>NC_045633.1:28184982-28550163 GCF_009829155.1 Mustela erminea
CAGCTCAGCCACTCAGGGGCGCCCCCACCCCCTGCGTGAGCCAGCCAGGCCGTCATGAACAGGACCTCATGTCCATCTCCAGGGACTTGGGACTTACTATGTCCCAGGCCCCGTCCTATTCGCTGTCCGTGGGTCTTCCTATCGAATCCTTAAACACACAGGGAGCCTGTCACAGGGATGGGGGCTGAAGCGGGGGGCCGGGGGCTGACGCGGGGAGGGTCGCCGTGCTCCCTGGAGGTTAGGCAGGGTCAGCCCCTGCAAGGCCAGGAAGTGGAGACCCCCAGGGCTAGCCTCTCTGCTCTACTGAGTACCTCTTGAGGCCTCAGCTTGCCCAGGCACCAGAGGCGGGGCTCAGACACGGCCATCCCCAGAGTCACTCGGGGTCCCTCCAGCCCGCTGGGAGCCCCCTGGCCGGGTGGGTGGGACTCACCATTGAGAGGATGACCAGGGCGGGGAAGAAACCCATGACGACGTAGCAGAGCAGCTCCACCAGCTTGTACCTGGCAGGAAGACAAGCCATCTGGGCCTCGGGACAGCCTCCCCAGGAGGAATGGCACACAGCTCCCCGTTCTGGGTAGGAGGGACACCCCAACCAAAAGAGTAAGAAGAACGCCGCCCTCTGCCCAGCCCCCCCGGGCTCTGACTTCACCCCGGGACACGCGGCAGGTGCCGGCAGAGCTGGGTGGCCCTGGGCGGCTGTCCGTCCCTCTGGGACTTGGTCTCCATCGGTGGGAGAACAGGCCAGGATTGTCCCTGCTAAGTATAGCGCATGTGCGGGCCCCTGCCACAGCTCGGGCCAGGGGCTGTCATCACCATAGGATCCCAGGACCTCTTCCCCGCCAGGCCCAGGCAGCTGCCCTCCATCCGTCCGAGTGGCTGCACTGGCTGACAGATTTGCCCTCCCTGGAAATTCCAGAAGTCAGCTACTCCTTTTTGCTTCCATAGCTCTGTTTCCTTTTTGCTTCTCTGACTCCTTTTTGCTTCCATAGCTCTGTTTCCTTCCTCAGACAGCAGAATGGAGCCTCTCCCCTCATCTAACAACCCAGCTTAGGGAACACAGGTCACACGGAACCTACAAGGTCTTTTTCAAAACCTCTTCAGATCGACCCTACAGGCTGTGGCTCTGGTGGCCACCCCCGGGGCCTGAACCCCAGGATGCCGGGCAGAGCTGTGCCCTCATGTTTTGGGGTCGTCCTGGGGCCTCCTCTCCCCAAGACCAGGGAGGAGGCCCAGCCCACCCGATCCCCTGCCCCGTCCCCAGCCTTGGCTTACCGCTCGTGGAAAAAGAAGACATAGATGGTGCCCACCGAGGCCATGATCCAGACCAGCCAACGCATATGGGAGGCCCAGGGGCCCAGCTCCCGAAGGTTCAGCCTGAGAGAGAGCCAAGAGCACAGCCTGAGGGGGGTTACCCGGGGCCCAGCCCCTCCTGGGAAGACAGACCCCAGAGAAGCCCCAGGCCCCGTGGCTCTGCAAGTGGGATGTGGGCTCTCAGGGTGGAAAGACAGACAGAGAAACAGATAGAAACAATAAGCAATGATTAGAGGAAAAAGGCTCTTCCTTCCTGATTCTCCCACCAGCTTCCGAGAGCAGGCTTCTCTCTGCGCTGCTGGGCTGAGGCCGTTTCCCCTGGGGCAGGCACTTGCAGGGGCCCGGCTCTCTCTAGCATTTGGCCACAGCAGCAAGGCCACACCCACGGCCACCCTCCAGCAGCCTCTCTGTCACCCCGTGGGCAAAGGCCAGGCCCTTTCCGACGAAAGGGGGGGGGAAATCTCTGCCCTGGACAGAGGCGGGCCTGGTCTTAGCCGTCCCTCGTTATCTGTCACTACGGGCTTCTCTAGATTTTGTGTTTGACCTTCATTGATCAATTCTCCCCTCCTCTGATCTTCTACGATGAATCCTTTATACCAAATGTGCCGCGTTCAAATCATTGTATGGTTTCTGTCTCCCAACGGCACCCTGCCAGATACTCCGCGCTGTGGCATTGTCACAGCAGCTGGGAACCAGGAGACCGGTCCGCACTTAGGTGAGCACATCTCCCGGAGTGTCGCTAGGTGTGGTGGCGAGCAGCGAGGGGAGAGTAACAGGCCTGTATTATTTGCACACGTGAAGAGAGACGTGTAACTGTGTGCGGGACACCGATCAGAGCCCCTTGTCGGGTGGGGAGCAGGAGATCCTTCTAGAAATGGTTGATGATGGCAGGGGTTGCGGGGGAAAGGAGCCTTTCACTTTTTTCTGGAGTGAATTTCTTCAATGAGAATGTCTTATATACAACCTCTGTCCACCCCCGTGTCCCCCCAAAAAGCAATCGGCTCCGAGTCCAACTGTTATTATGAAGAAGCTCATGTATAACTGGAAAGCCTAAAGGTAATAAATAAACCGACGCATTACTTGGAAGAGCCATCGGTGAGGATCATTCTAACTGGCTTTCCAAACAGACACAGAACAGGCCGGTGGGAAGGAGAATCAGTATAAAATGGGTCGGAGGGGACGGGCCGAGGAAGGGAAGGAGCAGACCGGCTCAGATGGGGTTGTGGGGAGCCTCAACGACACAGGTCATTGCTTACTGAAATACCACACTGAATCTCCACCTGACTTTAAAAAAAGAAAATGAACCCTCCCCTCCCCCCCAAAAAGTGTGCTGCATTGCAAACAAATATTTCTGCTCCTCTCTCTCTCTGCTACTCCAGAGGCTTTCAAGAATCTTTAAGAATAGGGGCACCTGGGTGGCTCCGTGAGTTAAAGCCTCTGCCTTTGGCCCAGGTCATAGTCTCAGGGTCCTGGGGTCGAGCCCCGCATCAGGCTCTTGGCTCAGCAGGGACCCTGCTTCCCCCTCTCTCTCTGCCTGCCTCTCTCTGCCTGCTTGTGATCTCTGTCTGTCAAATAAGTAAATAAAATCTTTAAAAAAAAAAAAAAAAAAGAATCTTTAAGTGGTATTCAGGAATCTTACATGTAAATCCAATCTATCAAAAACAAACAAAAATAGGGGGTTTCCTGACTGAGGCAAGGATGGGGGAAACCCATGGTCACTCACACCCCCACCCCCTCCATGGTCTTCTGGGGACCTCCAGGGCTTTTCAGAAAACGGCGTGAGAACCATTCAAAGAAAAATACCCACCAAATGATTCTACACCGCCTTGCCCCATGTCCCGCTTTCCCATGCACCCAGCCCGGAAACTGGTCACCAAGCCCCTTTGTCTGTCTACTCCTCCCACACAACCAATCAACCCACTCAGCCACATGGAACTGTTTCTGGAGGTCCAAAAAGGCCGCCTCTTAGCAACGTCATAGGATTTGAGCCAACACATCCACACGCGGGTACTAAGGAGACTGACTGTGGCAAGGTCTCTCCTACCCAAGGGACGGAGCGCCCCAATGCCAGAAACACCTACAAGCAGGGGACGGCCAGGAAATGTTATGCTGTTGGAGAAAAACAAAACAAAAGACGGGGCATTCTTCAATGTACTAGTACAGAGAGTCGCCCCCGGTGAAATCACCAAGAGAGCAAAAGCAAATCAGAGTTTGTATAGTGCCCCTCCTTTTGCATTAGAAGGCGGAGGAAAAGTATGAACACAGATGCATTTACGGTATTATGGGCACACACCTGGGGCTCTCTTTGCACAAAATAAGTCTGGAAAGAGACTCAGGAAACTGGTCGTAAGTAGTTGCTTCCAGAAGGAGAATGGGCAGAGGGCGTCTTTTTACCGAAATGCTTTTGTGCGGGAGACAACAGATGACCCAGCCAAAGAGAAGACATTCAGAGAGAGGAAGCCAGGCCAGGCCCCCCACCGCCTCACCCCTGCCCAGGAGGATACAGAGATACTCACCAGGGTGCGTAGGACGCCGCGATGAAGAAGTAGATGACCATACGGTCGAACATGTGCAGGCAATGCTCCACCATCCTGGGGCAAAAAAGGGGTAGGGGACAGGGTTAAGGTCCCAGAGCCACGCCCTGGGACAAACGTGCCTCCTTGCCTGTAGGTGCAGAGGGGACTGGGCTGGAGGCTCAGATGCCAGCATTCTGGTTCAGGTCCAGGTCTGGAGCCAGAAGACCCAAGTTCTAATCCCGACCTCACCACTTATGGACTATGACCTTGAACCAGCTCTCTGATCTGTGGGGTGGGGAGGACACCAGCAGCCCATCACAGGGCGGCCGTGCACGTTAAGCACATTGGTACTTAGCATAGCACCGTGCGTATCAGGATGTGCACAATAAACGTTCACCGTTTTTGTCGTGACCTCACGTTGAGTAGCCAACGGTAGCCGTCAAAGTGTTTGCCCAGTGTGGTGGCCAATCTCCAAAATGGTGCCCAAAGAGCCCCACTTGCTGGTATCCACACCCATGCGTGGTCCCCTGCCACAATGAATAAGGTAAACACATGTAACCAACAGAGGGCTGAAGAAATATAGTGATTTCTGAGGCTGGATCATAGACACTCCAAGGTTTCCCGTTATTTAAAACTCCTGGGGGGCGCCTGGGTGGCTCAGTGGGTTAAGCCACTGCCTTCGGCTCAGGTCATGATCTCAGGGTCCTGGGATCGAGTCCCACATCGGGCTCTCTGCTCAGCGGGGAGCCTGCTTCCCTCTCTCTCTCTCTCTCTCTCTGCCAGCCTCTCTACCTACCTGTGATCTCTCTCTGTCAAATAAATAAATAAAATCTTTAAAAAAAAAAAAAACAAAAAAAAAAACAAACAAAAAAAAACTCCTGGGACTGGGGCGCCTGGGTGGCTCAGTTGGTTGAGTTGTCTGCCTTCGGCTCAGGTCACGATTTCAGGGTCCTGGGATCGAGTCCCGCATCGGGCTCTCTGCTCAGCAGGGAGCCTGCTTCCCTTCCTCTGCCTCTCTGCCTACTTGTGATCTCTCTCTCTCTGTCAAATAAATAAATAAATAAATAAATCTTTTAAAAAAAAAAAAAAAAAGATAAAACCTCTGTGACGGAGGGTAACGTATTACAGAACCACAGATAACTACTATAAACTGATTCTGCCCAGAAAACCGCAGCCCTCGGTAAAACGGACCGGGGATCCTGCGTATAGTTTCATCGCGTGTCCTCCTAGAAATGAAAGTGGCAACAGCCGCTAGCGTGATGCGTGCAGCGTGGGCCGTAAGCACATCACTGGTCTAAGCGTATTGACGAGCATTAACTTCTTAATCCCACCTGGAAGACAGGTGCTGTTTTTTTTCACCGGCTATGTGACAGGTGAGGGCAGGAAGGGCCAGCACAGTCCCACCAGGGGTTAAGCGGGCCTTAAACCCAATGACTGGTTTCTTAGTGAGAAAAAGGGGAGGGAGATTTGGATAAAGAGACACACAGGGAAGAAGGCTGCGTGAAGACACAGGCAGCCGGGAGTGACAAGCCGGAAGTCTAGGAACACGGGGGCCCCCAGAAGGTAGAAGAGGCAGGATTTTCCCCTAGAGACTTCAGAGGGCGCACAGCCCTACCGACACCCGGATCTCGGCCTTCTGGCCTCCTAAACTACAAGAGAATGAATTCTGTTGTTTCCAGCCGCCCCGTCCGTGGTCTTTTGTTGCAGCAGCCACAAGAAACTCATACAGTGGGGCAGGACCGAGACCCACAGAGAAGGCAAGAACGGGAAACAGGAATGGGAGCTAGAGCAGAGTCACGGGGCACCTGGGGGGAGGAGGGGGCCGCCGCAGCTGGAGATGAGGGGTCACTGCAGAAAAAGGGGCAGAGCTTCCATTCAGGAAGAGGAAGAAAGTTCTGGAGTTGGGCGGTGGTGTTGGCGCCACAGTGTGAATGTGTTTAAAGCCCCTGAATTGGATGCTTCAGACTGGCGAAGAGAGTCCATTTATGTTATGGGTATTCGCCCCAGTGTTTTTAAAAATGGAAAGCAAAGCAAAAATTTAAAAAATCTGAGACAATGCTCAGACCGCAGAATTATTGAAAAGATTACGGGTGATGTCTGTACGCGAGGCCTGGACCCGGGATGGAGGCGGGGTGGGGGGGGTGCCCAGAAGGGGAAGGTCATTCTGACGGTTCTGACAGTTAGGAGGGTCCCTCGGAACAATACTGGGAGCTGGGGGCTTGCTCTCCGGGCCTCTTGGGGGTGAGCAAACGAGGCTCATGGATGGGGTGAGGTGGTCTGCCCAGCTGGGACCCCATCCCGGGTGGCCAGCCGAAGCAAAGACAGCGTGACAGTCACCGCCCCAGACCCCTCTGGGTTCAGCTAGGCACGCCTCCCACCCACCGCGCCCTGGTCACCTGCCCAGCCCACATCGCTCCCGTGGACTAGGCAGAGGCACCTGAGATGGCTCTTCTTCCAGGAGATGGTGTGGAACACAGTGGACACCACGAAGAGCCCACAGAGGCCAAGCCCATAGACCCAGGCGGAGATGGCCTCCCAGTCGTCGTCGGACAGGAAGTAGAGGTTGGAGCTGCCGAGGATGCTGGGAATGATCCAGAGCTGAAAGCAGAGAGGGGGCGGGTGCTGCAGGGCCAGGCTTGGCCGTGGGGAGTGGGGAGGTACGCAATCCCTGAGCTTCCCCGAGCACGTGCCCACCCTCTCCTCCAGACTCGCACCGTCCAACAGAACCTCCGTCCCTGGTGGGAAGGTCCCAGACCAGCACCATCCAGCGTGGGATCCACTGGGCCCCTGACTGCTGAGCACCTGAGTCGTGACTTGCCAATAACGTGAAGTTTTTTATTTTATTTCATTTTCATTGATTTTAGTCTCAATTTCAGCCACCCCACGGAGCCCGTGGCTACCATACTGGACAGCACGGCTCTAGAGAAGATCGTGGAAAACACGAAGGCTCCCCACCTCAAGGAGCATCACCGGTCACCAGCCTCGCGGTCCCCGGACACGCCATGCTGCCCCACACCCGTGTGGTTGCCCATGTAGTTAGCGCCTTCTGGAGAAAATAGACCTCCCCACCAGGCCCACCTGGAGGGCCCTTCTCTCTTCACACCTTGGTTAACCCATCATTTCCCTGGAGAAGTCTAGAACTCTCCAAAGTACTTTCAGGGACCCTCCCTCCCCGAAAGTGTGCCCAGTTCTGTGTGTCGGGAGCACCTTTTCAGGAGAAACGGTCTACGGTAGCCCCAGCCAACAGAACTGTAACGTGAGTCGCCCAGGTCATCGTGGATGTTCTGGGACCCGTGTTTTTAAAGGGAGAAACAAACAGGTGAAATGAACATGAATACTATATGGTGTTCAGCCCAGTAGATCCAAAATACTGTGTACTATACACAAACATATTAAGGAGATATTTTACATCCCGTTTCCCCTGCCATGGCTTCCCAAGTGGGCATGGAGTTCACGCTCCCGGCACATCTCCAAGGGACGCGCTGCATTTCAAGGACACGATAGCCACTCGGGGTCAGCGGCTACCAAACCGGACAATGTGGGTCTAGAGTTTTCATGATTTCCAAAGGGGTCCCCTGCCCAGAGAAGGATTTCTTAGACAAGACAAGGACTCCAGGCAGAGGGAACGGCATATGCCAAGACCTGGAAGTGTACCTTCTATCCAGGAAACAGCACCTTCAGGCGCTGGAACCTGGGAGAAGGGTGTGGCAGGGGGGAAGCCGGCTGACTTACGAGCTAACTAACACTGCTGCAAGCTTCCTACGGGGTCCTGATGCTGTGCAGGAACCAGGGAGCCAGGAAGGTTCGCAGAGCAAAAGAGAGGCACGCTCAGTACCACAGTCCAATGTACCCAAATGGCCTTCCCTCCAGATGCCACACACTCTTCCAAGGGCCACAGAGGCTGTCAGTCGGGACACTGTCGTGGAAGAGAGGTGGACTCTCTCCAAGGGTGAAGAGGCTGCGCCCCTCCCACCTGAAAGTGTCTCCTGCTCTCGACCCCCCAAAAGCCAACTCACAGCGTGGGTGGCGCAGTTGGCCGCATGCTCGTACTCGGTGGGCTGGTACCTCTTGTGGGCGGGGACTCGGTGGTTCATGAACCTGGAAAGACAGGCATCATTCCCGGCAGCTGGGCCAGGAAGCCGGGAGCAGCTGTGGTCCCAGGATTCCCCGGAGACCTGACGTTGGGGTCCCTCCTGGTGGGAAAAGAGGATCCCTCCCCTCCCCCCCTCCCCCCGAGCCCCCTCCCATCTTCTCCCCACCTCCCTCTCCCCCCTCTTTCCATGACACTTTTTTTGAACTGGCCAGTATGTAGTAGTGCCTGATCCCCAATGTGGTATTTGCTGCAAAACTTTGCTAAATACAAAATTCTCTTCACTTCCTGTTTCTCTTTTCCCTCCGTGAGACATAGCGCAGGGCTCCCTGCTCTGACAGCCTGATCGGGTCTCACTTGTGTCCCCACCCGCATAACCACCACCACGCAGGAGGAGCCCGAGCTCATGGCCCGCCCCCCCCCCCACAGAAAGGGCCCTTAGGGCCCCTCCCAGTGACTCTTCCCTCAAGGGAAACCACTTGCGACACTGTCATCATTGATTAGTTTGGCCCGTTCTTGAACTTCCCATCAATGAGATCACACAGCACAAATCCTTCTTTGTCTGGCTTCTTGGGTCCCACGTGACTTGGGCGAGATTCATTCATATTGTTGGACACCGGGAGCGGCTGTTTTCATCGCCATAGAGAATTCCAGACACTATTTATGTTATCCGCTCTCCCGGAGGTGGACGGTCCCATCTGGGGCCACCACGGAGAACCCTGCTCGTAAGCATCTGCACACACTTCTTTCGTGACCATCGCACTCATTGCTGCCGGCGTAGGTCCACACGTGGAAACGCCAGTAGGCTTTATCTGGAGCAGTAGGCATTCCTGGGGCCCCCTCTAGTCTCTCCTTTGACCACACTGGAGCTCAGAGGGAGACACCGCCCCACTCATTTTGCAGAGGGGAGGCTAGAGCGCAGAGTAGAGGAATGTTGCCCCCCACCCAGATGGGACACAGGCGGGCCAGGCTGGCGTGACTCTGTGTGTGGTTGGGGGGGGTGGTGCAAGTCAGGGTGGGAAGGTCGCCCGGCAGGGTGGGGAAGGGGCATCAGAGAGCTGGGGGGTGAGTCTGCAAGCACCTGGTTCCCTCCCCGGACTACACAGGCTCAGGATCAGGGAAACGGGCCGTTCACCTGTTCCCCCTGGACTCTGCTGACCGTCACCCGCCCCCGGATGGAGTTAAATTCCACTGCGACATCAAACACTCCCCCCCAGGATCCCAGTAATTACTCTGAAGACCCACAGACATAAGCGACGGGCATGTGGCTCAGAACAAAGGGCTCAGCGCAGTAGAGTTCACAGAGCATTTACGGAGCACCTTCTGTCTGCTGAGTCCCTGCCTGGTGCAGGTCACCGAGCATATCCTGGGCTTTTGGGTGCTGGCACCACATCATGACAGATCGCAGAGCATTTATGAAGCACCTTCTGTGTGTTGGATCTATGCCAATAAAGTTCACAGAGCATTTATGGAGCACCTCCTGTATGCTAGATTCACATTAAGCATACTTCACTGAGGATTTGTCAACAACTCTATGCACCACACAGTTCATAGAGTATTTGTTAAGCACCTTCTGTATGCTGGTTTTACACTGAGATCTAGGGACAGTGGGTTGGAGTGACCCGGCCTTGCCCTCAAGGAACTCACAATCCAGAAGGCACAAGATTCAAGCAGAAATCCCAATACCATGTGATTCATGCTCCCCATCCTTTGAGGAAACCCTCAGGAGCTCCTACCACATGCTGGCTAGAGTTGAGAGGAGGGATACGGCAGAGTGTGAAGGACTCCAAGAGGGCGCAGGCTCCCCAAGGCACGGGCACACCTGCATAGCACCCAGCTCCACAGTGGGCACCGGCCAACAGGTATCAAGGGATAAGTGAGTTTACCAGACAAAAAGACAGGTAGGAGAAGGAAGGGCACTGGCCCATGAAGAAGTAGACATGGGTGTGCAGAGCAGGGTGGCAAGCAGCCCAGTGTGTACGGGGCAGTGTTACGGGCTGGTGTCTTCCCAAAATTCCTATGTGGATGGAGGTCCTAACCCCCAAGGACCTCAGAAAGTGACCCCATCTGGAAACACAGCTGGAGCAGGTGTCCTCAGTTAAGATAAGGTCCCACCGGAGGAGGGCGAGCCCCTAATCTGCTATGACTAGGGTGTTTATGGGGAAAGAACCACCGAGCTGAAGCCCACGAGACAATGGAGACCCAGATCACAGTGATGTGACCACAGAGGGCTGCTGAAACCGCCAGAGGCTGGGAGACTGGCACAGAAGCCTCTCCTTCAGGGCCTCAGGAAGGAGTCATCCCCGTCGACACCTTGGTCTTGCACTTCCAGCCTCCGGAGCTGGGAGACCAAATTTGTGTTCAGTCACCAAGTGTACAGCCATTTGTACTATAGCCCTAGAGACCCTAACATAGGTAGACACTGTGTTCATTTTGATAGATGCCACCCAAAAGCCCCCAAGAGGGCTGGTGCCAACGAAGCTGAGGGTGGGCAGAGGCCAACTGTGCAGAGACACGGCCGACGTCTTTCTCCAAGGTGGGAAACCGAGTCTGGGGCTGAGGGAGCACTTGTCCACCTGCCACCAGGCACGGCCCGGCACGGCCACTCTCTCCTCTGCTCCTTTAACAAACACCAGTAAGCTACCCACGGTGCCAGCCACACGGGTTCAAGGGCGACATCGCGTTGCCGTGGCGACCCACGATGGGCAGCTCTTTATTTGTTTCTGGGTTTCACAAAACCCTCCTTGTCTCTGCCCCGTGCTCCAGCCACTGAACAGGAGAACGGCGGGCGAGAAAAAGGCTGGGAGACGAGAGCCCAGGGCCCCGGGGCAAATGCTCAAAAAACAGAGTTCCCACAACCCTCCAGAACCAAGAACTTTTTCTTTACCTCCTTGTGGCCTACTTTCTTCCTTCAGAGCCTCCAGGCAGTCATTTCTTAAGAGAACAACGAATTGTTTTATTTAGGCTGTCACTTTTCCTTTGCATTTACATATAGTATAATTTCTTGCCTTTTTTTTTGCGACCCAGTATTATGAGCTCAGGCAAATGGAGACTGACGTCACCACCACCACAATCAAGATTAATAACAGATCCTTCAACCTCCCCAAACACCCACACACATCGGGTCCCTGATTACCCCTCCCCAGGCGCGTAACCACCACCCTGTTCTCTGCCCCTATAGCTTTGTCTTTCTACGTGTAAATGCCCTCGCAGCGTTGGCCTGCAGCAGTTTTGTTTTTGGGTTTTTTTTTTTAATGTCTAAAAAGAATTTATTTTATAAAGTCAAAGTGCTTTCAGGTGGGAAGAAATGGCTCTGAATGCCAAGCAGGGATTTACTTAGTTCTATTTAAAATCCATCTAAGGGGGCACCTGGGTGGCTCCATCAGTTAAGCATTTGCCTTCAGTTACGTCATGGTCTGGGGGTCCTGGGGTCGAGCCCCGCATCAGGCTCCCTGCTCGGCGGGAAGCCTGCTTCTCCCTCTCCAGTTCCACTCTGCTTGTGTTCCCTCTCTTGCTGCCTCTCTCTGTCAAAAGAATAAATAAAATCTTTAAAAATAAATAAATAAAATCATCTAAGATAAACTTGTTTTATACAAGGAGAAAATGGGCCTTCCTAAATCACACATTACTGTTCTTGGCGATTATTCTCAGCCCTTCCATCCAATCTCTCTCTCTCTCTCTCTCTTTTTTTTCCTGCATAGCCTTTTGAGTTTGGCTTTTTTTACTGGGCATCATGTATGTGAGGTCCATCCGTGTTGTCACTGTGTTCCGATGCCTCCTTCCTTTTTACTGCTGAGTCCTATTCTGTCGTTTGGACGTACAATAGCTTGTATATCCGTTTCCCAGTAGAGAGATAAGGGACTCATTTTTAACAGATGAAGCATATAGATAAAATTGAGAATGTTCTAGAACAGAGCTGACAGGCAAGGAGCAGCCTTCCAGATTTTGGGACGTTCCTCTCCAAAGAGTTGATATTTCCAGGAGGCTGTTACTAGTTAAACTAAAGGAGGGAAGTGGGCCTTTCTGCCTCCTCTCTGAAGAACAGAATCACCTTTCTGTGGCCAAGCCTTCTGCTTAGATAACCGCAGGGCCACGGCATTTGTGAGGGAAGGGGAAGGCAACTCCACATGGAGAGCTCCCATACAGAGTCAGGATCCAGAGTCCACGCCAGCAGGGAGGCAAGGACAGAGGCTGAATTCCATTCTAAACAGATGAAGTCAGGGCTTTGGAGCTGGGCATAGCTGCATGGAAAATCTCTGCAGAGTTACTTAGGTGCTTGGAGACCTGGGGGAAATTACTTCCCTTCTCTGCACTGCAGCATCCTTGTAAAAAAAAAGAGAGAGAGAGAGAGAGAGAGAGACACTACTACCAACCCTACAGGTACCATGAGGTGATATGGCTCAAAAGTGGGGCACCTGGATGGTTCACTCAGTTAAGCAGCTGACTCTTGATTTTGGCTCAGGTCATGATCTCATGGGTCATGGAATTGAGCCCCATGGCAGGCTTTGAGCTCAGTGGGGAGTCTGCTTCTCCCTCTCCCTCTACCCCTCCCCCTGTTCATGTTCTCCCTCTCTCTAAAATAAGTAAGTCTTCTTAAAAAAATGGCTCAAGAGGCCACAAGAATAGACATACTTTTCACCTCTTCCTGAAGAGCCCAGGCACCATTTTTCTTACTGATGGTTGACCCACCCATGCACCTCCCATTAAAGCCCACCACACCCTGGCAAAGTAGATATTATTATTCCAATTTGAAGGTGAGGCCATACAAGGTTAGGCCAGTGGTTCTCAACCTCGGCTGCACAAGGACGAGCAGGTCAAAAAACCGTGATCCACCCATATGATAGGATAGTACTCAGTGGTAAAAGGGAAGGACATTCTGATACCTGCTATGCATACAAACCTCAAGCATGGGATGCTGTCCCATGAGTGGAAGAAGCCAGACACAAAAGGTCTCATATTATATGGTTCTATTTATACGAAATATCCAGAATAGGCCAATCCGTAATGACAGAGATTAGAGGTTGCCACAGGCTGGAAGGAGCAACCACTTAATGGGTACAGGATCTCCTTTTAGGGGGATTTGCCATTCACTTTAAAATGGCAAATTTGGGGACGCCTGGGTGGCTCAGTTGGTTGGACAACTGCCTTCGGCTCAGGTCATGATCCCGGAGTCCCGGGATCGAGTCCCACATCGGGCTCCCAGCTCCACGGGGAGTCTGCTTCTCTCTCTGACCTTCTCCTCGCTCATGCTCTCTCACTGTCTCTCTCTCAAATAAATAAATAAAAATCTTTTTTAAAAAAAAGCGTAAAATGGCAAATTTGGGGGGCACATGGGTGGCTCAATCAGTTGGGCATTTGATTCTTGATCTCAGCTCAGGTCCTGATCTCAGGGTTGTGAGTTCAAACCTTGTGTTGGGGTCCACACTGGGCGTGCAGCCTACTTTAAAATGAAATAAAATAGGAAATTCCATATGTCAATTTCACCTTAATTTTTTTTTAATGCTAAGAAAAAAAATCACCTAGGAAGCTTTTAAACATGCCAATGCCCCCAGCTACATCCCAGATCAAATCATCTGGAATCTCTAGAGCTCCATGGCTGGGACCCAGGCATCAGTATTAAAGCTGGGACATCAGTGGGCCGCCGAGACAGAGAAGCACTGAGTGAGGTACATGAAAAGCCCAAGCTGGAAAAATCCCAGTAAAGGAGTTAATCTGAACGTCTAACAGTAGATCAGTGGTAAAGTCATCCAAAGATGCCTGGGAAAAAAAGAGAAGTGGATGGTATTGGGGTTTCTGGTCACAGAGGACTTTGGCTGCCCCTTATTTCTTTGAACTTGTAGGACTGGGTGGGAGATAAAAGGAGATTTCCCATTGCCCTATACTGTCTGAATTTTTATGGGATTATATTCAAAGTCTTTGTGTGTAATTAGAAGTCAGTTTTTTTAACTGTGTAATGACATAGGAAATGTTTGCCATATATCTTTCATCAGGTGGGAAAGTGACTATATAACTTATTATGATTATAGTAAGGTCAAAATATGTATACAGATGGAAGAAGTCTCATTAATGCACGAAAATGAAATACATATTTGTGGTGAGGCCATAGGATTCACTCTTTTTTTTTTAAGATTTTATTTATTTATTTGACAGAGAGAGAGATCACTAGTAGAGAGGCAGGCAGAGAGAGAGAGAGAGAAGCAGGCTCCCTGCTGAGCAAAGAGCTCTATGCAGGACTCGATCCCAGGACCCTGAGATCATGACCTGAGCCAAAGGCAGCAGCTTAACCCACTGAGCCACCCAGGCGCCCCATAGGATTCACTCTGGATGGCATTTTTCTTCTTAAGAATTCATTTAAGGGGGGGCACCTGGGCGTCAGTGGGTTAAAGCCTCTGCCTTCGGTTCAGGTCATGATTCCAGAGTCCTGGGATCGAGCCCCGCATCAGTCTCTCTGCTCAGTGGGAGCCTGCTTCCCCCTCTCTCTCTGTCTCTCTGCCTACTTGTGATCTCTGTCTGTCAAATAAATAGATAAAACCTTAAAAAAAATTCATTTAAGTGTTTGGAGGGAAGAATGCCTATCAGATTACAGTGTTGTATCATGGGCTGGGAGAGATAATGGTTATGGGTGAGAATGCCCTTCCTTAGGAGACACATGCTGACGTGTTGGAGGATAAGTGTCCGGATGCCTGGAATTTATCCTCGAAAGGTTCAGAGAGAAGAGAAAGTGATAAAGCCAACATTGCAAAAGGTTAATATCCAGTGACTCTAAGTGAATGGCGCTCATGAACTTT
Organism: Mustela erminea; assembly: GCF_009829155.1. NCBI lineage: Eukaryota > Metazoa > Chordata > Mammalia > Carnivora > Mustelidae > Mustela > Mustela erminea. Next base: position 28,199,688 of record NC_045633.1, read on the forward strand.
TCTTGCAACTTTTTTTTAAAGATTTTTATTTATTTATCTATTTAATAGACAGAGAGAGATCACAAGTAGGCAGAGAGGCAGGCAGAGAGAGAGGGGGAAGCAGGCTCCCCGCTGAGCAGAGAGCCCGATGCGGGGCTGGATCCCAGGACCCTGAGATCATGACCTGAGCGGAAGGCAGAGGCTTAACCCACTGAGCCACCCAGGCGCCCCTTCTTGCAACTTTTTGATACACCTTCAAAATCTTTCCGAATCAAAAGTTGGGGATGGGCGCCTGGGTGGCTCAGTGGGTTAAGCCACTGCCTTCGGCTCAGGTCATGATCTCAGGGTCGTGGGATCGAGTCCCGCATCGGGTTCTCTGCTCCGCGGGGAGCCTGCTTCCTCCTCTCTCTCTCTCTGCCTGCCTCTCTGCCTACTTGTGATCTCTCTGTGTCAAATGAATAAATAAAATCTTAAAAAAAAAAAAAAAGTTGGGGAAACTTCTCTTAGGGTCACTATGCCAATGCTTTTATGATGTAAAGATTGCAACAACAGAAGACCAGTCCTCTGCTGGGAGGTGATGTCACAGACACGATGGGATGGTCACACAGAAGACAGCAGTGGGAACTTCTAGAGCCCAAAGGGCAGCAGGAAAGGAGAGGGAAGGTGGAGGAGTGCTCAGAGGCTGGAGGGGGGGGGGGGCCCGCCAGGCTGGAGTGGGAGCTGGGCCTGTGGCAGGGGTCAGGAGGCAATCCCAGTCCCAGGATCCCAGCGTTGCAGCTCCAGAACCATTCCTGACTCATTCCCCAGGAAACTGACCCTGCGCTCAGTGCACAGCTGCCCAGAATAAAGGAAGTTCCTAGAGGACAACATCTGGAGTTAGGCTGTCTACCCATGTCCCCCTACTCTTGTAGGGCTGACAGAGCTTTCTCAGCGGCTGCAAAATGTTGCCTTATCCCCATAACTCCCTAAAGACATTATCAATGCACCTCGGTATTACAGATCTCAAATTTGAACATTTTTAACTGATCATGAAAAGGAGAAGATAACGTGACTTTATAAAATGTTTGCATTGGCTCTCCCACTGTCCACAAGACAACAACCATACTTCCCAATACATTTCCAGTTACCAGCTTCGGAACTAGCTGGATGGGAAGGTGGGTAAGTAGACCGGAGAGAGGCAAGCGGCTTGATAGGCAAGTAACTAGGTAAGTAGATTTTTGTCTGGAAGGTTGGGTGGATGGATCCACGAATGGGAAGATGGGGAACGAATGGATGGATGGATGGATGGATGGATGGGTGGGTGAGTATGTGAGTAGGAGAGATAGGCACACAGCTTGGTAGAAAAAGAAGTGTATAGGTAGACGCAAAGTTGTCTGAATGGACGGAAGGATGGATGGCAGAAAATCTGTTTTCCAAGAGGAACACCAAATCACATTCAAGTGTTTCCTTCAAGTAAATTATGCTTAGTTGAGGCTCAGTGTTCTGCCTAATATAGCACCGGAGTCCCAGGAGATGCCTGTTCCAGTCCTGCTTAAAGTGGCAAGCGCTTTCCCTTCCCTCCTCCTGCCTGAGCCTTGCTGCAAAGTGAGCAGGTCCGAGATTCTGACTGCCCTCTTACACAAGGATTCAGAGACGCTGAACTAGCTAGGAAGCAGTGCCGCTGAGATGTGAGCCCAGACCTTCAGACTTTATTCTTTGCACTGCACTCACGTCCCCTTTCAGCCCTGTCTGTGGTTCTGCCATCAGTCTTTTACACGATAGTATAACATATCTGGGCATCCTCTCCAGGATGCAGAATCTGGAGGCAAAGAATGGAAGGGACAGAGCCCTCTCCCAGCTCCTAAAATCACTGCCTCATTGGCCAGTGGTCACAGCAACCCTGGTCACAAGTGACCCATGATCCCCAGTCCCCCCCCCCAAGCCCCAGCTTTGTCAGTCCCTCCCATCTTAGAAAGTCTAACACCAAGACTCAAAGATCTCATACACCCGGGCAAAACCCTGGTCAACCGAGACCACAACAAGAACAAAAAGAGCCTGTGTCCCATGGGGACCTGCTTTTGTTTCCTATCCCTGCCTTAGACCCCACAATTTTCCCCACCCCAAAAAAGCCCTCCCCATGGCCCATAGTCACCATGTTTCTGGGCCTCCCACATATCTTTTCTTCTGCCTAAAAATCCCTTCCCCTCCTCTCTAGCTGGAGAACTCCTATTCAGCCTTCAAAGCCCAGGTCCAAAGGCCCCTCTGAAAAGCTTTTCTTGATCCTTACACCCCCATCTGGACTGGAGAGTAAACAGCTCTCTCTCACCTGTAGGTCTCTGCACAAGCCGCTGCTGTCATGGACCCCTTCTTTCTCTTCCTGGGGCATTCCTAGGCAGAGAGAGTGGCTCCTTTCTTTGGACTCCCACAATTGCCCTTGCAACGCTTATCATAGCACCTGCGACATGGCCGTGGGTACTTCAGGGTCGGTCTTGACCCCCAAACTGCAAACAAGGGCCTGTCCCCGATTTACCTTCATCTTCCTGGTCCCAGGGCACAGGCAGGCATGCAACAGGTAAGGCCCATGTCAACTACCTGAATCGCCCATCATCTCAGTGTTTATGAAGTCATTACGACTTGAGAGATAACAAGTTAAAAAAAGTCCCGGCTTTTAAAACCTTCCAAAAATTTTGGAGCAGACAGACTCCCGAGACGTCTGGGTCAATCCAGCCAGGATGAGAGGTTAGTCCAAGGTCATGCAACCTAAGAGACGGGCCCAGGAGCTGAACGGGAAAAGCAGAAGATGTGATGGGAAACCCTAGGGGAGAGACCTCGGAGAGAAGGGTGGGAAACACTACTTTTTTTCCCTTATATTTCTGCGTTCATTGTTTCCCCGGTTCCAGTGTCCATCTACTACATCAGTAATTTTTTAAAATCTCATCAAAAAAAAATCTTAAACACGGAAGTCCGTATTTGGAATCCGTATTCGAGACCAGGCATTCTCAAAACGACCGCATCAGAGTTGGGGGAGGGAAGCGGCTGGTCGCAAGGAGAATGCTGGAAACTACCCAAAAATGCTCATCCAGGGCAGGAGGGACAGAAACTGAGGGAGCCACACCATGGAACGGCGGACTGGGTGGACAGGCCGGCAGCTGCACAGGGAAGCCGGCGCGCATCTGAGACACGGCGCTGGACCACGGTACCGCTCTTCGGCTCTATTTCTAGAAACTTCAAAGAATCAGCCACAGTAGGCTTTGGTGATAAAAACCTGGACAATGGGTACCCTCGGGAGTGGGGGACAGTGTCTGAAGCGCGCCTAAGGGGGGTGTCTGGTACTGTTTGACACTTTGATCTAGGTGCTGATTCCCCAGCGGGTCTGGGGTTCGAACTAGAAGCGAAAGGCAGGCTCTCCTGTAGGTTATCATCCCGCAGAAGCCCACAGAGCAGCCCCACGCTCCCGAGGGCTAGGTCTGGGTGGAGTCTGAAAAGGAATGCTTTTCGGGGTGCCTGGCTGGCTCAGTGGGTGAAGCATGGAATACCTGACCTCAGGGTTGTGGGTTCAAGCCCTACACTAGGTGTAGAGATTACTTAAAAATAAAATATTTTTTAAAAAGAGGGGTGGAGGATTGCTTTTTAAACCATTTCTGCCCCAGGCAGGGCCGAGGGTGGCTGACCTGCCGGGTCCCCACCGCCTGGACCCCCCCCAGCACATCCCAGCGGCTCACCGCCCCTCTTGTCAGGTCCAGCCTCGGAGCTGCTGCAGTTTCTCCCTCTCCTCCCAGCCCGGGCCCAGGGCTGTAGCCCCCAGAGAGAAGCCGCCTTCCTCTCCCAGGAAAACTAGAGCGGCCGGCCCTTCCGGACGGGGCTGTGCCTGGCAGCGGGCAGCCCTGGGATCCCAGGACAGAGGACTAAAGAGATGCGTCCAGGCTTCCACACAAAAGGGGGTCTGTCTGTCTGTCCCACAGAGGCCAGGGCAGCCCAGGGCCAAGCTGGCCCTGGGCCCTGAGAGCCTCCCCTTCTCCAGCTTGGCCCCAGGATGCTTCTTTGTGTCCATTCATGAATGCAGGCTCCTCCTGGGTGCAGACAGCATTTTGGCTCAGGCTTTGGGAGAGAGTTTTTGGGCCGGTGCCTCCCCACAGTGGTCTCAAGATCAAAATCCCCGGGGAAGGCGAGTGGGAACAGGAAGGGGAAACTGAGGAAGGGGTGATAAGGGGACAGGGGATCTCTGTCACCATCTGTAGGAGGGAACACAGGCCTCAGGGCATTCCATGTGGACAGCACCTGGAGGTGTGTACCTGGAAGGACTGGCCGTACAGACCTGGACAGACCCCAGCCCCAGCGCCTTACCCTCCCTGCGGCTCCCTGGGGAATGTCCTCCCCTCTGGGATAATGAGAGTCCCCATCTCTGAAGCAGGGACCACCCCTGTCCCCTGCCTCACCGAAGTTGCTGGAAGACAGCAAGTGAGAGACCTTTTGAACCAGAAATCCTAGGTTGGGCGGGGGGCCTTCCACAGTCCTTGCAACAAGAGCAGAGGCAAGCCCACCCCCCCACCCAAGCGCGCAATGGTTTACTGCCTGTGGCACTCGGTCTCTGCCAGGGACACAGTGAGCCGAGGAGGGTGCCAGGCCTCTGTGCCCAGTGGGGAGCATCCGACGCATGCTCCACACGGTCTCCCAAGCAGAACCAGCTTGCTTCTTAACAAACCCCTTGGCGGCTGCGTGCCCTTCCCTGGGCTCATTCCCCACTCTCTTGATGTGCCTTGGGATCGCCTCTCACACTCGCTGCTTGCCTTTGGGTCCATGTCTTGGGGTCTGCTGCTGGGGAGACCCAAACTCAGGCGGCTTATCTGTGACTAAGAGTCGGCCTCTCAGGACACCAGCCACAAGGCCCCCGGGCAAGCAAGCACCATCACTTCTCGGTGCGTCCAGTCCCATCTGGGGATGCGGCTGTGACACCAGAAGGCTTGTTTGTACAGCACACCACGGTTCGCAAGGCTCGCTCACACCCCACCCCCTGGCTCCTCCGGGCGACAGCTGCCTGAGCCTGGGACCTACACCTGCTCGGTTCACTGACGCTTTCCCTGGGGCAGAGCCTGAAATGAATCTGAAGTCACTCCTCAGCTCCCCTCCAAAGCCCTCGGAGCTTGCGGGGCGGGGGAGGGCGGCGATGCTTCCTAGCCCATTTTTCCAAAGAGGAAATGAGGCTCATAAAGGCGGCCAGCAGAGTACAGCCAGACCCTGACTTAGGGATGCAAGGGCTTCTCGGGGACCATGACTCTGGCTCTGCCACCAAAACGCGTGGCCTGCAGCCTCCCGCAGACGAGGCCGCCCTGGCCTCCCTGAGCCATCCCCATCTCGGCGGTCTTCCCCTCCCTGCTACCACGATGGGACTACAATCCAGAACATCCCCCGTGAGAGCTCATGGAAAACATCCCTTTCATAGTGACAGTCCCTGGAACGACTAGCCCTGTCAACCTAGTGTCACCGACGGCCAACGGTCCAGCGCGCCCTCCCGGGACAGGCAGAATCACAGGAACTCCGAAGCAGAGAGCGGGGGATATGCAGAAGCTGGATTTCCAGCCAGCTCCATTACCTATGACCAAGATTCAGGCACCCATCCCTGAGCACGGAGGCTGCCCGCTAGGAGATCTACACCTCTCTGGGACCAAAGGCACACATACACACACATGTACACACACACACACTCACAATCTTAGAATATCTACTCTACAAACAGACCCATTCATTCTGTCTTCCGGAGGCCTTTCTTGCCAAGAAATGAACCATGGTTTTCTCTTGGATGAATAATGAAGATCCCACCACTTGGGTACACTAAGTGCAGAGAAGTTGGGGGGCACGGTGCTGAGCAGCTGGATATTCAAAAGGAGCCAAGGAACCCCAAGATCAATCTTGGCATCAACGGAAATGGGGCAGTCAGATGTCTAACACGCCCCTCCCCCCCAGAGAGACGCACGGTGAAGTGTCTTGCCTTTCTGGCCAAGAACGTGATCCTGAACCTGATCTAGCCTCAACAGGTATGCTAGCTAACACAGCAATAAGCCTTCTCTAAAACTAAGTACAAGTTACAATTCAAGCATGTCAGTAGCACAAGGGAATTATTGCCAATGCTCACAGATTAGGGAAAACCTGTCCTCACCAGCTAGAGATGTGCACTGAAATCAGACCCTCCGGGATTTGTCCTCCAATATGGTGGCAGAGAGAAGAAAGATGAAGCAACTTTGGCAAAACGTCGGTAACCGTCAAGTTCAGGCTACAGGGCGTCGGGGGTTCATTCTTCTCTCTGCTTTTATGAATGAAAGTTTTCATCAGGTGAGGACTGGAGTATTTACACAATCGCAAAGTAATCCCTCCCCGCAAAGGCTACCAATTACAGAAACCAACAATAACTTTTATAGACAGAAAACCTGGAGGACATCAACGTGAGCAAGCGATTGGGGTTCACTGCCTGTTATGAGGCGCCTAGAAGGACTGGCATCGCTTCCACCAAAAACATGGAGACCAAAAACATGGAGCCTCAGTCTAACCACGAGACCCCCAAACAGAGCCCAGGGACCCCCACACTGGGACAGCCTCCAGAACACCCGGCCTGGACACCTCGGGCCCAGGAAACATGGACGTCTGACAAGAAGATGGGGGGTGAATTCTGGATTTGATGAGGTTAAGGAAACAGCGCAGGGCACCCCGAATCGGACTTGGCAGCCAGGACAGTGATGGGGCAAAGTGGCAAAGTTGGAATCTGGAAGGTTCATGAAATAACCTTGCATCAATGTTCACATTCCTTTTTTTTTTTTTTTTCCTCCTCTTTCCCTCGCATTTAATAAATGACCTACATGTGTCCCCGTTTTCAGCTAGGTTTCATTTATTTATTTATCTTCTTTTTTTCATCATGGTAAAATATTCTCAGTGTAGAATTTACTGTCTTAACCAGTTTTCAGGGTCCAGTTCAGGGGTGACAAGCACGTTCACCCTGTTGAGAAGCCGCCACCACTATCGGGCTCCAGAATGTTCCATTCCCCCCCACACTGAGACTCTGTCCCCAGGACACACTGACCCCCACCCCCTCCTCAGCAGATGCAACAAGCTGCAATCCTATCTGATGGCACTCTCTTTCCTTTTTGGCCACACCTGCCTCCTCTAACTCCACTGGGCTCAGGTGGAACCACACACCATCACCCCTGACAAGCCATGCCTGACTCCCAAACTCCATGCTCCAAAGGATCTAGACTTGACATAGCCCTTCCCCCCTGGCCCCGGTGACAGGCTCAGGAGTGGCCATGCGATCCAAGCCAGGACACAGACACTCGAGTCCAGGATAGTGGTGATCCTGCCAGGAAAGAGAAACTCTGGGTCCACAAAGGCTGCGAGCAGTCCAGACAATGCAGCCCCCAGAGGAAAGAGAGCCCAGAGACAAAGAGAGACAGCCCGGGTCCTCTTTGAGACCCTGGATCCAGCTGCACCTGAACCCAGACACTCCTGAATTTTTCAGTTCTGGACACAAACTCATTTCTTTTTTCTGATGTTCCCTCCTCTCTCTACCTCCCTTCCTCTGTCCTGCCTTCCTTCTCTCTCCTCTAAGCCAGTTCAAGTTGAGGTTTTCTGTTATTACTTACGCCTGAGAGTACATGGCTGACCCTCAAGCACCAATCCCCCCACCCCCAAGCCCCGGGCACTCGAGCAGAAACTGTGCCCATCTTTCCCTGCATGCTTGTCAACATTTCAATTCTGCCATCACTCACATGGTATTATTGGGAAACTGAGTCCTCCCCTAAAGCATGAGCTTCCATATGTCTCGGATGGAGCCCGCGATTCTGCATTTCTGACAAGCACTACGTGACGCCAGTGTAACTGATCCATGGAGAACCCTGCAGAGCGGCCTTAGAGGGTCCTGCTCTCACCAACACCCACAAACCAACTTAAAGGATCCTCGTGCATCTGGGTCACGGGGGATCCAGTGCTCATCACTGGCAACAGTCCGAGCTATCGCCCCAGCCATCTACTTTAACCCAGGCAAGCCCCAGGAGAGGACTTCTCCACCTCTCTTGTCCCGTGTCCTTGAGACCAAAGACAACTGCAAACCCATACAGTGGAGTACTGTTCAGCCCTAAAGAGGAAGGAAACTCAGACACAAGGGATGAACCTTGCGGACATTCTGCAGAGTGAAATAAGCCAGCCACAAAAGGACAAACGCTGTATGACTCTACTTACGAGAGATCCCCAGAGTCATCGGAGTCCCAGAGACCGAAAGCAGACGGTGGTGCCAGGGGCCGGGGGAGGAGAGGCAGGAAGGGGGTATGTGATGGGACCCGAGTGGGAGTGATGACGCACAGCGACGTGAACGAGCTTTTATGCCCCTGAACAGGACACCTAAAAACGGCTAAGATGGTAAATGCAATGTTAGGTATACTTTATCACATTAAGAAAGAAAAGACCGTGTCCATGTGCTGTGGAGGTCTGTGGGTGACACCAGATAGCGGGGAGGACATGGCCAGCCACAGTGCTGAGGTCAGAGGGAAGCCCCATTAACTCATTCATCAAAGCCTTGCTCTCAGGAGACATGGCGCACGGGTGCCTACCCGAGAGTCACTGCCCAGCGGTCTCCGCCGCCGTGTCCCACTCTGCCCATGGTTCCAGGCTCCATATATACTCAGGACCTGACCCAGAATTCCCAACAGGGGCACATGGCAGCCGAGGAACACCATGCACGATTAATAAATTCGTATTAACCCTGAACTTGCCCTCATCGGGGCCCGATGTGCCCACCAGAGACATGATACCTACTCTTCACCTTGGCTCTAGAGGTGAGAAGTTTCCTTTTCATAAGAGAAGACTCCATCACATTTGCAAAAAAATAAAATAAAATAAAATAAAAATACTTCAGCTGTACTTAAGCACTTAAATAAACAAAATACACATACTTTATTTTACGTAAATACTTTCTGACTTCAAGTTTTATGCTTATTAATCTTCATTTGTATTTTGCCTTTCAAATTTAAGAAAAGTTTGGATACTCTAGAGTATCGATTTTTTATATATTTGGTTTACTTTATAATTGTGGGGTATCTTTTATTTTTATTTATTTATTTTTTAAAGATATTATTTATTTGACAGAGGGAGAGAGAGCACATGCAGGGGGAGCAGGAGAGGGAGAAACAGGCTCCCTGTTGAGCAGGGAGCACGATATGGGACTCGATCCCAAGACCCCAATATCATGCCCTGAGCCAAGGCAGATGCTTATTAACTGACTGAGTCATCCAAGCGCCCCTAGATTTGAATTTAAATAACCACAGGTAGGGCCACGTGGATGGTTCAGTTGGTTAAGTGTCTGACTCTTGGTCTCAGCTCAAGTCTTGATCTCAGGGTTGTGGGTTCAAACCCAGCGTCGCACTCCATACTGGGCATGGAGCGGACTCTAATTAATTAATTTAAATAAATAAATAAATAAATCAAGAGCCACAGGTGGCCTAGTGCGACTGCCCTGGATTACACAACTCTAGATGATTACTAGAACCCAACTTAAAGGGAAAATCTTGAGTGGAAATAACATAATTCATGATTTTTCTGCAATGAAGAGAAAAATAACCGGTATGAAATATACAGCACTGAACAAATTATGCATGCCCCTATCTTACTGCCCGTCCAGGTCCAGCCATAAATGCCAAGGCACCCGCGGCCAGCCTTCAACCGCCCGAGGGCCACGCTTTACCAGAGTGTTCCATTTTTGTCGTTATAGAAGTATATTTGCCCAAGAGGACAGAACCTGTTTTGTTGAAAAGCCTGTTAGCTAGATTTTCAACTTAAAATATTCAGACATCTGGGCTGACGTGTGGGCTTCCCGCAGGACACTTGCTCTGGCCCCATCAATGCTCAGGACGGGCCTGTCGGTGAACGAAGGAGGCCGCACACAGAGAGCACGAGCTCTGGCCCTGTGCCACAAACACAGGTGACCGTAGGGATCCAGATCCCCATGGCTGTGTGGGAGGCAGAAAAGGAAAGCACGGTCTAGATGTGAACCTCACTATGTGCTCTGGGACCAGGGGCAAACCATGTAAGGATAAAAAACAGTAACTCCTGGGGCGCCTGGGTGGCTCAGTGGGTTAAAGCCTCTGCCTTCGGCTCAGGTCATGATCCCAGGGTCCTGGGATCGAGCCCCGCATCGGGCTCTCTGCTCGGCGGGAGCCTGCTTCCCCTCTCTCTCTCTGCCTACTTGTGATCTCTGCCTGTCAAATAAACAAACAAACAAACAAACAAAAAAAAAAACCAGTAACTTCTGCCCCCAACAGCTAAGGGCCAAAGGAGATGATGAAAGGAAGGTGCACGGTCCAAGAAGGGTGCCATGGCTCGGTGACGAAGTTGCCTACTTAAGAGAACCCAGCAAAGAGATGAGCAGAATCAGAACACAAGCTCCAAGCTCCTTCCACTCCTGCTCCCCAAGGATACCGCTGTGGGAAGAGCTGGGCCCTGACCTTCATGTGGCCTTAGCGGCAACTTCAAACCCGTAGCAAGAACAGAGCGATGGGGGCCATTCCTGGGGGCACCCCAAGACCTGGTCCTTAAAAACTGGGCAGTCAGTGAGCATCACAGGGAACTGAGACCCACAGGTGTTGGCTAATGCCCAGAGGTTAATTTCCTTGCCCAAAGGTGCACAGCCACTAGTCATTCACCAGATCTAACTGGTACCTACTCAGATGACAGGTGTTATTCTGGGCCCCAGGGAGGCAACAATGGGCCCAGACAGCGGAGACACTTCCCAGCCTCCCTTGCAGGAAGGCGTGGCCACATGCCTAAGTCTCCCCCTGGGAATGGGAACTGTCTTGTAGGACACGGAGAATCCAGCTTGGTTTTCTTCCCAAGTCAAGAATTAGAACACTGCCAGGACCCAGAAGCACCCTGTGTATTCTCCCCTCCCCTAGAGGTAACCACTGAGCTGATTTTGCAATAATCGTGTTCTTGCTTTCCACGTACCTTCCTTCCTCTGCATTCCTAAACGACAGTTGGTTTGTGTGTTTTTAAGCATTGAATGATGGGATTCATACCTTCCTTTGTGTTTTGCTATCACTCAACACATCTATGAGATCTATCAACACGGCTGACTGAATGGGAAAGTCACTCTCCTGCAGGGTCTTTATGGATATCCACCATGCTACCGATGACCTTTGGGATGTCTCCAGGTCTTGCTTATCACGAACGACACTGATGAGAAAATTCTTGTCCGTTTCCAGTGACGCACGTGTGCACAGGTTCCTCCAGGGAAGATCCCCAACGAAAAACGAGCAGCTTTTGCAAAACAATCGGTCTTTTTACACTTTGTGTCCTCTTGTTTGTCTTTTTCTCATTGTAGTTGTTTACATGTTCTGGACGTTAATTATCTTGGTGGGTAAATGTGCTGCAAATATATCCTTCAAATTTACTTCCTTCATGGCATTTTTCAGTGACTAGAAATCCATAATTCTTGGGGTGCCTGGGTGGCTCAGTGGGTTAAAGCCTCTGCCTTCGGCTCAGGTCATGATCCCAGGGTCCTGGGATCAAGCCCCACATCAGGCTCTCTGCTCCGCAGGGAGCCTGCTTCCTCCTCTTTCTCTGCCTGCCTCTCTGCCTACTTGAAATCTCTGTCTGTCAAATAAATAAATAAAATATTTCTTAAAAATCCATAATTCTTAATTCAGTCTGGTTTACCCATCTACCCTGTAATGAACTTAACTTTTTGTGCCTTCAGAAATCTTTACCTAACACGAAATCCAAAAGATAGTCTTTCCTATTTTCTAAAAGTTTTCATTTTTTAAAAATTTCACTTCTAAGATTTTTAATCCATCCAGAAATGCGGTAGGGCTCCAGTTTCACTGTTTCTGTCTGGATAACGAATTGTCTCAGTACCGTTTATTCAATGGACGAGGCTTGCCTCGTCTGATCAGCAATACTACCTTTCTCAAAAACCAATGTCTTTATAGACATGAATCTGTTTCTGCCCTCTTTATTCTGTTCCACTGGCCAATCTGCCTAGCCCTGCACCAACACTACAGTCTTTAATTCCTATAGCTTCATAATAAATGTATTTCTTGATCTAGGCAGACCATTCAAGGGTTCCGGTCAGAACCTGAAAGATGAGCTGGTCCAACCACCCAATGAAAAACAGAGGCTCAACAAGAAAAAACATCTTTTACAGTATCATACAGCATTTAACTCGGAACAAGGTCAAGGGCTGAGTGGTTGTGTTCTCCCTCCTCCCCACAAAAAATTCTTTTTTTTTTTTTTAAGAGATTTTATTTGACAGAGAGTGAGATCACAAGAAACAGAGAGGCAGAGAGGGGGGAAGCAGGCTCCCTGCTGAGCAGAGAGCCTGATGTGGGGCTCGATCCCAGGACCCTGAGATCATGACCTGAGTCGAAGGCAGAGGCTTAACCCACTGAGCCACCCAGGCGCCCCCACACACAAAAAAAATTCTTACGCTGAAATCTAATTTCCAGTGTGATGGCATCTGGAGGTGGGACATGTAGGACATAATTAGTTCAAGGGGATGGGGCCCTCATGAATGAGATTAGTGCCCTTCTAAGAGGCCAGAGAGCGGCTCCTTCTCTTTCTGCCACATGAAGATACAACGAGAAGTCTGTAGTCCGTAACCCAAAAGATGGCCCTCGCCAGGACCCAATCATGCCAGCACCCTGATCTCAGACCTCCAGCCTCCAGAACTACGAGAAATCATTTTCTATTGTTTATAAGCCATCAGTCTACGGTGCTTCCTTACAGCAGCCCGAACTAAATGAAACAAACGCACATCTCTCGTCCTGGAGGATATTCCTGTGCTATTGAACACGGCAGCCGCCGGGCACGTCGGGCTCTTGAGCACTTGAAAAAGAGCTAGTCCAAACCGAGATGGGCCATGAGTATAAAATACACAAATAGATCTCAAAGACTTGCTGAGAGAATGAAATGAAAGAGAATGTTAAGTATCTCATGAATGATCCATTCATATTGATATGTTGAAATGCAACATTTTGCATATTAAGGATCAATTACAATACATTCTTTAAGTAATTTCACTGTTTTTTGCCTTAGAAAATCAGTCACACTAAATTGAATGGCTACTAAAAAACGTACAATTACGCATGTGGCTGGTGTGACATTTCTACTGGATGACGCTAGCTCATACTATTAAAGTCACTCAATCAGGAAGCCTTTATTAAGAACCTAACTTGTGGGCTGTGCCAGGGTAAGGGCCATGCCACAAGGAAGGGAACAGAAATAGTTCTAATCGATGTCCTCTACTTCCTCCCTGGACTTGTCACCCATAGAATAGAACCGAAAAAGCTCCTGGTCCAGCCCCTGGCACAGCTGGAGAGCTCTAACCCAGCCAGGGAGGGCAGCACCAGAGTCCAAATCTACAGCTCATTCAGAACAACCCTCCTGTCCTTACAAATCAACCAGCGGAGATCCAGAGAGGTTGAGACACTGACCCGAAACCACACAGCAGATGCAGGACAGGCGAAGGCCCATGGTACCATGGTACAGGCTTCAGAGCTCATTCTGCGCCTGTTTGCACCTGCGGCCTCAAGTCCTGGAATCTTCCCTTTCCTTCCAGCGAACCCTCTACCAACTTCTACCTCAGAATAGCATACAGGACCGTTGAGAACAAGCCTTTGAAAATCCAAGTGCCCATATCAGAGAGGATTCCATGGATTGGGGCAGCCAGTCCCTCCCACCTTCCAGCCAAATGAAAACCCACAAGAACTTCCCCATGTGCCCCCTTCCAGTGGGACTCCCCAACCTCACGAAGAAGACATGCACAGCCTCCCCCCTACCCATGCCATGCTCAGCCTGGACATCTCTGATCAAGCTCTGCCATCTGACCAGAACGTGTGGAGACCTCCTGGGGACAGGGACCCTCAGCAATTGTCAGGAGACAATGAGCCACATAGATGTGGATATCAAAAATTATGCCACTCTGGGGCGCCTGGGTGGCTCAGCGGGTTAAAGCCTCTGCCTTCGACTCTGGTCGTGATCTCAGGGTCCTGGGATAGAGCCCCATATTAGGCTCTTTGCCCAGCAGGGAGCCTGTTTCTCTCTCTCTAACTGGCTGCCTCTCTGCCTACTTGTGGTCTTTCTCTGTCAAATAAATAAATGGGATCTTAAAAAAAAAAAAAAAAAAAAAGATGCCACTCTGTCTCAAATTCACCCCCTGCCTACCCCACCCAGAAGCAGCAGACCCAAGGGGGAGGGCAAAAAGTCAGCAGAGCAGGCTGGGTGCCCCCCCTGGGTGCCCAAGCACAGGCAAACGCCCACACTCCTGAAACAGCTTGTCCTCCCTCAAGACCTCTAGGGGCTGAGGGCTACTTCCAGGAAGGGTTTTCCTGCCAGCTTTCAGGCAAGCAGACCCCCCAAAATCTCAGAGAAACTTAATGGTTATGAACCTCCCCCATTTAACTTGTAATCAGTGCAAGGGGGGGCTTGGCTTCCACTCCGCAGTCCAGCGGGGCGGGGGGGGGGGGAGGGCGGAGTATCTGCCATCACCATTTTAGGAGAAACTGAGCCTCAGGGCTGTGAAAATGCCAAGATGGACAAGCAGCTCTCCCTGGGTTTTAAGCCTCAGTTTCCCCACCTAAAAAGAGCTTTAAACTCATTCCTCCAGTTGTCATGGGGGCGGTGAAGGCTGGGGGGGGGGGAGGAGTGGGGGCGCGGTGAGGGAAAGGGCAGTGTAGGGGGTACTGGGGGAACCCCGCTGGGGCGTGCCAACACCGTTTCTCATTAACAGAAACACCGGATAAAACTGAGCGATTACTCTGCTCTGGGAGCCACGCAAAGTGCCTCACGGGGTGCCCAGGGACGGGGACGTTCATTATCCCCGTTTTGCAGACCTGGAAATTGAGGTTCTGGGAGATGAAGCGACTCGCCTCGGGGCTCGCCGCCAGGAGAGCAGGAGCTGGGAACCCGCGCTCCTCCGGCTCCGCGGCGCAAAGCTGGGCGGCGAGACTCTCACAAAGACCGCCAAGTCTCCTTGCTGGTTTCTTCCGGCCGAAGCTGGGGTCCATTTGTCAACTCGAATTCTCCAAGCGGCGGGGGGAGCGAGGCCGGCGGCGCGGGGCCGGGAGAGAGCCTCGGCCGCCCCTCCCCGCGCGCCCCCTCCCCGCGCATCCCCTTCCGGCGCCCCCCCTCCGACCTCGCGCGCGCGCGTCCCCTTCCCCGCGCGCCCCTCCCCGTGCGGTCCGCTCCCCGAGCGCCCCCTCCCCGCGCGTTCCCCCTCCCGCGCGCGTCCCCTTCCCGGCTCGCCCCCTCCCCTCCCCTTCTCCCCGCGCGCCCTTCCCCGTGCGGTCCGCTCCCCACGCGTCCCCCTCCCGCGCGCGTTCCCTTCCCCGCGCGCCCCTCCCCGCACGCCCCCTCTCCTCCCCTTCTCCCCGCGCGCCCCCAAACCTCACCTCGCGTACTTCGTCTTCTGGAAATCCAAGAGCCGGGGAGCGAACATCGCGGCGGTTCCATCAGCACCCAGCCCGAGGCTCCGACAACCGGCGCGAGGAGGGAGCGCGGGAGGCAGGGAGGGAGGCGCGGGGCGCGGGAGCAGCAGGTAGGCGGGCGCGGGGCGGGGGCCGGCCGGGGGGCGCGCGGAGCCCGAGCTGGAGCCGAGCCAAGCCGGAGCCCGAGACGCCGACGCCAAATCCCTAGCAGATGGGGCGGGGGCGGAGCCGGCGGGGGGGCTCCGGGCCAATCGCCTTAGTCCCCTCGGCCGCGGCCCCCTCCCGGAGCCCCGCAGACCCCTCCTGCCCTGGCTGGCTAGGGGAGGAAGAGGGGCGATAGGGAGGGATGGGGGCTTCCCCTTGGAGCCCCTTCCCTCCCTCTCCGGGTGTGCCCTCCCCCGGTAGTTTCCAGAGCGAGGTCACGGCCTGCTAGACGGAGCCCTGCTGTCCTCGGCCGGGACTGGGCTGGAAAGGGAGCGGACACTGCTGGCGCGCCAGGCGTCCAGGCCCCCGGCGTGGCCGGCCGGGGGAGTGGACTTGTAGCTGGCGCTTCCCCCAAGGCCAGCGCCTGCTGCTTATGAGCGCCTGCGAGGCGCGACGGCCCAGGGGATCCGCCCGGGAATGGCCGCAGTCTGGCGGAACCTCTCCACTCCCAGAGACTGTGACTCTAGGAACCCTCACGACCCCCAGACAGGGGCACGCGCATTTTAGTGTCGGATCGCAGCGTACCCACGATCTGCCCACACACCCACTCCCCATCTTATACGAAATGCAGTTCTCTCCTTTAGGAGACCTTGGTTCGGGTTATAGGCTGTGGGAAACCACCAACAGGAGTGGATGACAATTTTGGGGACTGAAGGAAGCAGAAGAGCCTTCACCATGGAAAGACAGGTGTCTAAACTGAAAGGCAGGCACCTCCTTCCCCACTCCTCTCTCTTCCCTTGGGTTCCCAAACCCCAGCTCCCTGCGATTTTAAATAACAAGGCTTTCTTTGAGATCCTAGTACACATTCAGGAAATAATCCCACCCAGGGCAAAGCCACCCTATGGAATTCATTTCTGCACTCCCGTATGCTGGGCACAGAGACACCCAGGATTAGTGTGGACAAGAGGACAAGGCTGTGGGGAGAGGGAGGGCTGGAGACAGGGACCAGAAAAGGGGTCTGGGGATGTTTAGGAGGTCAAATGGATTAGAAGTGAAGGGTGACCCCTGGGCTTCTGGCTGGCCCTGCTGGGTGAGTACTGATGACATTTGTGGGTGTGGAGAGAGGGGGAGGACACCAAGGGAGGAGCAGCAGGGAGTTGAGGGAAGATACGATTTGGGTTTTGGCCAGGTGGACTTGAGGTCAAGGTTCCAGGTGAACTGGAAAGTTCCTCAGAGCGAGCTGCAGGTTTTGAACTTTCATCTGGACCTCCCAGAGCGGCGACCTCCAGCATGAAAGCCACCAGCCTCCTGTGTCTGGTTATTTCTACGTTAAACAAAATGAAATGCAATTTGAAATGCAGCTCTTGGGTCACACAAGCCACATTTCAAGTACTCACTCACGAGCTACATGTGATCCGTGGCTGGCCTGTCGGACCATTCCCAACACCGCAGAAAGTCCTAGGGGGCAGCGTGGTTCTAGAAGATCAGGGAGTCAGCCAGCCGGCGACGAGCAGCTGTTGGAAATGAAACAGAAAAGACATTCCGTCCAGAGTACTCGATGCCAGGAGAGAATAAGTCACGTTCAGGAAACTTGTTTCAGTTGTCTCTTTACATTTTGGGAGAGGCTCATGGGTACAGGGACCAACACCTCCTGTCCTCTCAATGGAGGAGGGAAAGAGACTGAGAGGGACCAGGGGACCCTCCCAAGGTCACACAGCCAGAGGACCTGTCCAGGATCGGAGCTCTGAACCTGCATTTCATGGCTTCTTCCCTGACCCTAACCTCCCTCACCATTGTTGGGACCCCCCGACCCAGGCCTTATTGTCAGTCCTACTGGGACACACCTGTCCCCAGGTGCCAGGCATACCTCCTCTTCTGCCCTCAACTTCAATTCCAAAAAGGTCCCTGCTGACTTTATAGAAGTGAAAGCCCCAGGGGTCTGACCTCCCTGTGGCCCCCTCTTCCCCGGGGAGTCCAGGGCAAGCCCGGGGCATCGATCATCATTGAGCGCAGCCATCCAGAAGCAGAGGGAAGCCACAGGTGTGGGACCAGAGCTCCGCAGGCTGCTGGCCCGCTGGCCTCCTCCCGGCCCCAGCCTGTGGTCGACCTTCCCTAGGTCTTGGCAGTGGGCTCAGTGGGGCCCCAGAGGAGACCCCTGAAGGGAAACACAAACCTCAAACTGGATTTTCTTTTTCTCAAAGAGCAAAAAAAAAGTTGAATAAGAAATGTTACTATTTTTACTGCTGGGATCCAGTTGTTATGGCAACTGAAGGCCTGACTCCCTCGGGGGAGTCAGGGTTAGACTGTGCATGAAGGAGATGGGGTGGGTGCCAGGGGTGGTAGCAGCCACCGGCCAGGCCTTGGGCTCCTGACCCTGGAGCCCTCCGGGATCCCCGCTGCCCCACTCCCACCTCCCCGGCTCTGTCCTTTCCCCCCATGGCAGAAGTTCACCTGTGCCCACGTCACTGTGGCCAGCCGTCTGTTTGGTGCAAGCCTACCTCCTGCTCACTGTGTGGGTTCGGGCTCCCCCAGCCTTGTCGCCGGGCCTGTCCATCACCACTCCTGGGAGGGGGTGCCTGTCCCCTTGTCTCCAGATGCAAACTGCAGCCCTTCCCACAGTGACAGCTCACGGTCACCTAAGAGATCGGACCCACAACCAGGTGGCCAAAACCCGCCCCATCTTTCCTGGGACTCTGGGGCTCCTTCTCTGACCCCCGACCCAGAAGGCCACCCCACGCCACCCCCTCGGCCAGGCCAGCCTCGGCTGGGAACTCTGAAGGTGGCCTTCCCAGGATCCGTCACCTGCCTCTGCCACCAGCTAGCCTGTGTGCCCTGAACCCAGGTGCTTCCCACTCGGGGCTCAGTTTCCCCACTTGTAAAGTAGAAATAACAGCACCTTCCTTGCAGGATTACTGAAGGAACAAAGGCAGCCCGGGCCCAGTGTCATCAGTGTTATTACCCCTCTAGTCCCCTCTGTAACTCTACAAGGGAGGAGTGCCCTTCCTAATTTGCAGGTGAGGGGCTGTGCTCAAGCAGACACAGACCTACATCTGTCTGTCCCTCAAATGCCCTGCCCTGTTGAATGCGCACTGATTAAGCACCTACTGTCTTCCTGGCTCTTTGGAGGGGCAGAGTGGGAAGCGGGGTGGGAGAGAAAGCCGCCCCCCCCCCCCAGCAACCACCCATGCTTTTCACCCCTTCCCTGGATGGAGCCCTGACCACACCACCAGTCTCCTCCCATGAGGCCACCCTCTGCCATCTGTCCCCAGGACCCGATGTCCCCTTCTGACCTGACCTGATCCTCCTCCTCCCTCCTGGTGACTTCCGTCCTCAATCAGCAGATCCCACATGAGCATCTACTATATGCTTAGCAACAAAGTCCCCATTGTCCCCATTGTCTCGGCCTCACCAGCCATATAGACCAGAGCAACTTTCTGAAACACAAGTCTGATTAAGTCCCTCTCCCTAAAATCCTTCAGTGGCCCCCTTCCCTTCAGGATGGAGTTAGGATAAAACAGCCTTGCCCAGCCCCCATACCCAGCAAATGAATCCAAACAGACTCCCAGAATGTGTACAGCTTTCTCATGCTCTGTGACTACACAGATGCTGTTCCACCTGGAAGGCCTTTCCCTCTCAGTTTGGCTAGCAGGTCTCTAGTTATTCTTCCAGATCCAGTTCAAAGGTCACTTTTGCCAGAGGTTTTAAGGAAATGGGCTTTCCTTCTCTTTGTGCTACCTTCAAACCAGTCCCAAGGCCCCACAGTATTATCCTGTCAAAACCCACCAGCGAAAGACTTCAGGGAGGTCTACTGACTGGTTGCAAGAAGTCAGAGGGCACGCCATGGGGAACCATAGGGGTCTCCTCCAGGAAGGGTCAGGAAAGACTCAGGGCAGAATTTGTACTTGCCTTAGGTGCTTGGGGAAGTTCAAGGAAGTGGGGTTGTACTTTTTACTGGATACTATTAGGAAGCAGGACCAATTTTTGGTGGCATATCTTCTTCTCTAAAAGAGGGACAGAGCAGGGGGAGGGTGGGGCTGTGATTGACAAATCCATGAAAGTCATTTATGTTAGCCAGGAGAGTATGGCTTTTTGGTATTTTTGTGCTTTGCACGGGGACCTTAATTTCTGTGGCTAGACACGTTTTTGAGCTGGTTTTGGTCTCTGTCTCACTATACCAGGGTCACAGAGTGGCGTTGTCTGCAACGGTTAGACAGTCCCTGGCTGGCTGAGACTCCCTTTCCTCTCTCAACCCTCTGCCGTGAGATCAGCTTCCTGCCCAGCTTCTTCTAACCTGTGGGGACCACGGCTACGGACAGGACTGGGTTCAAGGTAAACACCCACCCCCCGTAGGTAGACGATGAGTGGACAGTAGGCAGCTGTCCCACGTAACTTTTCTCTGGCGTTGGCTTTGCCACCAGCCAGCCACATCTTCCTGGTGTGCAAAATAGGAAGAAGAAGGATAATCACAAAGCCAGACAGGTGCTTTGTCTGCATCGGCCTCTTTTTCTGTTTCTGGACAACTGCCCCAGGTCGGTTCTGCAGTGGAGGGGTGCTGTGGGAACACTTTCTCACTGACTTTGGCCCAGGGGTGCTCACCTGCCAGCGTTTCCTGGGAAGCTTGCCACAGTCCTGATGCCTTGGGCCCCCTCTCAGAGCCCCTGGCCAGTTGGTTGGGGAGCCACTGAGTACCTGTGTGGTTCTACAGATAATCTGGGTGAAGTCCAGACAGGGTCTAGAGTTTAAGTCTGTCCTTGGTCTCCCTACCCCCCAGAGGGGAGGCTCCCCATCCCAGATCTCACTGTCCACGCTCTTCTCCAAACACCACCCACCAGACTGCTATCTACGTGACCGAAGACCATAGGGGTCAATGTCAAAGTGTAGTGCACTCTGCAGAAAAGCCGGAAACATTTTTAAATCCTCCATCAGCCCCTTGCACCTCTAATGATATGACAGCAAACACACTGAAAGCTGACATCCACACTGAAGCAATCCCCAGCTACAAACTTGCAAATGTTACTCCTTTCAAGCTTCTCTCCAGTTTCTGGCCGCTCTTGGTCATTTCAGATGGGATCTGATGTGGGGAACAAAGGCAAAAGAACAAAAAATTAAATTTCCTTCCGACGTACAGCCCATTGACAAGTCCCTGGGACGGGCAGAGTGACCTTCCTCTAGAAACTGCCTCCATGTTAATCTTTGCTAAGGTCAAAAGGCAATCTTAGCTTAACATTATCCTGACCTCCGGGATCCTGTAATTCTCCTTTAACACACAAAAATTCCTTTGGAAACTTCCTTTATCTCTACGTCCTCCCCCAAGATTTTTCTTAGCAATCATCCTCCAAGCATGTGGACCACTGATATGCATCTGAAGGGTCTCATGACTAGGGTTTTACTAGACAGGAATAAATATCCTTTTCCTAACAACAGCTAGCCCCTCAAGGTCCTGGAAACCTTGCTTCCAAATTCCTAAGAGACTTACGCTATCCCTAACCGCCTCTCAACTTGAAAGTATATAGTGCACGGCTCTTTCTACCCAGGAGTCATGTCCCTGTGCTTTAATTAAACCACTTTTTTGCACCAAAGACATCTCAAGAATTCTTTCTTGACCATTTGCTCCCAAACCCCAACACTTCCTACATCAGTATCTATATCTATATTTTATCTATAATCCATCTCTATGTACATGTATGTGTAATTTATACACGTATGTCTGTATACATACACACACTCACATATAATTTATATATATACTTGTAAATATCAGATTTTATTATATATATTCAGATTTTATTTGATCCAGGTTGTTAAATAACCAATATTCAATCTAGTAAAGCTATAATTGGTTTTACTAATCAATTCATGAATATCGGGCAGCATCCCATGCAACAGGCAGAGGGAAGCTCCACTGCAGGAAACGAAAGGTTTTTTCAAGAGACAGAGAGAACGGAAAAGGGACACTATACGCAAAGAATGCGTTATTTTAGACAAGTTTGCCCTCCTGTGGGGAACAGGAAAGTGTCTATCTGTCAGTTTCCTAGTGCCAACCAGGAAATTCCAGGTTAATGGGTTCAAGATTACCTTTGCGGGGGGGCGGGGGGGGCTGCAGTTAGATTAGGTATTAAGTCCAGGTTTCCTGATGTGAGGCTCTTAACACAAATGACTCCCTTTAGGGCCGATAGCTTTCTTTTTAACCGTGTCTGTCTAACTACTGCAGAGCTTGTCTGACCAGGATCCCCTGACGCCTGTCATCGCTCAGAACTGGGACTCTGACTGTCCATTCTTGGTTTAGCCTACTGTGTGCTGGACTCTGAGCCTGAAGGAGCAGGGTTTGTCCTGGTCACTGATCAGCTCAGCTGGGGAGGCCACTGTGACTGGGGCAGGGGAGACTTTCCTCTCTTCCAGCTTTGCGGGCCCGGAACCAGCTTCAGATCTTTGCAGGAAGTCAAAGGAGCAGCTCCCAGAAAACAGCTTGTTCCAGCTGGGCTTCCTGGGAACTAGGCTCTGAGAGAAGATTAAGGCAATGAGATTGATCAAGGGATTATTCTGGGGGTGAACAGCAGGGGCAAGGTGGTGGTGGGGGGGCGCTTCCTATCCACCAATCACTGGGTGCAGCTGCAGGAAAGGGGCACAGCAATCCCTTAAGGGGTCTGACAGCCTGGAGCGTACCTCCTCATTTCTAGCAAGTGCCTCATCGGACCCTCTTTGAACTGTCCCAGACTCCCACCACCTCCTTCTCCCTTCTGCTCTACTCCAGCCTTAGCCAGGAATCCAAATCCCGAGCTTCTAAACCAGCAGAAATGAGAGCAGGAAGTGGACTGGGGAAGGGAGGGTGTGGGGGCCAGATCCTGGGGCATCTGGTCTCTGCATTCTAGACAGCCCTCATCTCAGCACACTATCCAAATCCTGGAGGAGGAAAGGAACTTGGAAGTTACCTCTGCATTTGCCAAATGCCCAGGGCACCATTCAAAGGACATTAGACCCAGAGACGCGTCCACACAGGCTGAAGCCAAATTCAAATCCAGGCCCTCCACTGACCTGGGGGCCTCAGATTTAAAGCAAAAACAACCAGGCAGGTAAGATCGGTAATGATAACCTGATTTGTCATGAGAAGAATGTACACCAAACATCTTGCTGGGGGAGGAGGTGACTTCCCCCTCAACACGAGAGGATTGTCCTCTGGCTTTTTATTTAAAAAATTTCCCTGGGACCCCAGGAGGAAAATATCATTTTCTAAATATTCATAAAAACTGGTGTGATGTGGTAAGTAGGTTTTAAAAAACCTACTCGTTTTGGTTTTATACGTACAAGAAACACAAAAATTAATCGCATGTTTAAAGAGAAAACCATAGGACCAAAATGGCGTCACTTCGGTTAAGGCCCTAAGTCAGCCGAGACTTAGGCCCAATCCAACTGCAGTTTCAAATGACCCAGAAACATAACCTTTAACAGGTCAATAAGGGAGTTCCCCAGTCAGCTCTAGGAAATCTATGTATAGACCCCATCCGTTCCCCTTAGAAGGGTGATCTTGCCTAAAACAATGGATTCTTTGCTATAACAATCTTCTCTATTTTTTAGAAAGAATTTATTTATTTATTTGAGAGAGAGTGAGAGTGTGTGTGCGCACAAGCAGGGGAGGGTGTAGAGGGAGAAGCAGCTTCCCTGCTGAGCAGGGAGCACCATTTGGGGCTCGATCCCAGGATTCTGGGATCATGACTGGAGCAGAAGACAGACACTTAACAACTGAGCCACCCAGCCATCCCTGTATAGCAATTTTTAAAAAAGATTTTATTGATTTATTTGACAGACAGAGATCACAAGTAGGCAGAGAGGCAGGCAGAGAGAGAGGGAAGCAGGCTCCCTGCTGAGCAGAGAGCCGAACACGGGGCTTGATCCCAGGACCCTGAGATCATGACCTGAGCCGAAGGCAGAGGCTTAACCCACTGAGCCACCCAGGCACCCCCCGTATAGCAATTTTTTTAAAAGGCCGTATCTTTGTACCTGTCATGCGTATATATGCAGAAGAGATAAAGTAAACTGTGTGGTGCTCCCAGGCCCAGTTTTGCTATAATTAATAATTATAAGCTTTAATTAACATCAGTCACAGAAATGTTCACTGTTTGAATTTCCGGGAGCTGACTGCCTGCTCTGGCTTTCAGCCCTTCTCTCTCCGGGGCCTCTCTGATATGTCCCAGCCCTCATCCATCCCTGTCCAGTCTGCCCTACTCTCCTACCTCCTGATTACTGGACACCCCAATCCCAGCCCCAACAAGAGGATTCAAAGCATAGGATCCAGCCTTTAGAGAATCCCCTTGGGTCCACTGTCTGGGCCTTGCTGGCCTCTGGTGGCCAGAAGCAGAATTATCACATTATCACACATTAAAAATGACAAGCCTGGGAGCTGGCTCAATCTGGAAGTGTCGGGCTGAGAACAGGCCTGCTCACCCACCAACCCACCCTGAGGATATAATCAGAGTAACCTTCTCAGCAATACATGTCAATTTCCAAAATGCACGGACCTTTGCCCCATTGACCCCTGCTCTGGGAATCACAGATAAAATCTTCTTCCCAAAATGTTATTTCCTCTAGTTCTAAGTCAAAGAGAACAAGAGGAACATTCTCAATTATCCTCGTGTTAAGTGAAACCCACAGGAAAGTAATCAGCCAAATCCAGAATGTGGGGAGCTCTCCTGCTACACCAGGGAAGACTGACTTCATGCAGAAGCCAGAGTTGAAAACTCCAAGCCTGAAGAGAAATCTGGTAGATTCCCACAGCCCTCCTGGGATTCCGGACAGCTCTGGGAGCCAGGAAGAATGCACCACTCCAGAACATTCAGAGCGGCTGTAAATGGGGTAAACTTGAAGGCATTCTCCGTGCTGTATCCAGCTGCGTCAAAACAGGTGGAAACCTCATTGGCACGAGGAGCTTACCAGAAGTTCACACCTGCATTTACGGGACAGTTAGGTCCTGCTTCTCAATAGTGCCTCCTAGCAAGCCAGGGTTTCAAATGATATTCCAGTCAACCTGGCCTTACGGAAGACGGTGCACATGCCCAGGGCTACACCCTCTCGGGATAGACCAGAGAAAGAACACTGAGCTACGAGTTTCTGGCTGAATATGGCAGAAACAAGTAAATTCTCTGAATTACAAGAGCAGCATCTATCCCATACATACAACAGGAATGGCAGAAATCTAATTGGCCAAGGGGCTTTTGCACAAGCTTGGACTCATCAGTGGCTCCTGCTGCACCAGCAATGACCCTAGATAGGCATGTTAAGGGGCAAAAAGAAGAGGAAAAAATCAGAGATTGCTCAGGGTGGGACTCGGGGATGCGATTCTCAGAATCAGTCCGGCCAAGCCACTGACCAAATAAACAAATTCCAAATGGAATCATCCTGTAGAGGCAGAAATGCTTTTGGCAAAATCCAACCACGTTTCACAATGAAACTCAACCAACTCGGAATAATAGGAATAAAGGAGGGAACTTCATCCACACGATGAACTAGCAGACTCTTAGATCAAATAAAGACACGCTTTGAAAATGGGGGCGCCTGGGTGGCTCAGTGGGTTAAGCCTCTGCCTTCGGCTCAGGTCATGATCTCAGGGTCCTGGGATCGAGTATTGCATGGGGCTCTCTGCTCAACAGAGAGCCTGCTTCCTTCCCCCTCTCTCTCTGCCTGCCTCTCTGCCTACTTGTGATTTCTCTCTGTGTGTGTCAAATAAGTAAATAAAATCTTTCAAAAAAGAAAAGAAAAGAAAATGGAGCTCTTTGGCAAAAACTGTTCCAGAATGGTGACCGTTTTCTGGGGATGGGAGTTCTGGGGAGCTCCAGGCCCTTTCCGCCCCTTCCAGTGATGGCTAGACTGCTTGTTTTTACACCTGTCACCATCGCAAGGCTGCTGATGTTCAAAGCTACCGATAGTCAAGCCTACCATGGAGTTCGGAGGGAGAGATGGTATCAGGAAAAACTAAAAATGCTATAAATCTCACTGCTTTTACAGAGATTCCGCTGTTGTGCTTGTATAAAGGCCTCTTAGGAGGTTGCAAACCTTAAGAGTTCCAAAGAAGGGGCGCCTGGGTGGCTCAGTGGGTTGAGCCTCTGCCTTCAGCTCAGGTCATGATCTCAGGGTCCTGGGATTGAGTCCAGCATCGGGCTCTCTGCTCAGCAGGGAGCCTGCTTCCCTCTCTCTCTCTCTGCCTGCCTCTCCATCTACTTGTGATTTCTCTCTGTCAAATAAATAAATAAAATCTTCTAAAAAAATAAAAAAGAGTTCCGAAGAAGTTATTTTTGCTCATTTTGGGCAGTGTTCTCATTGCTTGCATGGAGGGATGGTTTTCAAAGATTCTTGCCCGCCTCTTCGGAAGTGCTTGCTGCCATTCATCCAATCTCCATAGCGCCCCCAAGAGGCGAATTATCTAGTCCTTGTTATTATTCAGGAAATAGATGTTCAGAGAGGGTGCGATCTTACTTAAGGAGACATACCTCCAGAGAGCCTGAACCTGGATTTGAACCTCAGTGTGCCTGTCTGATTTCAGTGTTGTGCTTGTCCCGACCTCCCTCCCACTGCCTCACCTACTGCAAGGTGCACTCCAACGCCCTTTCACTCAGCCCGTAGTTCCCTCCTCTGTGCCAGCTGTTCAACCCACGGGTTTATTTAGAAACTCGCCCGTGGGAGGATTGCTCATCTCTGAATGTGGCACATGAGAAGACTACTTGAGGAATGCTTTAAGCACCAGCAGATGACGGTTCTGCTCTCAGGTCAAAAGGAGGAAGGGAACCTCTTCTTCATGGGATTGGCATCGTCAGGTCAGTTAGCTGGAGGATTCCTAAAGTGATGAGAGAAGGTCCCAAGCATCTTTCCTGCTCTACCTGCCGTCAGGAACGTCAGCTCATGCCGTCCCCAGGTGAGCTGGGACACAAGGGTGCGCTTCTGAGTCACACACAGGTCAGCTCTCAGGCGCAAATCCAGGCTACTACTCCCCCAGCAACACTCGCCTGTGGTTCCCGGTGCCACCCAGAGAGCAGTGGGACCAATACAGGGTGAGTGGGCAACAGCCCTCAGCTCCAGCCCATTATGGGCATCACAAATGGAGGCCAGAGTTTAGTTCTTCAGGCACTAAGTTCCAAGTTTCTAGGTAATCTGAGCTCAGAGTAAACAAGACAGACAGAAACCCTCCCTTCCTGGAGGATTCTGTTCTGGTCAGAAGGGGGTGTTTTGTAGTCCCCTAGAAAGTGGTAAGTCCTATGTAGAAATATAAAGCAAGGAAAGGGATAGAGAATGTGAGGAAGTGTGGATTACCTTTTTTTTTTTTTTTTAAGATTTTTTGTTTATTTGACCGAGAGAGAGGGATCACAAGTAGGCAGAGAGGCAGGCAGAGAGAGAGAAGGGGAAGCAGGCTCCTGGCCGAGCAGAGAGCCTGATGTGGGGCTCGATCCCAGGACCCTGGGATCATGACCTGAGCCAAAGGCAGAGGCTTAACCCACTGAGCCACCCAGGCACCCTAAGGTTACCATTAAAAAAAAAAAAGATTTTATTTATTCACTTGAGAGAAAAGCGAGAGCTCTAGTAGGGCTGGAGGGGAAGGAGAGGGGCAGAAGGAGACGCAGACTCCCCACGGAGCAGGACCCTGAGACCAGGACCTGAGCCGAAGGCAGATGCTTTGGAGGTTACCATTTTTAAAAGGGTTATCCAGGTGTTCATACCATATGTCTTCTGGCCAAGAAATTACATTAAGGGGAAGGAAGCTTGACAATGGGCTCATGCCCTTGGAATTCACCATTCCTCTCACGTATCCTATTACCCACATAGATGGTAGAATGGCCTCCCAAAGGCTTAGCCAGCTAAGAGGCCACACCCTGTGGGGTTGAGATGTCATTCTACAACATTCAGGACATGCCGTCAACTGGCAGTAGAGATGGTGGCGTTCCCTTGCAGATTACAACTAATAATCCACTGAAAAATTTTTTGGTTTCTATCCCTGCAGCCCTGGGTTCACTGGATTTTGAGATTCTAGTCTCAAGGACCCCTATTACTTCAGGGAACAGAGTCATGGTTCTGGTAAATTGGAAATGGAGTCTACCCCTCCCACCCCCACCCCCACCCCCACCATTTGGAAATCTTCATTGGCTGAACCAATGGAGAGAGAAGTTATTTTCCTGGATGAAATAATAGAAACTGGGTGGCTTTTCAAAATGAAATCAAGGACGGTGTCTAGAACCCAGGGGGTTTATTCGGACACCTCCTTACATGCCTTTGTTAAAAAATAATGGTCCACAGGAAATTGTGCCAACTGATAAAGACAGAACCACTAAAGACATTGCTTCTGTGCTACACCTTGACTTCAGTGATTAGAGGTGGGCTCTGCGGACAGCCACATAGGTATATTTATACATTTACATATGTTTATTTATATAATATATAATTATTGATATATATTATATATTTGTAATATATATTATATATAATTATTATATGTAATATAAATATAGTTGCATATATTTATATATACATATATTCTATATTTACATATACTTACATGTATGCCCATATACATATATATATACCCAACCACTAAAATCAGGACACAGGACACTTCCCACACTCCAGTGGGCTCCCTCCTCCCCACTCCCAATCAATCCCCCACCAGAGGGAAGCACGACTCTGCCTGTTTTTTACTTCATATAGATGGACTCATATAGTATTGTGTTCTTCTGTATCTTTTTACTCTTCTCACTCAGTATTATACCTGTGAGATTCATTCATGTGTGTGTGGCCTTTTAATTGCTCTGTAGTATTCTTTTGTATGAATGTATCACAATTTGCTTATTCATTCTGTCATAGATGAATGTTTCAGTTATTTGTAGTTTAGGATTATTATGAAAAAGCAGCTAGGAGTGTTCCTATACATGTCTTTCGGGGAAATATATACTAATCACTATTGAGGATATACCTAGAAGTGAAATGGCTGAGTCATAGGGAATATGTACGTTTAACTTGAGTAAATACTGTCCAGTTTCCAAAATGATTCTATTTTTTTTAAGATTTTATATTTAAGTAACCTGCAATTACTACACCCAGTGTGGGGCTCAAACTCAGAACCCTGAGTTCACACACCCTATCCAATGAGCCAGTTGGGCGCCCTGATTCTGAGAATTTAGACTTGTACTCAGTGTATGAAAGAAAGTTCCAGTTGCTCCAAAGTTATTGTCTATACTTTGCGTTGTCAACTATCTTTTTAAAAAAATTTTTTAAAGATTTTATTTATTTATTTGACAGAGAGAAATACAGCAAGAAAGGGAACACAAGCAGAGACAGAGGGAGAGGGAGAAGCAGGCTCCCCACCAAACAGGGTGCGGGGCTCCATCCCAGGATCCTGGGATCATGACCTGAGTTGAAGGCAGACGCTTAATGACTGAGCACACCCCCCCCGCCCCACCTGGGGGGCCAGGTCAATTATCTTAATTTTAGCCAATAGAGGATGTCAAAAGTTTGGAATAAAAAATGACAATCAGGGGTGCTCAGTCATTAAGCGTCTGGTTTCGGCTCAGGTCGTGATCCAGGGTCCTGCGATCAAGCCCCACATTGGGCTCCATGCCCGGCGGGAAGCCCTGCTTCTCCCTCTCCCACTTCCCCTGCTTGTGTTCCTTTTCTTGCTTTGTATATCTCTGTTAAATAAACAAATAAAATCTTTTTTTAAAAGATTTAATTTATTTATTTGTCATAGAGAGAGAAGCAAGAGCAAGCACAGGCAGACAGAGTGGCAGGCAGAGGCAGAGGGAGAAGCAGGCTCCCTGCCAAGCAAGGAGCCCGATGTGGGACTCGATCCCAGGAGGCTGGGATTGTGACCTGAGCCAAAGGCAGAGGCTTAACCCACTGAGCCACCCAGGCACCCCTCAGAGGTATATCATTATACAGCAGCTCCTACAGTGACTATTCACTCTTCACAGTGATTGGTTACGATATTAGAATTTTCTCAAATGCAAGAGAATTGGTTAGCAGTTATCACATAACAATTTTGGGGAACTACTTTGTTTCACTTATGATTTTCAGAGACACCAGCAAGAAGTGACTCAGGACGAGTTAGCCTTGCCTGTCTTGCAAAATAAGCTAAATTAAACTTTGCTTGTCTGACTAAACTGGTTTTGTATACTCAGAGTATTTTCAAATCTGGTCTCTGTTTCTTCCTTTTTTTTTTTTTTAAGATTTTATTTATTTATTTGAGAGAGAGAGAAAGAAAAGATGAGGAGGTGGGCGGGGCAGAGGGAGAAGCAGACTCCCACAGAGCAGGGACTTGACATGGGACTCAATTCCAGGACCCTGAGATCATGCATGACCTGAGCTGAAGGCAGATGTTTAGCCAACTGAGCCACCAGGTGCCCTTGGCTAGTCTTTGTTTCTATTTGATTTTAACAGGTAGATGCACGCAGTATCTCATTTGCTTTTAATTTGCATTTCCTTGATGAATATTAATGATGTTCACCTTCTCAGGGGCTCATTAGCCATTTTGCTATTTTGTGAAGTGCCTGTGCGCAAGTATTTTGCCCAGTTTAAAAAAAAATGAGTTGGTATTTTCCTTACTGATTTGCAGAAATTCTTTGAACATTCTGGAAAGACCTCCTTTGTCAAAACTCATTTTGCAAATATATGTATTGCAAGTATATGTAACACATTCTGAGGTTTGCCTTCTCAACGTCTCTTGATCGTTTATTGATAAGCAGTTGTGCTTCATTTTGATGAAGATTAATGTTTTATATGGTGGTTGGTACTTTTTAAAGTACTTGCTTAGAAAACTTTATTTACCCCAAGGTCATGAAGACATTATCCGATGTTTTCTTCCGGAAGGCTTCCTGTTTTACCCTCACATTTATGTCTACAATCCATCTCAAACTAGTTTTTTAGTTAGGCGTGAGATAGGAGAGTAGCACCTTTTATAGAAAAGACCCTTCCTTCCTCAACGATTTTCAGTGCACTCTTGTCTCTGTGGTTAGAAATAACTTCCCTACCCACAAATTTGATTGTGCCGTTCTCCTGCCTAAGTATTTCCAATGGCAGCGCATTGTTCTTAGGATAATGTTCAGTCTCTTGCTTAATGTAGCTTAACAACACCCAGCTTGGTTTGGCCACCTCCGATTTCACAAGTCAAATCTGTCTCGTGTTCGCCGTCCCATCTGAGCTCAGACACACTGAGCACAGCATTCCCGGGACACACTCTCATCTGTGGACCTTTGCGATACAGAATGCTTCCATCTCCTTGGACTGGTTACCTACGATTCAAATTCCAGGTCTCCCCTCCTTCAGGAAGCCTTCTCTGACTGCACGGTCCTTATCCTTTAAGTCTAGGTTGAGTGACCTCATTATAAGCTCTCTTGTACCCCGGCTTGTAATTGTGTTTAATTATAAGTAATCTGTAATTTCTCTAAGGGAAAGGAGGCCCATTTAGTTCACATGGAAAGTACTTCCTAAATATTATTTAATGTATGAGTATATATAAGGTGGACTCCTCCGCGTGGGCCTTGAGGAAAGGGGTTTCTGTTCTCGGATCCAGCACTCGGCAAAGAGGTTAGTCTTTCTGAGCTTCAGTTTTCAAATCTGTAAAATGGGAATGCAGTGTTCTCTAAGTAGCATTGCTGTAAGCATCAGATAAGATGCTGTACATAAATATTTAGCACGACTGGCACATGGCGGGCCCTTTTAATATGGATAAAGTGATGGAGAGTACCGAGCACCTATTCTTCTCCATGCGCATGCGCCGCCCTGGGTCTGCCAGCAAGCCCGGCCGGCGCGTCCCCACGCGTGCGCGTGTTCGACCAGAACCCCAGGCGCCGGCCAGAGGTGAAGGGGCGGGACCTCCGCAGTACGCCTGCGCCGTGGGGAGGCCGTGCGCCGAGGAGGCGGGGCCGCGCAGGCGCGCAGAGTGCCCCGGCTCCGGAGCATAAACAAGAGCGGGCACGGGATGAGGCGGCGGTTGATCCCCGGGCAGCCAGCTGCGGCCAGCGAGGCGGCGAGCGGGGCCCGGCGCCGACCCTGAGCGCACCCGACACGCCCTCCCGCGCGCGAGCCCCGGGCCGGGCCCGCCCGCCGCGCGCCCACCATGAACCTGGCGAGTCAGAGCGGCGAGGCCGGCGCCGGCCAGCTGCTCTTCGCCAACTTCAACCAGGACAACACGTAAGGCCGGGCGGGCATCGGGGGGCCGGGGCCTGGGGCCGAGGCCTGGCGTCGGGACGGGCGGGAGCCTGGGGCCGGGGCTGGAGCGGGCGGGACCCCAACCCCGAGGCCGAGGCCGGGGCCGGGCCCGACATCGGGCCTTGGAGGTTCGGCGAGGAGGCCGGGGAGGGCGGGGGCGCCCCTGGGGGCGGGCCCGGAGCGTGGAGGGAGGGGCGCTCTGCTCGGGGACCCTCCGCGCGCTGCGCTGGAGCTGCGATCTCTGGGCGGGGAAAGTGATGGAGATAGGGAGGTGTTGCACCCACCCACCGAGAGGTTGCTTTACCCTGTGGGACTTCCCTTCTCACAAAGTTGGGGCACAACTTTGTGGCTTGACCTGTTGTCTCAGACGCTTTCGAAGCGGTGAGAGTGCGTTTCTGCCTGTAGTCCACCCCCCTTCTTCGTCAGCCCTCTTCCTCCACTCTTTCCCTTCTTCAGACCCTTCACCTAGTCGCCTCATCTTAGAGCCTCTTTCCCTTCTTTGCTTTCTTTTACTTCTTGTCTCGCTGTTCTTTTTTAGGTGACTTTGATGTCCTGCCCGAGCAAGAAACAGATTTAGCAATAACCCTGGCCTCTGATCTGGGGAGAAACTGAGCCAAGAGGGACATCTTGGGGATGTCCCCAGGGGAAGAGCGGCCACTGATGCCCACCCATGGTTTGGAACGGTGTTTGTCCAAACCCATGTGGGTTTGAGGCTGATTCTTCGGAGGCTGTGTGGGTGACCTGTGAGGATAGTTAATAGATGAAGTTTCTGGAGAAGGAAGGAGGAGTTGTGGAACTGGAAGGGAGAAGAGCCATCTTGGGAAGTGAGTAAGAGGAAGTGATGTAAGTGAGGAGGAATGGGTCATTGGCTTCATAGTGAGTAGTTGATTGAGTTGTTACTGGCTGAATGGTATCAGCAAAGTAGGAAAAAAAATTTTTTTTTAATGAAAAGTTCATTGTGGAAGGGCAAGCAGCAGGTGCTCAGCAGCATCCCCCCAGATTTGGGAGGTTAGTGCAGAGGGTCCGGCAAGGGGACCCCACCGAGGGTGGAAAGGAAGCCAGTCTTCTTCAGGGACTGCAGATGAGGAACCTGAAGTTCACAGAGGTCCAGAGCTGTACTTGGATCTTCCACTTGGCCTATAGTGGAGTGGGGGATGGGACTGACTTCTTTGCCAGTGATCTTCCCAACCTTGCCCCACTGTCTTTTCTACCTAAAAGGTAGGAATTTGAGGACAGTGAATTTAGAAATCATACTGTAGCAATAACTGCCAGATATATAAGCATACTGTGTGACCGAAAACCAGTACAACAGAAACATCTTGGACAACCTGTTGCACATGGTTGTAATTGGGATAGACTATATTATATTCATCCAAGAAGCGAATAGAGCATTTCAAACCATCTGTGATTTGGTTTTTCAGCCCTTAGTATTTTGAGATCGGTAAGAAGTGGTAGCTTCGTGGTTGTTTTTATGTCTTGTATAAATTAGTGAATTTCCAAAACATTTTATACCTTTTTTTTTTTCAGGTTTTCACTACCCATTGTTTATTTGAAAGTAAATAAAATATGAGAATGTGTTCTCTTTGGCTCTCATTTCAAATGGGCTACAAATCCCATATATAATAGACTCTATCAGTCTGGCTTGAAATTAGACCTTTTCACACTTGAAAATCATGTGCTTCCTCACTCCTCAGTGGGTCCTGAAGTTCAAGAGATTTCTGAGATTTCTGTGTCCTAATTTGGACTTGCCAGAGACCTTGATATAGTATGAATATAAATTGTTAAGGGTAAGTTAGGATTATACTAGAAGTTTATCAGTTAAAATGACTATAGTTTGTCTTAAAGAAACACACGAGTTCCTGAGGAAAGGCTGCACGGTTTACCCCTTTGCCTCCCTTATCCATCTCTAGAAACTATAGAGGAACACAGTTTTTCACAAGACAAAGGTGATTGGTGTGGGATCCACATCCACTGTATTGAGTGAGAAAATCTGGAAGCCATTTCACTTAGTAGAATAGGTGTATGTTACGCAGGAAGGCTTAACAAAGAATACTCCTTGTATAGCAAGCTATATCCTGCTTTTTTTGTCCAGAAAGTGTGCTCATTTTTCTAGGATTCTTTCCCTGAAAGTATGAATAAATTTTGTTTTGTTTTGTTTTTTTTAAGAATTTATTTATTTATTTGACAGAGAGAGATCAGAAGTAGGCAGAGAGGCAGGCAGAGAGAGAGAGAGGAGGAAGCAGGCTCCCTGCTGAGCAGAGAGCCCGATGCGGGACTCGATCCCAGGACCCTGAGATCATGACCTGAGCCGAAGGCAGTGGCTTAACCCACTGAGCCACCCAGGCGCCCTTGTTTTGTTTTGTTTTTAAGCAAGAGCACTGAAAGCACTAAAACAGCTGATCTCAGTCACTTATTGTCTAGTTAGTTCCAATCCTAGTTTCTGGAAGTAACAGTGTGGAAGGTTTATTTTGGAGGGATTTTTGGCTTTTGAAATTGAAGTTAACAAACTAATAAGTGGCAGAGTGTCACTTAAATGAAAATGTCAAGGACTGAAGTCCTCCATCAGATGCCACTTAGCTTGTGGGAAGCCCGTAGTTGGGCAACATCTGTTTTAAACAATACTCCAAAAGGGGCAGACGAAAGGAAGGGACTTGGTTTTCCAAGTTTTTCGTTTGTAGCATTGTTGTTGTTAGTGTCCAGAAAAGTTATAGAGATGCTTGTTTAAATGAGATTCTTCTAGGTTACAGAGATTATTCTGGGAAAGTCACTAGTCTCCACTTTCTCCTCATCAATAAATTGAGAGGCTTGGTTGTGGATGGATTTTAAGGATCCTTCAGCCTTAAAGTTTTAGGTTATTCTGCCTGCTGGGTAGAGAGTGTGTTGGAGGAAGGCAGGACAGTCACCCAGGAGGATATTGTCCAACAGCAGTGGCCCGTGGAGAGCAGCCTGGTCAGCTGTTGGGACTTGGTGTGACCTGTGGGATGTGGAAAGTGCAGGGCAGTTAAGGTTACTCCCAAATCCCTCGTTTGGGTTTGGGGTGAATAGTGATTCCATTATGGGGGAAAGGTTAGAGGAAGTTTCAATTTGGGGACAAAGGGTGAATTCTGCTTTGGCTCCTGTGGAATTTTCAAGGCTGTGGGACTATGCAGGTGGAGATCTAGGCTGGAAATCTGTGAGCTGAGGGAAGGGCCTGCTGCTCGATTAGCTTACAAGCTAGGGCCCAAGGTCAGCAGTTCAGGTGGCTTCCTTTTTATGGGTGTGGACGGATGCTATGCAACCCTTTAATCAAGTAAGAAGGTGACGGAAAGGGAAAGCTTTTCTGGACTAATTACTGATAAGAAGGCAAAGAAAAGAAAAAAGGAGTTAAGAAAGAGATCTGATTCACATTTGAGGGGTTTTTGTTGTTGTTGTTGTTGTTTTGTTTTGTTTTTAGTGGCATCACTGTCTTTTAGATAGTGGACACTCAAGTTTAAATTTAGTGACAGACTTGCAGTTAAAGAGGGTGGGTCAGACAGGAGCCTTTATTTTGGCTCCCTCCCAAAAACCCTACTACAAATGTCAACCAGTAAAATACCAAAAGATATTTTTAAAAAGGTTGAAACTGGTAAGGAAGGAGTCACTAGCAACAACATTTTGGCAGCTAACAAGTAGTAAAGGAACGTGGCTCCCAAATTGCTAGTGGAGAAAGTAGAGAGCCAGCCTAGTGTAAACTGCAGAATCCCCAGGCTCAGGATTGGCAGTCTAGGGAAGCTCCAGAAGTGGGATACAGGGGGACAGGATGACAATACAGAGGATTGGCCCCAAGCATGTTCCAGAAGCACTCCCTCTCCCATCCTAGCAGAGGACTTGGACCTTGTCTCCAGGGTATATAATGGAGGTCTCAATTTTGACAGCAGGTGCCTCTGAAGGCAGGGGTGTAGTAGTGAAGTAGGGGCTTGAGTAGATCTGTCCTTTTTTCTATTATAGTGAGCTGGGTTTTCCCTTTGTCAATAAAAGATCTCTCTTTCTCTCTCTCTCTCTCTCTCTCTCTCTCTCACACACACACACACACACACACACACACACACACACAAACGTTTATTGGGGAATAAGTTTATTTAAGAAGGAAATCTCAAACTTCTCTGTTACTCTGCCTCTCCCATTAATATGTCTGCTGTTGTATGGTCAGGCAAATCATGAGAAATTATTAAAAACAGGACCATTCCCCAAAGAGGGATGTACGAACCTGATTGCTGGTGTTACCACCCTTTAAAAAATCTACCTTTATTGATAAAGTATGCATTCGTATTATAGTATATATGCATGTCAAAAAATAATTGAAATAACTGAAATATTTTTGGTTACATTTTTGGCTGATTGAGGTTTTGTAAACCGTACAATTAAAATTCTAGCTAAGGTGTTTAATATCCTAAATCAGCTTTGGAATATCTGTAAGAACATCTAAGTTCTGATGTTTGATCACCAAAGCCCAGTTTTGTTTTGTTTTGTTTTGTTAAGATTTTATTTATTTATTTATTTGACAGAGAGAGAGAGATCACAAGCAGGCAGAGAGGCAGGCAGAGAGAGAGGGGGAAGCAGGCTTCCCAGGACCCTGAGATCATGACCTGAGTCGAAGGCAGAGGCTTAACCCACTGAGCCAGCCAGGCATCCCCAAAGCCCAGTTTTGACAGATTCTTCTGTTAGGAGCACAGCATCAAAATCCATGTTCTCATTAACTAGTTAAAGCTCCTTAGCTCTGCCCATGAAAGAAACCCTCTCTAAGCTTGTTTTATATATAAGGCCAATAAGCTTGGTGATTTGGTTCCTAAGTCAACAAGAAATTAGAATGGGAGAGGGGCTGTTAATGCTGGGGGCGGGGCCACAAGGAAGTGACACCTGTCAGCAGAACAAAAGGTGGAAAATGTATTTAGAAACTCAGCACTACAGCCTGGCCATCTGAGGTCAGTACACAAAACCCTCAACTCCTTGCTAGCATCTGAAAGGGTCACTGTATTGTAATAGTAGGGTAAGTTTAATGATGGGAGCCCCGGTTTTCCGAATTTCCCATACCCCTGTGATAGGAACACAGGAAAGCATATAGTACAAGAGCGACTTTTTCTCCTTTTTTTTTTTTTAAATTTTAAAAGATTTTATTTATTTGTTTGACAGACAGAGATCACAAGTAGACTGAGAGGCAGGCAGAGAGAGAGGCGGAAGCAGGCTCCCCGCTGAACAGAGAGCCTGATGCGGGGCTTGATTCCAGGACCCTGGGATCATGACCTGAGCCGAAGGCAGAGGCTTTAACCCACTGGGCCACTCAGGTGCCCCCTTTTTCTCATTTTTTAATCAGAAATGGTATAGGGGGGAGGTGTTGGTGTTTAATAATAGCAACCATTAGTTATCTGGAAAACATTCTCCCAAACACCCAACTTCCCAAAAGTTGTAGATTGCTGAGAGTTTGTCTTATTCTTAGCTTTCCTAAGTATTCTTCTATTTTTTTTATTGGCACCTTATGCTTTTCAAAATATTTACAGGTAACAATACCTAATCACTTCATTGATACAATTAATTCAGTACAGTGAAGTATTTTTCCCCCCCCAAAACAGACTGGTAGAAGGAGTTTTGTTTCTCTTTATACATCTAAGATGTATAAACCCATTACAGCTTAAAAATTTAATAGTGCTTATAAGCAGCTCCGTTCTTAGAAGGTACTCTCCTCCTGCATATGGATGAAAGAGAGGTTGGAAATCTCGAGTTTTTAATAAGGTTTTTAATAGGTGAAATGGCCATTAGCGGGGCCCTGGTTTTTCTCTTGGTGTGCAGATCCTCCTGGTCTTCTGCTTTGTCTCCTGCCCCCGCTTGTCTCCACGCCCTCCCAGATACAATTCACAGCGGTCCCAGTGGCCACTTCCTCGCATGTCCCACGCTTCCTACTTCCTTGGCGCATCTTCTGTGTCTCAGAGCTGTGCTTTCTTCTGTTTGTTTGTATTTTTCCTGCGCTCTGTCACGTTCCAGCGGGTAGTATCGTCCAAGGAGGAAAACCCTCATGGAGGGTCCCCCGGCTCGTGTGCTGGGGGCCTGGAGGGCCCGCGAGTTCCCTTGAGGCCTCTCAGCCACCACCTGGGGGCTGGTGTCCGGTGTGAGTGGCTTCACCTCTTCTTCATAGGTCAGCTGTGCAGGCTGCTGCCAGATTCTAAGTTCGCTCTTTGCTCCATTTTATTTCCACCCCACTGTCCAGCCCGGGCGTAACACAGGTGGTCGAACTGCATTTGCTGGGGTCTGGCCGAAAGGCCGAAGGGTGTCCTCGTCCCCTGCGCTGTCCTTCACTTAAAGTTTGGGGCGTCAGCTTATTTAGCCTTTGGACTGGCATGTAGGTGAGATCACCTGAGACACCCCACTCTGCCCCGAAGGGCTCATTGACTTAGGGCTGATTACTTGCATTTATCTTTAAGGTTTTGTAGGCTTTAGACAAGAATACTGCCTGGACTTCGCTGACCTTCTTTCCCTGGCTGTGAGCCGGGCCATCTCGCCCTGCCCCTTTCCCCTTTCCTGCTCAGCCACCACTCACCTGCCGCTAACTCTCTGAAATGATTGGTGCAAATTTTTGGTAGAGGTGGTGGTTGCTGGTTGGTAACTTGGAGCTAGTTTGTGCATTATCACTGTCTACACGTATCAGCTCTTATTTCTGATTTGGCTTTTTTGCAGGTCCCTAGCTGTTGGTAGTAAGTCCGGTTATAAATTTTTCTCCCTTTCTTCTGTGGATAAGCTGGAACAGATCTATGAATGCAGTAAGTGTTTGTTTTATTTTTCCCCCTTCTTAAAAAAAAAAAAAAAAGACAAATGATACTTGAATTGGAATGCATTCTCAAATTCTGACACTGTGATTGAAGCCCCGAGACCCCTTGACCAGTGCTCTTCTCGTCCCTTGATCCCCACAGATGGTACGTGTCCTCCAAGGTCTGTGCGTGCGCGTACTTCCACGGGTACGCATAGAAACATTTGTTTTATGGGTGGTTTTTTCTAACACGTGATACCATGTTGTATGTATTATTCTGTCATTCCTCCCCACTTTAAATGCCATTATGTAAACCATTTTGGTTTCTGTTCTAAAGGGCTTCCAGAAAATGGAAAACCTCACAGCTGCTGTAGGAATGATTTATTTTCTTCTGTTGTCTTCTGGCAGCCGGGTCACCCACATGTCAGAGGCGATACGGGACTGTGGAAGGGTCGTGTGAGCTTTGACTTCATGCTCAGTCACTCACTTGTGACTTTACATAGACTGCTTCATCTCAGACCTGAGTTTCTTTGGTTTTCGTTTGTGTGTGTCTGTGTAAGTCATGCTTGGAGATTGCATGGGAGGTACAGACCCCTCCTCCCCAGAGTGAATACACTAGAAAGCTTGGGGTTCTTCCTACATACATAACTTATTTCCTGTGCACTTAACGTAGTTACACACATGTAACATACATGTAAAGGTATATTTTTGGTTTTGTGTGTGGTTTCGTTTTATAGAGGCGAGCTTGTAATACACTTTGTTCTTTATTTTTGTTTTTAAAAACGTGACCTCTTTTAGATTGAAGTGATTGGATTTATGTGCAAATGTTGGGAATAATACAGATGCCTTACACCCTTTTCCCAGTTTACCGCAGTGATAGCGTTGTGTGAAAGCGCAGGAGAGCAACATTGACGGGACCCGTCGCTCCCATTCGGGTTTCCCCAGTTCTGCTTGTACACGCGTGAGTTTTTATAAGTTCTGTACGGTCTTAACGCCCTTGTACGTTCCTGTTCTACCAAAAGCAAGACTCTAGAAAGTTCTGACACGGTGGGATTCTTCCTGCTGTCCTTTTATGACCATACTTGTCTTCCTTCTGTCCCCCACCCTAATCCTGGCTGATCACATATCTGTTCTCTGTTACTTAGATTTTGTCATTTCAAAAATGCCATGTGAATGGAAGATTATAACCTTTTGGGGTTTGCTTTTTTTTACTTAGCATAATTCTTTGGAAATTCATCCAAGCTGTTGTGTGTGTGTTGGTAATTCCTTTTTTATGACTGAGAAGTATTCCGTGGGTGTGGCCGGACCACAGTTTACCAGTCCGCTGTTGAAGGGCAGCTGGGCTGACTCCGGTTTTTGGCGATTACCGATAAAGCTGCTGTGAACAGAGCTTTGGGTGGACGTAAGTTTCTATCTTTCTGGAATAGATACCTAAGAGTATATGCTGGGCCATATGGCACCCCCCATTTTTTTTCTTTCTTTTTAAAGAAGCTGCCTAAGTATTTTCCAGGTAGCTGTACCGTTTTACCTTCTCACTGACCATGTATGAGAGATCCACTTCCTCCGTCTTTGCTGGCATTTGGTGTTAATCATTGTTTTTTTCACTGTGGCCATCCTGATAGGTATGAGCAGTGCGGATCTCATTGTGGTTCTGATGGGCTTTTCCTTAACAGCTAATGACGTGGAGCATCTTTTCACATGCTTATTTGCCACACGCATATTCTCTTTAGTGAAATGTCCACGTTTTCGCCCATGTTCTCATGGGATTATTTGGGTTTTTCTTTTTTGATGTTGAGTTTTGAGAGTTCTTTTTATATTCTGGATACTAGTTCTTCGTCAGACATGTGGGTGTTTTGTTTGAAGATTTTATTTATTTATTTGACAGAGAGAGATCACAGGTAGGCAGAGAGGTAGGCAGAGAGAGAGGGGGAAGCAGGCTCCCTGCCGAGCAGAGAGCCTGATGTGGGGCTCAATCCCAGGACCCTGAGACCATGACCTGAGCCGAAGGCAGAGGCTTAACCCACTGAGCCACCCAGGAGCCCCAGGACATGCGGTTTGTAAGTATTTTCTCTGTCTATGATAAGCAGCCCCGAAACCTGCCTGTGGCCTGACCTCTGTTAAGAATCCTTGTTAGAGAATTAGGAGCTGTCCACACAGCATACTTCTTGTAATTGGTCACACGGGGTGTGCATTCAGGGAGAGACTGAATACTTAGCATTTCAGCTCCGTGAGTGTGCAGTTGTACCATCGGATTTCTTCCTTATTAACAATGTCAGTATCTCCCTCCTGAGCAACTATTCCAGTGCTGCCAACTTGGCTTTCTTGATGGTCTGGTGTTCCATTCTGGAATTCTCTGCCTGCCGATAGCTCTGAAGAAGGGGGAGGTGGGGCGAGTAGGGCCAGGAGGCTTCTCCTTTGTTCTTGGTTCCATTCACTCCATGAACACCTCTCAGGGACCTGCTGTGTGCTGGGCCCTATTCTGCGCATGGAGATGTGGTAGCGGCCACGTTCCTGTCCCCTTGACACTTGTGGTTAAGTGGAGAGAGACAACAGAATACATGGATCTGTGTCCAGTGTTCGGCTGGGGACATGGCGACAAGCACAGACACAAATACCACCTCCCACCCCTGTTGCATAAGACGAAGACGTCGGGGAAATGTCACTTCTGCTGTTGCTTGAGATGGAGGAGTTCTTGTGGTCTGCCACTAGGGCAGAGGGTTTACAGCCTCCCTCCAGGCCTCGGCCCCCTCTCCTCAGTAGCCCTTCGGGTGACCCCTCCCCTCCATCAGTGGAGTGGCAGACTTCTCTGCTCTCCGATGTTTGTTGCTGCCCCAAAGGCTAGCACCCAGGCCTTCCCCCAGGAGCTCTCCAGTGTTTCTGACTCATACTTCCTGTGGGTTGCCTTAGAGTTTACTCCTTTTTTTGTTTCCAGACTTGGCCTGCTGATGATTACTAAATCTTCTTTTCAAAAAGCCTCTTTTCTTGTATGTAGCTCGAAGATGCGATCTGGGTGATAAAACGGCTGGGAACTCGTGTGCCTGCTTATCTCAGGTGGCTGTCAGTAGTTTGAAAAAAATCTCCAAACTGGTCACCTTCCCATGGTCTCACAGAGATTGTTCCCTGCAGGGGATTTCTTCAAAGAAGGGTAGCCTGATCTCTGAATTCCATCGGGTTTTTATGAATGACTAAAACATTTACTAACTCTCCGCCCCGGTGAGCCCCTGAATTGTGCAGTGAAAGTGTGGCTGTAGTGACTAGGGTCAGTCACCTGCTTTGAAATCCGTAGAATCCCCCACCCCCAGCCCCCATTCGGAGACTCGGGCTGAGAAAGGGTGTTTACCCTTCCCCAGATGGAATCAGTTCACTCATTCATCTGTTCCCTTGAACTTTATTTACTGATTCTTGGTGCCTCATTTTTTTTTTTAAAAGGTTTTTGGTGGAACAAAACATGATGTCTTGATAATACTGTGAAAAGAGTGGGTATTTAGCGACCAACATGGTAAGGTGGAAGATTTCTTTGATCTTCTCAGTGAACTTTGACCCTTAGAAATAGGTGATGAGGGGCGCCTGGGTGGCTCAGTGGGTTAAGCCTCTGCCTTCAGCTCGGGTCATGATCCCAGGGTCCTGGGATCGAGCCCCGCGTCGGGCTCTCTGCTCGGCAGGGAGCCTGCTTCCTCCTCTCTCTCTGCCTGCCTCTCTGCCTACTTGTGATCTCTCTCCCTCTGTCAAATAGATAAATAAAATCTTTAAAAAAAAAAAAAAAAGAAAGAAAAAAGAAATAGGTGATGAAAACAAAGAATTTTTTTAAGGGTTAATACTTTAAACGGGAAGTGATGAAATTCTTTTTCTCCTGGAAATTCTTTTTCTCCTGGAATGGTGTCCAACTCTCCTCTCTCTTGCACACTTTCTTTTTTTTTTTTTTTAAGATTTTATTTATTTATTTGACAGAGAGAGATGACAAACAGGCAGAGAGGCAGGCAGAGAGAGAGGAGGAAGCAGGCTCCCCGCTGAGCAGAGAGCCCAATGCGGGGCTCTATCCCAGGACTCTGGGATCATGACCTGAGCCGAAGGCAGAGGCTCAACCCACCGAGCCACCCTGGCGCCCCCTCTTTTTTTTTTAAGATTTTATTTATTTATTTGACAGAGAGAAACAGTGAGAGAGGGAACATAAGCAGGGGGAGTGGGAAAGAGAGAAGCAGATTTCCCACCAAGCAGGGAACCCGATGTAGGGCTGGATCCCAGGACCCTGGGATCATGACCTGAGCCGAAGGCAGATGCTCAACCAACTGAGCCCCCCAGGCGCCCCTCCCACACACACTTTTATTGAGTAGATCAAAGAATCAAAGAATGTTCCGAAACAGGTCAGCTACCCAATCAAGATTGGTTTCTGGGGACGCCTGGGTGGCTTAGTTGGTTAAGCAGCTGCTTTCGGCTCAGGTCATGATCCCAGGGTCCTGGGATCGAGTCCCACATCGGGCTCCTTGCTCGGCAGGGAGCCTGCTTCTCCCTCTGTCTCTGCCTGCCATTCTGTCTGCCTGTGCTCGCTCTCTCCCCTCTCTCTCTCTGACAAATAAAATCTTAAAAAAAAAAAAAAAAAGATTGGTTTCTGGAATTTTTCTACAAATAGACCCAGAGCAAAGAATACACGTGATGCTTCGAGGTTTCGTGCAGGCTTGGAATCTCAGCTGCGTTTCACAAACTCAGATCTTTGCTCTCGGTCACTGTTGCTGTCACAGAAAGAATGAGCCAGAACTGGTCTTGGGAAGAACAGAAGGAACAACTGCTCGTTCTTCTGCTGGTGATTTAAACAAACAAACAAAAAAAGCCTTTCCCCCAGAAATAGTGGAAGATTTTTTTTCCCCGTCTATATTGTAATTTCTGAAGCTGCAGGAACTCCTGTGTATGTATTTCCTGTTGTTTGTGCCCATGCCCTTTTGTCCTGTCATTCTCTCTCTCTGTCTCTCTCCACTCTCTATGCCTTGTGTGTGTGGAGATAAATATATAACATGCAGATATGTTGATCTCCCTTCCCTGAAACAGGATGGAAGTGAAATCCTTCCCCCGTAGACAAAATAAAGGGTGTGTAGATGTCATTTGTAGAGTAGCCCATAAGTTGGGAGGAAAAGTTGGCTTTTTCACATTCTACATTGTGTATGTTTGCATTTTAAGTGTCTGAGCTAAGAAAACATACCTCAGGGAGCATTGAGCTCTGAAATCGAGCTTATGCGGACTGTTCTGACCTGCACAAAGGTGACCGGCCCCTGCTTTGTCACCAGCCGAACGTCCAGACATAGAGCACCCGTCATCTGAAGACTCGCTGTCGTCAACCCTACAGGCCGTCACCTGCCCTTGAAGGTCTGAGAAATGGTGCTCTTGAGATCGTTCCGATTTGACAGACAACCCTGGTTGGAATATTCATTTCCATGAAACATGTTTTTGGATCTTAGGGGAAGAAATCCAGCGGCCTTTCTCTGCCTAAATCCGTTGTGATAAAGAGCGGGCTCTTGCCTCTCCGTATAGCTGCAGGTGTCTGGCAGATGTGCCTCGTTTGGACGTGCGTCTTGTCTCTTCCTGGTTTCTAGAAGTTTTATCCTTGTCAGCTCAAAGCA
This sequence comes from Mustela erminea, assembly GCF_009829155.1. Lineage (NCBI taxonomy): Eukaryota > Metazoa > Chordata > Mammalia > Carnivora > Mustelidae > Mustela > Mustela erminea. The sequence continues at coordinate 28,243,790 of NC_045633.1, forward strand.
GCACCTGCAGAAGCAAAACCGCATTCTTTTTTAAATCAAGTAATTGGCGTTCTTAAATGAAGTTTCAGATGGGCAGTCTCTGGGAAGAACATTTGTTGGAAACTGTAGCCAAGGCCTCCTAGAATGGGCCTTGAAGACCAAGCTTTCAGCAACACCTGAGGTCACTGAGGTTTACGTTCAGACTTTCTTAGGGGTTGGTGGGTCAGGGGAGTGTTTATCGGGTCCCGAGTCTCCGTGGCAGGCCACCTTGAAGAATCACAGACATTTAGCCTTCTTTATCCCGCGTTCATTGGATGCAGGGCCCTTGGATTATGGGTTGATGGCTGGTGTGCTATAGTTGCGTGGGAGGGCCGTGTTGAGTCTGCTTCGGTTTAGTGGGAAGTGACTGCCCGTGTGTACATGTTTAAAGGTGCTCTTGAGAGTGAGGTATCCTGTAAGAATGTTACAGAGCCTCTTGGAATCCTGCAGTAGAAAATTAACTGGCCCTAACCACCGACAGCACAGAAAGGCAGGGCGCGTTATGAAGGTGTGTTTCTTTCTGAAAAGGCGGAGACCCTTGGTGCAGGACAGAAAGGCACCCCAAGACCGGTCCTTGTGTGTGGTTGCCGCTTCCCAAGTGGGGACGGAAGCAGGTTAGCTGCGGGGTCACCCGACTCATCTGCCCTTTGCACAGGACCTTGGGCTTTTCCTGGTTCCCGGCTCCTTTGGAAGTCTGATGAGAGCTGTGATGGCTTCTGAGACCCGGAGGCCTGCGGGAGGTTTCTAGGATTCAGGGCCTTGGAGTTTCTGAGAAGACCCCACCCACCCCCACCCCTGCCAGGAGGTGCCACCCAACAACCCTCCACTCCCGCTGTCTACACTTCTTACCTTGCATCTTAACATTTTGGCCGGAATCCCAATTCTGCAGTCGTTTATGCTGTTACTTATTTATTTACTTATTTTAAAAAGATTTTATTTATTTTAATTTGACAGAGAGAGACACAGCAAGAAAGGGAGCACAAGCAGGGGGAGTGGGAGAGGGAGAAGCAGGCTTCCTGCTGAGCAGGGAGCCGGATGCGGAGCTCTATCCCAGGACCCAGGGATCATGACCCGAGCCAAAGGCAGGTGCTTAAGAACTGAGCCACCCAGATGCCCCATCTGTGCTGTGTAACAGCTTTTTCAAGATGTAACTTACATACTGTAAAAACCACTGATTTAGTGTACAAGTCAGCGGGTTTTAATACATTTCCTAAGTTGTACAACATACCGTAATCTAACTTGAAGACCTAGTTCTCCCTAGAAGAAACCCTGAGTCCCTCCGTGGCCACTGGCCGCCTCCCTGCAGCTGCCTATCTGCTTTCTGCCACGGGGCGACGGCTGCCCTGGGCAGCTCAGATAAGCGGAGTCCGATGTGACCGGCCAGCTTTTCTCACTTTGAATGTTTTCAAGGTTTATCCACGTGGGAGCCTGTCTTGGCACCTCATTTCTTTTACTGCCCAGCAATCCCCTCTTCCACGGACACACCATGTTCTGTTGCGGGATGCCGGGGGGCTTCTCCTTCTCGGCTCTTGTAAATGGTGCCGCTGTGAGCATTTGTGTGGACGCGTGTTTTCTTGCCTCTTGAGGCAAGAGACACCTGTCCGAGTGGAATTGCTGGGTGAGATCTCTCTTTGGCCCACTGTGAGTAGACTGGTCACATAAACCAGAGCTGGGAAGATGAGATCAACAAAAGAACATGTATAAATGGACAGATACTGCCGACTCGCCCTTGAAAAGGGTTCTTACTAACAGGGTCTGGGTGCCTGTGTTCTGACCTTAGCACTGGGCATTATCAAACATTCATAGTAATGATCTAAATTCATAGTAATGAGCTAAAAGATACATTCATTTGCCTTTATGTTTCTAAAATCGTACCTGAAATGGAACTCTATTTTTTTCATGTGCTTTTTTTTTTTTTTTTTTTTAAACTGCTTGTTTCTTTCTTGTTTTTTAACGTTCCTTTGCCTGTTTTTCTACTGGACTATTTGTCTGGTAATAAATAAATACATTTGACTGATTTAAAAGCAAATCAGCCACTTGTTGCAGGTTGCAAATATTTCCCCTGGATTGTTTGCTTTTTTTTTTTTTTTTTTTAAGATTTTATTTATTCATTTGACAGACAGAGACCACAAGTAGGCAGAGAGGCCGGCAGAGAGAGAGGAGTAAACAGGCTCCCTTGCGGGGCTCAATCCCAGGACCCTGAGATCATGACCCGAGCCAAAGGCAGAGGCTTAACCCACTGAGCCACCCAGGTGCCCCGATTGTTTGCTTTTTGACCTTGTCTGTGGTCTTCTTGCCGGGTTGGAGTCTTGAGTTTTTGCCTACTCAGATGATTTGTCCGCAGTCTGAAGGCTTCCATGCTTTGGAGCACCAGAAAGGCTCCAGACAGGCGTTTCCTGTATCAGGGGTGCATAAAACATTCTCCGGTGGTGTCTTTAGTTCTTTGGTGTATTGTGTTTTACATTAAATACTTGATCGACCTAGAATGCATTTTGATGTTATGATATCTTTCATTTGTATTAATGGGCTGGAAAAGATGGTTTTCCCGTGTCCTTTGTTATTTAGAGGGACTTGCTGAAGTATTTGGGGTGAAATATCAAGATAATAATGAGCCTCTTTTCGAAACTTCAGAGAAGAAAAACATAGTTGAAGCCAAATGGCAGAAAGATAAGATGTGTTTCAAGCGATGGGTATAGGAGGTTTATTATACTGCTCTCTTTTATGAATATTTGCAGTTGAAAAAAGCTTTATGATTCCCGCATCCCCCCATTTAAAGACATCCTAAAATTACATCCACTTTTTTTCCTCCATTACAATTTAAAAAATTTTTTCAGATTTGTAGTTGGTAGAAAAAATAAGCAAACACCCCAACCCGCTACTTGTTCACTCTCTCTACACTCAGATTTAAGCAGATGAATGACACATGCTGTCTTCTTCCCACCGTTTTGTTCATGGACATTTTCAAACACAGGGAAGTTGGTACAGCTGCACCATATGTCCACCCTTAGAGTCTCATTAACACTTCACGGTATTCATCCTGTCACACGTCTGTCTGTCCCTCTTTTGTGTGCATCTCCCCAGGCACCGCAGGCATCAGCACATACTTCCCATAAACACGCCACTGGAAATGTTACTCACTAGGGGGCGCTGTTTGTTTTATTTTGAAGCAATACCTACTTAAAATGGACTGCATAAATCTTAGGTAAACATTCTGTGTTTTGACAAGTCATACGGACATATCAAGGTTTACCGTCACTCCAGAAAGTTCCCTCATACTCCTGCCCCCCATCAGCTCCAGCTCCCTTTCGCCCCCTAAGAGGCAAGTCTTGTTCTGGGTTTTCCCGGCTGTAGATGAGTTTTGCCTATAACAGAATGTCGTGAAAATGCAGCGTGTACTCTTCGGGTCAGATTTCTTTCAGTCACATAGTGTTTCTGAGGGCTCCCATACGTGTTTCTGAGGGCTTCCATACGTGTCTCAGTTGCCCGCTGTGTGAATACATGGGTTTGTCCTTCTGTTGATGAACATCTACAGTTTTTCCAATTTTAGCTGTTATGGATATAGTTGTTATGAACATTCTTGTACAGATCCCTTTGTGAACCTGTTTTCATTTCTCTTATCAATATCTAGGAGTGCAAAGTGTGTTCTGTTTTATGAGAAACTTCCAGATTCTCCTCTAGAGGCTGTCCCATTTTGTATTCCCACCCGTGCTATATGGGATTCTGGGCCTGTGTCCTCACCAGTGTTTGCTGTTACTAATCTTTTTAATATTAACCATTTTGATGTGTGCATAGTGATAAGTCATTGTGGGTTGTTTTTTTTTCCTAAGATTTTATTTATTTATTTAGAGATGGGGGGGCAGAGAGAGAGGGAGAGAAAGAATCTCAAGATTCCCTGCTGAGCACGAGCTGGACTAGGGGCTCGATCCCATGGCCCTGAGATCGTGACCTGGTGCTTAACTGACTAAGCCACTAAGGTGCCTCTGGTAGCACTATTGTTTTTTTTATTTTTTATTTTTTTAAGGACTTTATTTATTTATTTGACAGAGAGAGAGAGATCACAAGTAGGCAGAGAGAGGTTGGGAAACAGGCTGCCCACTGAGCAGAGAGCCCGATGCAGGGCTCTATCCCAGGACCCTGAGATCATGACGTAATTGGAAGGCAGAGGCTTTAACCCACTGAGCCACCCAGGTGCCCAGTAGCTCTATTTTAATTTTTTGAGGAACCTCTCTACTTTTCCAAAGTGGCTGCATTGATTGACACCCACCAATAGTGTACAGAGGTTACCTATCTTCCATGCCCCTGCCAACGCTTGTCACATTGTGAAGATTAGTCATGTTGAGCATCTTTTCATGTTCCTGTTGACCATCTGTATGTCTTTGGGAAAGTGTCTATTCTAGGCCCTGCCCATTTTTTAATTGGGGTATTTGGTTTTTTGGTGTTGTGTTGTCTAAGTTTTTTTTTTTAATGTATTTTGCATATTAACCTGTCATCTAGTATACGGTTTGCGAGTATCTTCTCCCCTTCAGTAGGTTGCCTTTTCGTTTTCCTTATGGTTTCCTTTGCTGGGTAAAAGCATTTAAGTTTCAAATAACCCCATTTGTTTATTTTGGCTTTTGTTTCCCTTGCCTGAGAAGACTGGTCCAGAAAAATGTTGCTAAAACCAACATCAGAGAGCTACCGCCTGTGGTGTCTTCTGGAAGTTTCATGGCTTCAGGTCTCACATTCAAGTCTTTAACCCATTTTTAACTTTTTTTGTGTATGGTGTGAGAAAGTGATCCAGTTTCCCCGGCTCCGTGTTTTGAAGAGACTGTCTTTTCCCATTGTATATTCTTGCCGCCTCTGTGGTAGATCCGTTGACCATGTATGGGTGAGGTTTTTTCGGGGTCTGTGTTCTGTTGGTCTCTGTGTCTGTTTTTGTGCCAATACCATACTGTTTTGGTGCCTGTAGTTTTGAGTATAGTTTGAAATCAGCATAATTCCAGCCTTCTTGTTCTTTCTGAAGATTACGTTGGCTGTTTGGGATCTTTTCTGGTTCCATATAAATTTTAGGATTCCTTTTTCTGGTTCTGTAAAAAATGCCTTTGGTGTTTTAATAGAGATTGTGTTGAATCTCTAGATTGCATTGGGTAGTATGAGCATTTAACAGTGTTAAATCCTCCAACCTATGAACATGACTATCTTCCCATTTATATCTTTTCCAGTCTCTTTCATCAGTGTCTTACAGATTCAGAATACGGGTCTTTGACCACTTTGGTTAAATTTATTCCTAGGTATTTTGATATTATTTTTTTTTAAGATTTCATGTATTTATTTGACAGAGATCACAAGTAGGCAGAGAGGCAGTCAGGGTGGGGGGAAGCAGGAAACAGGCTCCCTGCTGAGCAGAGAGCCTGATGCGGGGCCTTATCCCAAGACCCTGGGATCATGACCTGAGCCAAAGGCAGAGGCTTTAACCCACTGAGCCACCCAGGCGCCTTTATTTTGATATTCTTTTAATGCAGTTGTAAATAGGATTGTTTTCTTAGTTTCTTTTTCTGATAGCTCATTATTAGTATATAGAAACACAGCTGATTTCTACATGTTAATTTTGTCTTCTCTGACTACTGAATTCATTTGTAAGTTCTGATGATTTTTTGGTGGAGTCTTGAGGGTTTTCCATATTATAGTATCATGTGATCTGCAAGTAGTGATCGTTTTACTTCTTTTCCAATGTGGATATGCCCCCTCCCCATTTTAAGGCCTTCAAGAAAACGGTCATATGGCGAGGCCAGAGGACTGCTTCTGTTAGAATCCCATGACTAGCATTGCCGTGCCTGTGGCTGATTGAGCTATTTGCACATCCCAGAGAGATTATATCAGTTAGTCTACTGGAAAAGCAGGACATATTTTTCTCTCCAAAGTAGGAAAAAAACTGCCACTCGTGTGGCAGGATGGACAGTGATTCGTATCTATATATCTTGATCTACCTACCTGCTTTTTTTTTTTTTTTAAGCTGCTGTATGGTTGACACACAACATTCCATTAGTTTCAGGCGTACAATGTCGTGACTCCACGACTCTGAAGGCATGGTGTGCCCACAGCGGCTGCAGCCACCGCCCGTCTGCATACGGCGCTCCTGCGTCGCCACTGACTGCATTCCCCACGCTGGGCCTTCCATCCCCCACGCTGGGCCTTCCATCCCCCTGGCTTACTTCATACCCGGGAGCCTCGCTCCTTCCCCCTCCACCCATTCGTGCCCATCCTTCTAACTCCGTTCCCTCTGTCAGCCACCACTTTGTCCCCTGTATTTATGAGTCTTTCTTTGGTTCTGTTCTTAGATTCCACACGTAAGGGAAACCATGTAGTATTCGTCTCTCTCTGTATAATACCCTCTAGGTGCGTCCATGTGGATCTCACTCTTCTTCCGTGGCTGAATACTCTCCAGTGTGCGTGTCCACCGCAGCTTTATCCATCCGTTCATCCGTGGACACTTGGGTTGCCTCCAGGTCTTGGCTGTTGTAAATAATGCTGCAGTAAATGTAGGGGTGCGTACATCTTTTCAGAGTAGTATTTTCCTTTTCTTTGGGTAAGTACCCAGCAGTAGAATTCTGGATCATATGGTATTTCCATTTTTCTTTTTTTTTTATTTATTTGACACAGAGATCACAAATAGGCAGAGAGAGAGGGGGAAGCAGGCTCCTGGCTGATCAGAGAGCCCGATGCGGGGCTTGATCCCAGGACCCTGAGATCATGACCTGATCGTGACTGAAGGCAGAGGCTTAACCCATTGAGCCACCCAGGTGCCCCAGTATTTCCATTTTTAATTTTTGGCGGAGCCTCCGTACTGTTTTCCAGAGTGGCTGCACCAGTTCACATTCCCACCAGCAGTGCACCGGGGCTCCCTTCTCTCCACATCCTCACCAGCATTTATGACTTCTTTTTGAGGATAGCCATTCTGACTCATGTGAGGAGGTATCTCATTGTGGTTTTAATTTGCGTTTCCCTAATAGTTAGTGATGTTGAGCATCTCTTCTTGTGTCTGTTTGCCATGTCTGTCTTTGGAAATATGTTTATTCAGGTCCTTTACCCATTTTAAAATCAGATTATTTGGTTGAGCCAAGCTTATATGTGTGTGTATGTGTGTGTGTGTATGATATTAACCCGTTATCAGATATGTCATTTGCAAATATCTTCTCCCATTCAGTAGGTTGCCTTTCCATTTTGTTCATTTTCTCTGCTGTGCAGAAGTATTTTATTTTGGTGCAGTCCTCATAGTTTATTTTTGCTTTGTTTCTCTTCCCCGAGGAGACACATGTAGAAAAATGTTGCCAAGGTTGAGGTCACAGAGGTCACTGCCTGTGTTTTCCCTGAGCAGTTTCGTGGTTTCAGGTCTCACATCTCAGTCTTCAGTCCGTCTGGAGTGTGTTTGGTGTGCGGTGTGAGGAAGGGGTCCGGGCTCATCCTTCCACGTGTGGCCGTCCAGGCCTCACAGCACCGTCTTGAAGAGATTTTTCTACCCGTTGGGTGTTCTTGCCTCCTTTTAATTTGTTTGCTTTCCTGTGGCTGTGCTCAGGGCTTCAGCTCTGTGTTGGATAGACGTGGCGAGAGTGGGCGACCTGGTCCTGTTCCTGCTCTTAGGGAAGGAAGCTCTCCGTGCTGACCCGTGAATGCCGTGTCAGCTGCTGATTGTCACCCATGACCCGGATCAGGTTGTGGTCCCCCTTCGAGTTGTCCATTTATCCAGTCATTACCGTGTCATCAGTTGCTCCACTGACACACGGGGCAGCTCGGGTGTGAGGACAGATGCCTCAACCGTATGGTGATGCGTGTGAGTGACACACGGGCTGCCGGCCCTCCCCGTGTTTCTTCCCCGCTTCATAGCTCGGTTCTTGCTGTGGCCAGACTTCGTCACTTCCTCCCCGCCTTTCGCATTCCCTTCTGCCTCCACCTCTCCGTCAAGATTTGCCAAGGTCACCCCAGATTCGGTGACTGCACCGCGCAGCCACTCTGGGCACAGTGGATGTTTCTGTACCGCAGCATCTTCCCTTAGCTTCGGGGTCACGCAGCATCTTCCCTTAGCTTCGGGGTCACGGGTTTTTCTCCCCCTCACTCAGTCTCCGTTGCTGGCTCCCCTCCTCTGCCTGACCCTGAACTGTTGAGTGCCGCCCAGGGCCCTCAGCAACACGCGGCCGGCTGTTGGCCCCTGTTCACCCCTCCCTCCTCGTGCCTGGAGCAGCTCTCTAATTGCATGTGTCGAATGGGTGAAGGAAATAAGGTTGTGTCAGACAGATGAGTAGAATCCATTCTTTGAAGAAAAATAGTCCGTTCTCATTGTTTACTACGGTCGTCCGGTTCTGTCAGGTTACCGCGAATAGCAGATTAGCAGATACGGAAGAGCTGCTCCCGGCGTGGGGCTCCTGTGAGCCTCTGGTCACAGTGTTTTCATCAGATGATGAATGCATGAGCTTGTTTTATGTGTTTCTGTTTAAAGACATCTGATTTGAATATGTATAGTTGATTTATTAAGGATGAACTCACAGCAATAACACGGACTCATGCTAAACAAAGCTTACCAGCCACACACGATTCTCCGGGGGACACGGCCCGGCCCTCTTGCCCTTGGGAGCACCGGACGGCGCTGTGGCCGGAGGCCGTTGTAAGCTGTGGGATCACTGACCGAAAGTGCAGGAGGTGAAAACACAGACCGTGGAAAGGACAGTTGTTCACGGTGTGAGCTGAAAACTAGAAAGCGGCGGGTAGCTCCCTGTTCGGCTTCTGATGGGAGCGCGTGCGTCCCGCACCTCCACATTTTCTTGCTGCCTTGTGTGTGTCCCCGGATCACTGTAGAAGCAGCTCAAGTATTAATTTTGGGGGGTTACAGATACGCTTTAGCAACCAGGCAAATTTACAGATACAGAATCTGAATAATGAGGATTGACTGTACTTGGAAATGAGTTGTTTTCACCACTGATTTAATTTAGGGGGTAGTGAATTTCAATAACTTTTACTTATTTTGTAAGAACTCAGTGTCCCGTAGGCCACCTTCTCTTCACTGTTTCCCGGTCGTGCAGTGAATGAAGCTGAGGCTCCAGCTCCTGTTTCGCCATTGAGGAATTGGGTACCGGGTACCAGGTCTTTTTTTTTTTAAGAATTATCAAATTTTACATTTTAATTGGCATATGCTGCTTTGATTTGGGGGGGGAGATTTAGAGAATTTTATTTTTTTAATTTGTTTTAATTTAGTTTTTGTATGTGTGTTTGCCAGAATTCATTGTTTATGCACCACACCCAGTGCTCCATGCAAACCGTGCCCTCCTTAATACCCACCACCAGGCTCACCCAACCCCCCCACTCTCCTCCCCTCCACAAGCCTCAGTTTGTTTCTCAGAGTCCACAGGTCTTATAACTAGTGAACAGCACAGTCAGGACTCAGTCTGATTTCCACGGGGTGCCCTGCCTCTCTTGTTCCCCGTCATACCCCCAACCTCGTGAGCACTGTGGTACCGGCAGCACTTGCCCAGTGCTCATGCTAGAACGAACGCACTTGGACTTGACCACCCAAGGGCGTGGTGCGCCTTCCCCATGGACACAAATACCGTGGGCAGCATTAGCCCATTTTTAGATAGGTCCTTATTCAAGAGATTGCGTTTTGTTTAATGGTAGTTTGAAAGGTTTGGGATGTACCCCAGAATCTAATCCTAGGTCTGTATCAGTCATCGGACAAGCTTCTAACCAGCTGCTCTTGGGGTGCCAGGCCTAGGGGGGTACACCCTGACCTGGCTGGGGGCGCCGCTGGCTGGCCAGTGGTAATGGGATAACTGCCAGAATGAGAAGCAGAGAAAGTGATTGATTAAGTGCATCCCAGAAAGTCATTAAATCTTGAAGAAAGACCAAGGTGTAAAGGGCAAGGGGACCCTGAAGAGGGAGCCTGGGGACAGGGATGGAGGAAGTGCCCTTGGCCCCTGGGCCTGAGCAGCCAAGTTTGGTGGCCCGGAGCCCTCCCGGCATCTGGCGGTCCAGCGGGCCTGCTGCTCAGCAAACAAGCTTCTGGACATAATGTGGTGTCCCCGCTAGTTTCCAAGGGTAAGGGGCTGGTCAGGAAAGCAAGTATTGGGACCCAAAGGGCCTTCTCACTGCACATGACCAACAGTCTGGTTTCCCGTTGGTCTCATCTGAGCGCGGTCGCTGTGGGGATTGAGCTCTGCCATGTGCCCGTCAGCACTGCGAATGCTGGAGACGCGCTTGTCAGTGAGGACAGACCAAACACCCTGCCTGCGTGTGGCCTCAGGACCTCCCTTGACTCTGCCTTTCTGCGGAGAGTCAGGGCCTAGAAGGGACTGGCCACTTTCTGAGATGCTGCCGGCTGACACCCACTCTGTCTGCATCGAGCCCAGCCTGCTGCTGTGGGAAGGAGAAGTTGTGGTTTGTGTAAACGTGACTGGGAATCAGACACTTGATTTCACGGCCTATTCCATGCTAAGGAGCAGCAAAATCCTATCGTTCTCCCGCACAGCCATGTGTCATGTCTCACATCATACACATATGATTCTGGCTACCACCGTGTATGTGAGTACCTCATCGTGTGGAGCGCATCAGGCCGTCACAGCCACACCGAAATGGGTGATACCACGCATTTTCCTAGAAATTGTTTCTCTCTCTTTTTAAAGATTTATTTTAGAGAGCAGGCAGAGGGGAGGGGCAGAGGGAGAGGGAGAGAAAGAACCTCAAGCAGATTCCTCACTGAGTGCGGAGCCCAGCACAGGGCTTGATCCCGCAACCCTGAGATCATGACCTGAGCCAAAATCAAGAGTCAGGTGCTTAACCAACTGAGCCACCGAGGTGCTCCTAGAAATTGTTTTGTCTTACTTTAGTAAGGTCCCTTAGAGCTTGTTTTTTCATTGTCTCTAGTAGTTGGGTTTCTAAACTAACTTAACCCTGTCTTTGTTACAACATTTAAATCCAGCAACAGAGCTAATGGAAAGGAATTCTTTCGAGGGACTTTGTATTTTGTCTATTGTGTGTGTTTTCATATTCGGGCATCTGATTTACAGTGGAAACGCTGCTGTGGCTTCTGATGGTCTGACCTTCCAGGTTCCCCTGGGCTGGACCTGTCTGGTCATCTCTGCTCTGTGTGCCCAGCGCTGGTCTAGAGAGAGGGTATGGCTGCAGGTCATGGTTGGGTTGACAAACGGGTGTGTGCTTAAAACACCGGGCCCGGAGACAGGCCACATGCAGAAGCAATGTGGATTGTTGCCTCTGATTTTTCTACAGTCCAGTCTTCTCTTTGCTTCTAGGTCTGAACTTACCCCTGAAACAAGGGCAGGAATAAAGATTGGGGGACCTGTGGGCATTTAGTAGGGGTGGCTGGGTGTAAGGTACTATCTTTGGAAGCTCTGTTGTACCTGTGACTTTCTATGCAAGATGTCGTGTATGCTCACTTTTAACTCAACATCTTATGAATGGAGGGTGTCCCCACTTGATGTGGGGAGCGGGGAGGTAATGGGTGTAGAGTACTGGCTATGGGCCATTATTTGCAACCCCCTCAGCAGTAACATAGAGGAGCTGTGATCCCCATTTTACGCACGAGGAGGACAAGACGTGGAGAGAACGAGTCATGTGGAGATTACCTGGGGCCCATGACTTGTCCAGTGCCAGTGGGGAAGAGCCAGGACAGCAGGTGCAATCAGGGAACTGAGGCCTCTGTCCTCACGGAGCTCTGGTTCCAGGGTGTGTATAAGGAGCCACCCAGGGAGCAGAATGGTATGAGGAACAAGGAGACCCAGGGAGCAATCTGTCTGCGGCTCACAGGCCGTGAGTGTGGCCCCAGTCTGTCTGCCCGCAGGCTCTGACCTCCACCCTCAGCTATGTTCTGGAACCATCCTCGTAGCCTGGTCCTGTCCCCAGACAGCCACCACATCAGCCTGTGGCGCTCTGCTGGGCGTGTGCGTGCACTTGGATGTGCGTGTGTGTGTGCATACGGACTGCAGCTGTTGACGCGAATACACATGCGTGCTGTTTTCCTGCTTGCAGCTGATACTGAAGATGTGTGCATTGTCGAGAGGCTGTTCTCAAGCAGCCTGGTGGCCATCGTCAGCCTCAAAGCTCCTCGGAAGCTCAAAGTTTGCCATTTTAAGAAAGGAACCGAGATCTGCAACTACAGCTACTCGAACACCATACTGGCCGTGAAGCTGAACAGGCAGGTGAGTGGCGCGCGGCCCAGACTGCTGGGTGTGCTGGCCGCGGCTCGCTGCTCAGTGTGCCTCGGGCCTGTCGCCGCCATCGCGGCTTCCTGCAGTGGTCTAGGACAGCTGGCGGTCCTGGGCCCCCAGCCCTGGGCCCTGCACCGGCTCGCCTCACGCCAGCTCCCCGATTCAGCTCTGTTTCCTCAGCGGTTTGCTCAGAGCACGCCGTCCCTTGCAGTCCCCCAGGTTGAGTCCCCTCATCCGTCGAGACATGAGCAGTAGCGTTTCTCCGCACACCGTACACTTGTCTGGAGGGCTGTGCCGTGGTTGATTCACCTTCTTCCACTTTTGTACATGTTACTTGAAAAAAGTCTGCTGCCATCTTTTTCCCATCTTCTTCTTGTTTCCCTTTACTTTTAAGATGAAGGACTTACTCCTTTTGCTGTCTTCCCCAAACTCACAAAACGTCTGGCGCAGAGCGCGGACTCAGTGGCTGGCAATCGAGTTCAGTTCACGACAATATCTCGTGGTTTTCGCTTTCCTACCAAATGCAACACGGCCCCTGAGATCCTCCAGCTTTTCTGTGACAGTCACGTACCCCACGCGCGGAAAGCTAACGCAGTTGCCCGGCATGGCTCGCACGTCACCCCGGAGGGAGGGCATCCACAGCACGCCTACCGGGTAGATGGTTGTGGCAGAGGCCTGCCGGCATTGCTCTGCGAACCAGAGGACGTGGTTACGATGGGAAATGACAAGGCACAACATGTCAAATATTCCTTAAACATACACATGTACGCTCACGCACCAACTGACGTAACTGTCTGCTGGGCGCACGGACCACAAGCACGTCCCTGCTCTGTGTGGTGTGGGTGTGGACTTCGACACCTGCGGGTCGTGAGTTCTGAGACTTTAGAAACCCCCAGGCTTTTACTTCAGTCTTGGCAGACTCCGTTCAGCATGGGTTTCCGAAAGCAACTGACCTTTACCAGACCCGTCCTAGGCACTTGCTCTGATTTTCACAAAGGGAGGGATGATCCGGACAGACAAACTGAAAACCCAGACGGTACCTTCCTCAGCTGCATTTGGCTGGTTTCTGCAGCCGTGCAGTGAGTCGCACGGGTTGAAGTCCTGGTGCAGTTGGCGGAAGTGGTCACGGGGGCAGGCGCAGCTGGCTGCGGACGTGGCGCTCCAGGAAAGCCGCCTGGTCATGGCCGGGTCTGCTTGCTGTTCAGGAGGGAACCGGGCGTGTCTCTGGCCAGGAGCCGGTTCAGTAAGGGAGGGAGCAAGGATCGAATTGGCTCTTGATGTTTGCTGTTCCATTCTTATCTCTTCTAGAGGCTGATAGTGTGTCTGGAGGAGTCTCTCTATATACACAGCATTCGGGACATGAAGGTCCTGCACACGATCAGGGAGACGCCCCCCAACCCTGCAGGTAAGCTCAGCAGGGTGAGATCATCCGCTTTTCTGATTGTACCTTTCAAAGATGAGCTGTTTTCTCCTTGTAGGTCCCACCCGGGTAGACAGCTTTTGAAAGTATTGATCTTAAACCAAGCAAGCTGCCGGCCTTCTGCCGCTAGTCTGGCAACCACAGAAATCATTGCTTTCATCAGCTTCCAGTTCGGAGGCTGCTCACGAGGTCCCACCCGTGGCCTTCAGTCTGCCCCTGGGGGTGGTGGTTGGGGGCTGCTGCGGCCGGGCCTGGAGACACACACCTCTGATAGGGGCTGACCTGTGGGTAGCAGCTCAGCAGGCCCCCCCGGGCCTGACTGTCCCTGTTTGGTTCCGCGTGTCCCGCAGGCCTGTGCGCGCTATCCATACACAACGACAATGGCTACTTGGCGTACCCAGGCAGTGCCACCATCGGAGAGGTGCAAGTGTTCGACACCATGAACTTGGTGAGGCCCCTTCTGTACCGGGTCCCTCTCACCAGCGGCCCCGCTCTCTGCCCCAAGCACTGGGGCGTCGCTAGCATCCGCTTTTCCTTGGGTGGGCAAGGCGGGTTTCACTGCTGCCTTCCTGGTGGTGGCACAGGGCTGGGCAGCCTCTGCCTGCAGATTTCTGCCTCTGCTCCCACGGCGCAGAGCCCCTGGCCGTGTGGCTATTTGGGGGAGTGGAAAGAGCCCCAGAGAGCGGCGTTTCCTCAGCTACCCCCACCCCACCCTGTGACTCCGGAGCCTGTGGTTTTCGTGTTGAACCGGTTGGGGTTTTAGCCACAACCACTAGGCTGGCCCTTCAGCCTGAGGACCTGTCTTGCTGTGTGGCGGCCGTGTCACTTTGGTTTTGCCTTTCAGAGAGCAGCGAACATGATCCCGGCTCACGACAGTCCTTTGGCAGCGCTGGCGTTTGACTCCACTGGAACCAAGCTCGCCACTGCCTCGGAGAAGGTGCGTCTGTTGTGGCCCGGTAGGAAACTGGCTTGGGGGTTTGGCGCCCCATCTCGCTCCGTACACACACGGTCCAGGTAGCAAATGGGTTCTGTGCCGACCGGCTCCCAGAGCAGCACACGTAACAACCCGCTTGGGGAGCGCTCCCCGCCTTCGCAGCGCCCGTGGTCGGGGCGGGAGCTGCAGAGCCGGGCGGAGGAGGCGAGCGTGCGTCAGCAGCACCCACGGCGAGCTTCCCGGGGCTGCGAATGCGTGCTGGGGCTGGCAGGGCTGAACACACTTCTACGTGCTTCCTTTCCTCCTTCTGTTATTAATTCACCGTTCTCTTTCACTCTCTGTGTAATGCTAGATTTTTCTGAGTTGGAAAACACTTCAGTGGCTATACCGTATTCAGTCCTGGTTTACTGGAACGTTGCCCTTTGGGGCGGTTTCTGTTTTTCCTAACATTTAGATTGCAATGGTATAATAACATTTGGAACATAACTAATTAAGAATATAGATGATTCTTACATATGAATCTTTTTTGTGCATCTTTATTCACTTAAGAGATTGCTGTGAGTGGGCATCTCAGTGGCTCAGTCGGTTAAGCCTCTGACTCTTGATTTTGGCTCAGATCATGATCTTAGGGTTGTGAGATCGAGCTCCATGTTGGGCTCTACACTGGGCGAGGAGCCTGCTTAAGATTCTCTCTCCTCCTCTGCCCGCCTCCCCCCAGAAAGGAAGAGTCCAGTGGGCAGACTTTCTGTAAAAGGATGTGGTCTTTTTGAAGTTCTCTCCACACAGGACAGAGTGACTCTGGCCTTCCCTCCAGCTCCCATGACAGCAAAGGGCCCTCGCTCTCTTGCTCGCACGGCTGCTACATCTTGTTCCTTTGCTGGTCCTCACATCTCGATAGTTCCGCTCTCCGGCCTGGCTCTTGATGATCTCCTTCGTTCTGGCTTGTTCTTCCCTTCCGAGCACCAGTCCCTGCTTTCCAGCTGCCTGGTTGAGCTCTGATGCTTTCTCACAAAAAACGGAAAGTAGCGTCTCTCCCGCTGCCTCTCTGCTCGGCCCAGCCAACCACGTAAGAGCCGAGAAAAGTCAGCTCACTGGAACTTTCCTGTGTGGGTCTCTGAGCTTGACGCTCACACGCGGTTTCTGTAAGATCATCTGTGGATCACTCAGTCCTCGGGAACCCTTTATCTTCATGACCGCATTCCGTCCCCTCAACAA
Organism: Mustela erminea; assembly: GCF_009829155.1. Classification (NCBI taxonomy): domain Eukaryota; kingdom Metazoa; phylum Chordata; class Mammalia; order Carnivora; family Mustelidae; genus Mustela; species Mustela erminea. The sequence goes on from NC_045633.1 coordinate 28,259,565, forward strand.
GGTCAACACTTGTTCATTTCGTATCAGGGGCTCAGAGACTTCAAATAATTTGCTCAGAGTCACCAGGTTGGGCGGCCACAGAGACTTGGACTCCAAGCCTGGCTTTGCTTTTAAACACCGCTGGCCATTGACACTGTTACCTTGCCCATTGCTACTGAAGCGGCCTCCTTGGTTAATAGTCTCATCTCTCTTGTTTTCGTTAGGTCCTGGAAGCCCCCTAAAGCACTTTGTGGAATCTCAAGGCCATTAAGAATAGAGCAGTTTTTTTCTTCCTGGGCTAGGAGGAGCAATCTTTTGATTTCCTTTTAACCCCCCAGTGTCCCTCCCCATCCTTCTGGGTGCTGGGTGCCGGGGCTGTGCCTAGATGGGTGCCTAATCCTGCTTTCAGAGTGCAGGCAGGGTAGGGGCCTGGGCAGGGTCGGGGGGCGCAGGGCGGCTGGGGCCAGCAGCCCTTTGTTAATTAGTCTTGTGCACTAGATATGCCAGTTTAAAAAAAAAAAAACTATAAATCAGAAAGTTGAGACCAGGGGCACCTGGGTAGCTCAGTGGGTTAAAGCCTCTGCCTTCGGCTCAGGTCATGATCTCAGGGTCCTGGGATCGAGCCCCACATCAGGCTCTCTGCTCAGCAGGAATCCTGCTTCACCCTCTCTCTACCTGCCTCTGTCTACTTGCGATCTCTCTCTCTCTCTCTCTCTCTCTCTCTCACTGTCAGATTAATAAATAAAATACTTTTAAAAAAGAAACTTGAGACCACAAATGGATCAAACCTTTGCTGTGGTTATTTTCGTATGTGATTGTGCTATTTTATCCCTCTAATTCTCAAGAATTATAAACTCATTTGGTATTCTTTTATCCAGAGAGAATCATTGTCTTTAAAAAAACATTTTATTTTAGGGACGCCTGGGTGGCTCAGTTGGTTAAGCAGCTGCCTTCGGCTCAGGTCATGATCCCAGCGTCCTGGGATCGAGACCCACATCGGGCTCCTTGCTCCGCAGGGAGCCTGCTTCTCCCTCTGACTCTGCCTGCCACTCTGTCTGCCTGTGCTCGCTCCCGCTCGCTCTCTCTCTGACAAATAAATAAATAAAATCTTTAAAAAAAAAACATTTTATTTTAAAGATTTATTTTAGAAAGTGAAAGAGAGAGCGTGTGTGTGCCACATGCAGGTGAGGGGCCCGGGGCAGGGGTAGCCCTCTTGCTGAGCACGGAACCTGACTCTGGGCTCCATCCCATGACCCCGAGACCATGACCTGAGCCAAAATCAAGAGTTGAACACTTGGGCGCCTGGGTGGCTCAGTGGGTTAAAGCCTCTGCCTTCAGCTCAGGTCATGACCCCAGGATCCTGGGATCGAGCCCCACATCAGGCTCTCTGCTCGGCGGGGAGCCTGCTTCCTCCTCTCTCTCTGCCTGCCTCTCTGCCTACTTGTGATCTCTGTCAAATAAATAAATAAAATCTTAAAAAAAAAAAGAGTTGAACACTTAACGGGCTAAGCTACCCAACCACCCCTTTTAGAAAACATTTTAAAGAAAGGGCAACGGTTTCTGGTGTTCTATAATTCGGTTGTTTGTCGTTCATTTATTTTTACTATGTATAACAAACAGGTCAGATGTTAACAGTTTCAATACTGAACAGTTTGAACCTTCCAAGGGGTGTGGTGTCAGGTGACACACTGAATAGTTCTTCCAGCCCCGCAAATTTGAATACTCCCTGTTTTCAAGTTTTCCATTTTGTTCTAGGAGTCTCTTTCTTGTGCTCTTTTATTAGTGTAGCTTGCTAGTATTCTTTTAACATTTCAGTGTCGAAGTCCCATTTGTGTTTACTTTCTTGGTTCTCTTGACTTCCTGTCCCAGATGTCCCAAGTCCTGTCACTTTGGGGGAGGCGGGCCCTGGGGGTCCTGGCATCTCGTGGGTGCCTCGTTTCCACGCAGGGAAGTGCTGCAGCTCACCGCTGGCTTGTAGCCTCCTCTGTCGGGTCCCGGACCCCCACCCCGGTCAGTAACTCAGCCTGAAGTACAAGGAAGGATGTTGGGGGCCGCGGACCTCTCAGACCTAGGCTGGGTTAGGTGGTGCCCCCGACGTGCAGCACGTGCTTCGGGGCTCGGTGCGTGAGAGGCGAGGAGTCACGGGCCTTAGGACTAGAGCTGGCGCACGTGTGACGGCCAGGCCGTTGGTGTTAGGGAGAAGCAGTGAGTCGCGGCGGCCACATCCAAAGGAAGGAACACTGCTGGGGGACAGACGCTGCGGGCGCGAGGCCCCCTCGTCTGTCCTTCAGATTCTCGTGGGAAGGAGACACGGGAGCCTCTCCTTGGCTAAAATTCTTTTTTCTTTCCTTTCCCACCTGTCACAGGGGACCGTGATTCGGGTGTTCTCCATTCCAGAAGGACAGAAACTCTTTGAGTTCCGGAGAGGAGTGAAGAGGTAAGATACTTCGCCGTTGATCTGGCACTGAGTCTGGACCTCAGTTCCGTTTCTCGGGGTCACGTGGAGACGTCAAGCTGAGCTGGGCACAGCACTTGAATGCGGAAGTGCTTTCGGCCTAGCCAGGGGGTCTGCGGAGGCTTTGGAGCCCTCCCGAGGGGTAAAGGGACGTTTTTATAAAGCAAAGTGGTTTCCCTTTGTCTGTGGTCCCACTGAATGGAGGGCGATGGCTGGATAGCCCTGGAATGAGGAAGGAGTGGCCTGCAGGGTCGCATGGCTTCCTCCACCTACTCCGAGATGGCAGGCCAGTGACTTCTGACCCGGCCAGCCTGCACCTGTCCTGCTTCCCTACCCCTGAAAACCTGCACCCCGCTCCCCCTCCACCCTGTCACCACTTATTTCCCTGTCTGTCTACACACCTCCCTTCCTTCATGCCTGCTTGGAAGGAAGGATTGTCTGTCCTGCTGAGGCCTGGAGCCTCTGCCACAGGACTGGCTCGGGGGCTCTGGTCCCCATTCCAAAGGGGCAGCTGAGAACACCCACCTCAGGGTCTCAGGGCGGAAACTGGGCCAGGAAGTGTTCTAGAACTGCCCCCCCGGGACCTCACACTGTTTGACTGCTGTCTTTCATCTGTGGGTCCTTCCCCCAGACGGCACACACACGTTTTAGGGTCCTGTCTCCCGTGCCCCAGCCCTTCCCCATCACGGTCTCCTGGTTTCTTTCCTTTTTTCCCTTGTTTTCCTTATACCACACCATTCTGGATTGGTCTCTGGCTGCTCCTGCCCTGTTTCCTTTTCCCATATCTCGCCTCTGCCCCGGAGCCGCTCTCATCCTGTCCTATGCAGCCCCCCAGCTCCCACGCCATGTTGTCCGTGTGCTTGTGACCCCTCCCCTGTCTGTGGGGCCCAGGCTGCTTTCCTGAGCTGTTTCCTGGTGCTGGCCCTTCAGCCACCAGCCAGAGTGTGCCCCTGTCTATCTGCCCATCATCGCTCATAGGCCTTACCTTGGGAGACACTGGCACTGTCCCATCCAGTACCTGAGCCAGAGTGGCTCGGAGGGGCTCGACACTGGCCCCTTTCTTGCTTCCAGCTAGGTCGCGGAGTGTCAGTGCCCAGGTCAGTCCCACCAACCTCCGTCTCCCCAGGACCCCTGCCCGCCTGGTTTGGATCCCGATCGTGTGACTTCCGTGCCCCTTGGTCTCTGCTGTTGGCCCATTTGGTCTGTTCATCAGACCGTGGCCCCGGTTGCTCTCAAGGGTGTCCACACAGTCAGCACAGCTCATGTGGAGCCTTCAGGGCGCCTCCCGCCGGTAGGGCTAACTCCACACGCGTCGGCCCTGCTCTCTAAGCCCGGCCTCCCACACCCTGCTTCTTCAGCTCTCTTCCCAGTTGCTCCCAGCTCCGGCCACATGGAACTGTGATTCCGCGGAGGAGTGATCTGTCCGTACGGGGTCTCCTGTGCCGGTGTCACACCCGTGATGGGGCCGACTCCTGAGCCTTTGACGTCTGTATCGAGTGTCTCTGCCTTGGGGAGGCCCTCCGGACCCTCTCATGAGCCCCTGTTCCTCTAGCGCAGCCCTGGCACACCTTCGCTCATAGCACCTTTCCCGTCCGCACTCACGCCTCGCTGAGCCGTCCCTGATTCATTCCCCGGGCTTTGTCCAAGCCCTCAGGGCAAAACGTGCGCTGTCCTTGTCCGGCCGCAAGGAAGTGCACTTACTGGAGGCTTTGGCATTTTTACAGTGATTCTTAGAATCAACTGAAGAGTCTTAGCATGTTGGAAGTTTTGTTTTATTCTTAAATGTTATCGAGGTTGTCAGTTTGCTTTCTTGCACGTTAAGAGTTGCTGTAATTTAAATTCTCGGCTTTTCTTTTGCTAACCTTAGTGCTGTAAATCCAGCCTAATACAGCTGAAAATGGTTTCGTGAAGCCTCGATGCCCTTTGTTGTTTGGAATGTCAAAGAAAATGGGCTAAGAAAATACCAAAGAATTGCTCTTAACTTGGTATTCCCTTTAAAACATTTTCTTTTCTTCAGAAAAATTTTTTGAAAAGATGTCTGCAGGAGCGCCTGGGTGGCTCAGTCCGTTGAGCGTCTGCCGTCAGCTCTGGTCGTGATCCCAGGCTTCTGGGATTGAACCTGCTTCTCCCTCTCCCTCTGCCCCTCTCCCCTTTCCGTGCTCTCTCTCACTCTCTCTCAAATAAATAAAATCTTTTAGGGAGAGAAAAAAAAGGAAAGAGATCTGGAGAGGAGTAAGAAAGATACTGGTAGACTCAAGTGTCGTATTCGGGGAACTTCTTTTCTGACTTTTTACAGTCCCTGGAGAGGGGCACCTGTGTGGCTCAGTGGGTTAAAGCCTCTGCTTTCGGCTCCGGTCATGATCCCAGGGTCCTGGGATCGAGCCCCACATCTGGCTCTCTGCTCGGTGGGGAGCCTGCTTCCCTTCCTCTCTCTCTGCCTGCCTCTCAGCCTGCTTGTGATCTCTGTCAAATAAATAAATCAGATCTTTAAAAAAAAAAAAAAAAAAAGTCCCTGGAGAGAGGTTGCAGCTCGTGGGCACCAGGGGCTGTGGGCAACAGCGTAACCCCGCCCCTTCCGCTCGCCCCCAGGTGTGTGAGCATCTGCTCCCTGGCCTTCAGCATGGACAGCATGTTCCTCTCTGCGTCCAGCAACACCGAGACTGTGCACATCTTCAAACTCGAGACTGTGAAAGAAAAGTGAGTTGCAAAGACACATTTGTTGCACAAAACACCAGGCCCTTCTCCCCTGCCTGGATGGGAACCCCAGCACAGACACTGCCCTGCCTTCAATCATTTTTGCCAGTAAAGGCCCTGGAGCTGGTTCTCCAGTAAGTGTCCCCAGGTCCGGGCGCGGCAGAGAAATGGCCTTCCCTGAGAGATGAAGCCGGGAGGGTGACGATGGGCGGCCTGGGGGCCGTGCACCCGTCCGCCTCTTAGCACCACCTTAACCCACAGACGCACGTAAGGGTGGACGCCCCCGCCCACAGGTGGTTTCCGTTTTCACAAGACCCTCTAGGGTGAGCATTATCTGTACGCTGTCTCAGATCATTTCAAATGACTTAAAATATGTGCAAGATGGACAACCACAAAAATGGGCTCTGGGAAAATAATTTGAGATTTTGCTTATCAGGTTTTTGGAGACTTCGTGTTAAAAGGATGTGGGGCAGGGGGGCGGATCGTGAATTTGGCCTCATATATCTTCGCATTTGCTACAAAGTGGGGGGGCTTCGCATTTGCTGCTAATCATCTACTGGTCTGTGACAGGCCTCCTGTGACCCTTCCCGGAAGACACGCCCGTAGGGCTCCCAGGCTCTCGAGACGTTGTCCTTCTCTGCCCCTTTTTCCTGCGGGATGGGGAAGTCCTCCTCAGGCTTCAGGCCTGGCTCCTGTGAGTCGCTCCGTGTCTGACCGTGGTTCCCCCTTCCCAGGCCTCAGGAGGAGCCCACCACCTGGACTGGGTACTTCGGGAAGGTTCTCATGGCCTCCACCAGCTATCTGCCTTCCCAGGTGACAGAGATGTTCAACCAGGGCAGAGCCTTTGCCACAGTCCGCCTGCCTTTCTGCGGCCACAAGAACATCTGCTCACTGGCCACGTGAGTAGGGCCGGGGTTGCCACTCTCGCGTTTGCCGCTGTCCGTCCAGTCGAGGGCCTGGGCCCAGACCACCCGCGCCCCCAAGCTGGCGGCACTGGGGCCGGGCTAGGTTTCTCCTGGGCCAGGAACTTGGTTCGAAGCGGCAGTGGAGGGAGCGCGCAGGTGCCGCTTCCCTGTTACTAGACGCGAGTGGTTCGTCTGCGCTGTTCTGATCCAAAAAGTCTTCCTCCGTCATTGGGATGTTTGTAATGGTAATGAAGAAACACCGCAAGGGAAACTGCAGGCGGGTACAGGATTCACCCCTGTGGGACCCTGTCTGTGTCGCCCTGGGGCACACGGATCGCACGTGGTGTCTCGTGAGCCTCATTGGATGGCCCAAAGCAGAGCCATGCAGGGAAGTACAGTCCTTCCTGGGTTGGCACGTCTCTGATTCCGTGAATCTTGTGTCATTTTACTTCGATCTTGTGCAGCTGATAACTCAGGTGAAAAAGCTTATGAAAACACTCACCGTTAGCAAGTAGGGAAGCCGTGAGACTGACCTTGTCTGCACCAGTTCTCCCGTTGGCTTTGGCGTTTAGGTGCACGAAGTGCCCCCTCGGCTTCGATGCTGCGGCCTCAGGCAGGGCAGCGGGTGTGATCTTTGTCCTGAGTAGATGATCTGTGGAGCGCACGGCACCGACCTGTGGCTCCTGTGGGGTAGGGGTGAGGGGCTTCCTCCCCGGCCTCGCGGAAGGCAGGGCTGCGGGCGTAGGAACAGCGTTGGCTGCAGTCCATGGTCCTGGAACGTGGCTCCTTTTCTTCTCGCTAGAATTCAGAAGATACCCCGGCTACTGGTGGGGGCGTCCGACGGGTACTTGTACATGTACAACCTGGACCCGCAGGAGGGCGGCGAGTGCACCCTGATGAAACAGCACAAGTAAGTGGGCCTCACGCCGGCCGTTCCCACGGGAGCCAGGGGTGCGAAGGGACACGTCCCCATGGAGCTGGCCTGGGCTGGGAGGCCTTGCTTCCCCCCGCTCCATGCTTCCCTGCCGGCGTCCCGTTTGCTGTCTGGGCAGAGAGCGGACAGGTGGCTGGTGTGGGGTGAGGCGCACTGCGGCAGGACCTGGGCATGTTGCGAGAAAGGGGCAATGCTCTCGGTGTCCTCCCCGGTGTGGCCACGTCCCGGAGCGCCGGCTGTCTCCCTGCGACCTGCAGGTGTCCTCTCTGAAAGGAAGGCGTTAGTATCTGTTCATTGGGAAGTAGTGCAATTTGCTTTTGCTTTCGCTTTTTTAAAACTATCCAGAAATTCTCAAAAAACTGACACTACGATACTGTAACTGTAACGGGGGAGAAAGTGAGCGTGGTTTTTTGTAGTAAGTTGTTTATGATCTTCGGTCTTAAAACTGCAAGATTATCTCACTGGCTATAACTTTTTCATCCGACTACTTCCCATGGACAAATTTTGGTGCCAGCTCCACGTAAAGAGACACGCGGGGAAGGAGCTGATTGAGCGCCGGGCGAGCAGCACACTCATGTGTCCAGCCCGAGCGGCCTCTGGCCTCTGCTGCGGCACGTCTGGCCCCGCGGGCCCCGAGGCGATGAGGTCAGGACCCCTGAGCGGCCTCAGTGTTCTCACTCTGCTTCCTCCAGGTTGGATGGCAGCATGGAGACAACCAATGAGATCTTAGACTCGGCCTCTCACGACTGCCCCTTAGTGACCCAGACCTACAGCACAGCGGCTGCCACAGGGGCTCACGTGCCTTCGTCTCCGACCAGACTTGGTAAGGGCCATGACGCGAGCCCAGAAGGTGCATGGTGCCAGGCCCTCGCACGGCGGTCTGTGCTTGGCACGCTTCCCCTGAGCTGCGTTGCCCGCCCGCCGCTTCCCCTGCGGGCAGGGGACAGGTGGGCTCAGAGGCGAGCTCTTGTCAGCTGGGGATTGCGGGCTGAATCCTCTGTGTCCACTTTTGAAGGAGAAATAGTCACGATGGCTCAGGCTGCTTTGGGTACATAGAATCGTCCTTGGGTTGCTGCCACTCAGCTAAAATATTACGCTAAATTCTGACGTTGCCAAGCAGGTGTCCTTGGTCCTGTGTCATCATTCAGTAAGCCCCCGTGGGACGCCCCTCAGCTCTCGGGCCCTGGGAGGACAGTGCTGTAGGCCGGCATTTGGGCCCTCCCGCTGCGGGTGCTGGGCGGCCGGCGAGCAGACGGACAGATGGGCCGTGCAGCCGTCTCCCCGTCCCCGCTAGTCAGCTTGACCGCAGGTGAGCGATCCTGTAGGTTTGCTTCCACGGGAGACTGTGCTCGCTCACCGTGACTCTGAGATGAGGTGGCCCTTCCCGTCAGGTGAGGCGCCAGACGTCTTGTGTCAGGCGTTGGGCGTCACCAGTTTGAGAACTGTCCCCGTCCTCTCTGTTCACAGAGGGAAACTTGCGGCCTGTTGGGAAGCCCCATTTACTGTGCAGCCGTCCTTTTGACATTTACGAATTTTGGAAAATAAAGGACTTCATCTTGAGCTGCCCAAAGCTGCCGAAAGCTTGTAGTCAGAGAAGGATCACAGTTTAGTCTTTTTTTTTTTTTTTTAAGATTTTATTCATTTATCTGACAGACAGAGATCACAAGTAGGCAGAGAGGCAGGCAGAGAGAGAGGAAGGGAAGCAGGCTCCCTGCTGAGCAGAGAGCCTGACTCGGGGCTCGATCCCAGGACCCTGGGATCATGACCTGAGCCGAAGGCAGAGGCTTTAACCCACTGAGCCACCCAGGCGCCCCCACAGTTCAGTCTTGATGTGCACTGTAGCCTGCAGCTGTCCGGGTCTGGCCCCGGCAGCTGCCAGGCTCTGCCTCCCCGCCACCCTGCCTCCCCGCCTCCCCGCCTCCCTGCCTCCCTGCGTCCCCGCCTCCCCACCTCCCAGCCCCCCAGCCCCTGAGCACGGCCACGGTCTCTCTGCAGCCTACACAGATGAGCTGGGAGCAGTGGGCGGCGCGTGTCTGGAAGAGGAGGCCAGCGCTCTGCGGCTGGAGGAGGACAGCGAGCACCCTCCTATGATTCTTCGGACGGACTGAACTTGACCTGTGAACTCTGACCCCCGAAGCAGAGAACACTGGCTTGACGGAGGACTTTGTTATGCTGCTATGAACTTTGACCTGAGTTGGGGAGAGGATGGCAGAGACTTAAAAAAAAGAAAGAAAAAAAAAAAAGATCGTAGCTGTAGTCTCATTCCATACTGTTGAGAAATACATCGTTTTCACTTCAGTGGCTTTTAATCCTGCTTAGGAATCTTAGCTTTTTGTTTGTTTTCTCTTTTTGCCAAAATTAACTGTTTGGTGAAGCCCTTGAAACCTTGCTTTGCATGCATTAATGTGCCAAGCCGGCGTAGGAGAACTAGAAGCCACTTTTTGACAACTGCAGTTGCTTGGTTTCTAAAACCTGCACATAACGAGGCGCGCACGTGAGGACGAGATGGCATCGTGCAGAGCGGTTCTGGGTGTCGAGGCGGGTTCTGCTCGGGCGGGTCCAAGAGCCCTCTCCGGGCTTGCCAGGCCGGGGGGCGTCCGCTGGGGGGAGGAGTCCTTTCTCCCCACAGCCCCTCCTGGGCCCTTTTCCCCATTTTATTTTGTTAATTAAATTCTTTCCAAATTGGATTATTCTGGGATTTCTTGCTTGCCGGACTTTTATCTTCTTTCTGGCCTTATTTTCCATGTGGGTGCTGGAGAGAGGCGTTCTTTCTGGTATTCAAAGTCTTCCTCTCGGACAGCACGTGCTCTGGAAAGACTACGTCGGAAGGCCAGAGCGAAGGAAAGTGGTCTCACTTGTGTAATTAAATGACCTGGTCTTTAATTTTCCTGGTGAGAAACTGCGGTGGAGGGGAGTTTGCTCGTCTTTAGGGAATTTTGTAGCCTTTCCCTATACCCATGGAGCCCAGAATCAGAGTCGGGGGGTCACCCAAACTGCCCTCTGACCTTGCGCCCTGCCCTCTGTCAGGGGCTCTTCTCACCTGTGTTGGAAATACTAGAGACAGAAACGCAGTGAGGGCGGCAGTTGGCTCTGAGCACCTGCCTTTTGGGGTGATATGTGCCTTTTCTATTTTCACCTTACAGAGTTCTTCAGAGTGTCGCCAGATTGGGGTCACAGGTCCTAGTGTTAGCCCAGCTCCCCTCTTCATTTTTGCAGAGTTACACGAGCACAGATACCTCGAACTCTGCATTCCAAACCAAGACATCCAGCAGTCCAAGCTTTGAGGCAATTCAAGTGGAGTTAATGGTGTGAAAAATCATGATAGATTCTTTGGAACGGTGACGGTTAAGGACAGGATTGAAAAAAAAAAAAAATACTGGATCCGCTCTCTTTTCTCCCTTTGTAGGGCTTCTAAGCAGACGGGGCCAGAGCTCTGGGTTGCGTTGGTTGAGGCCGTCGTGTGGCCTGGAGAAGGGGAAGGGCAGTCGTCAGTGGCGCAGACGGCCCACTCCACAGGCCCAACCTCGAGGTCAGCCCACAGTTCTGGGGCTGTGTGTCCAGCGGTCCGCTTAGGTGGAAGCCTCTGTGCAGAGGGCATCCCGACTGCGGCGGAAGTTTCTAGAAGCGCCGGTTATGGCAGCAACCAGAGACGCTGTGCTAGTCAGAGATGAGCTTCCCTCAACGGCACCTGCCTGCCCCTCCAATGAGCTGTGAGCTCCGTCTCCGCATCGGCTGAGCCCTGAGCAGGGGTCCTCCTCACCCGAGGACTCGTGGGTGCAGACTCGCTGTGTCAGGCCTGGGAGGCCCTCTCTCTGACCCCTCTGGAGCAAGGCGCTGGACTCCGTGTCCTCAGGGGCACATGTGGCCGGGGTGAGTGTTCTTGCGAAAATTGGCATCAAAGGTGCGCATGGTGGGCGGGGGGCACGGAGCTGCGGCCTCCTCCTTAACGAAGAGAGAACTTTATTTCCTGTGTGTGTTAAATACTGCCTACCTTGGCATCTGCTTGCTGGCTTCCACACTCGCAGCGAAGTGTGGGAAGTCAGTTCGGCTCCATGGTTTCTCCTGGCAGAGGCCGTGGCCACGTCTGTCCTGGGAGCCGGGGGACTCCCTTGCCTGTCAGCCACCATCTCCTCCACGGCAGGACGGGCGCTTAGAACAGGCGACCCAGGCGGCCTGTGACCGGCAGGGCTGGCCAGGTGCTTCGAGCCTGAGACGCGGGTGGGGACACCGGAAAGGAGGGAACCCGAAGAAGCTGCCGAGGTGCCCATTCGCGGGGCTCCTGAGACGAAAAGGCACCCGGCTGAACCCGACGTGGCCCTCGGTTGGTCACTGGACACCAGGGTTAACTTTCTATTACATCAGAGTGTTCCAAGCTCCTGAAGGAATCGGGATAGGAAACAAAACCAGACACTTCCTTCACTGACCCGTGGGGATTGGGACAAAACCCTTCATGTTTCTAAAGCTGCGGAAGCCATGGGTGGATGGAAGCCAGAGCTGAAAACACCCGTGTGCAACCCCCGATTCTAGCGCCTTCCTGTTGCCGTGGCCTGCGAGGCTCCCCTGGGGGCCCAGGTCTCCTGTGCAGGACCACAGGACAGTCCTTGCGTGGCGGGCTACGGGCACCTGGCAAACCCCGGAACAGAAATGGGTCTTACAGAGCCCAGCCGAAGGTGGTTCTCAGTTCTTGTCTCTGAGTACTAAGCTGGTGGGAAAGGAAAAATAACGTACGTGGCACAGTTGAGGTCACGTGGCTCCCTTTCATCCCTGCCTTTCCCGCTCCCGGTTTCCAGGGCCCCTAAGAGGGCCCCTGTGTGGGTCTTGGGCAGGGGTGTGGGGAGACGTGCAGCGAGAGCACTGCAGGTCTGCGGTCGCCCCAGAGCAGAGCCCCCTCCACCAGTGGCCGGTCCGCCCCCTGGCCACCAAGAACCACAGAGTTCCCAGGCTTTGCCTCCTCACAGATCCATTTAGGAAGCAGATGAAAAGACGGGGTCATATACAGAAAAGACCAGGCATCCTCAGGTCACAGACTCACAAAGGGAAACGAGGCGGTGGGTGGCGGGAACAGTGTTCCTGGCTCGACACAGCTGCCCGTGGCGGCCTTGGTAATGGCCTTGGTAATGGCCTCCGTGCTCTGCGCCAGCCGTGCTGGGTTGGTCTGTATGTCCCCCATCCTACGTGTCCGGAGGTCCCACCTTTTGCATGCAGAGGATGATAGGACTTCTCATTTAAAATATCTTTGCGACACTGTAGCTAACACAGCTGGAAATCCAAATATGTTATTTTACAAGTGTACTTAATTCTTAAGATGGACAGGTCGAGAACTTGGTGTCAGAGACGGAAGAAGACAGTGTGCATTCAAGCCACTGGTGTGCTGCTGGGGAGGAGTGCTTTCTATAGAATTCTCTTTTGTGAACAACTGATTTCTTACTGAAAATATGTAACAATAGTTCATTGCTAAGCAGAGCTCACTGATGCATATCGCAGTTTCCACCCACGTCCTAAACCCCCATGGCCCGTATTGTAGCTTTTCATCCCGTGGATTTTGTGAAGCACACAAAAATTGGCAGCCCCTCTTCTCCTTCGCTGGTATCAGACCAGGAAAGTCTTTCATTTGGAAAAATTAAATCTTTTCAAAGCTCAGAATTTTAAGGGACTGTTTTGGTACGTTTTCTCCATATTATTTCATTCTTTACTGAGTTGTAATTTAATTCTGTTCCTTCTCACATTTCCTTTTCAGGTGAACCTATTGTACGTGCTGCCCGTGTGTATGGGGTCGGGGGAGGCGGCAGTGTGTGTGTGCACGTGTGCTCGCGCGTGTGTTTGCCCATGTGTGCACACGCGCATGTACTATGAGTAAATGTGCTCCCTGGTAACATTCCAGACCCAGTCAGACTGGGAAGCCCTTGCCTTTTGCATTTTACAATGGCGTTAAGACTGTGAAACCTGTGGTGTCCCTTTCCTCCCCCGGTTGCTTCGTGCCCCTCTCCCAGGCTGGACGTCTCTTTTGTTACCACATTTAAAACGCACTGTAATCCTTACCTAGAATATTATGGCAAAACAGCAGAATCCTGCAGTCCGACTGAAATCTCATAAAGGTTTTCATCCAGAGTTGATTTCTGTCCTTTGTGAATGAGATGACCCGGTTCTTTCTACCAGGCTCTGGGCCTCCCCTGACAGGTGGTCCTCGGGATGTTGTGTCTTGCAAGCGGGATGGGTCGGCTCAGCCAGGTGAGGGCTGTCCCGCATGGAGGCCGCTGGAGGTGACGGCCTGTCGGTGACCCCGGAAGGAGTTCTGTGCACGTTCTCACCTGGGCTCTGCTGTGACTTGGGGGCGGACTAGTTCAGTGGCTTCTATTAGAAGTGTGTCCTTCTGAGCGGGCCATGGTTGAGCCACGCGGCTCCCTCCAGGCGGGAGGACTTGCTCCTTTTACATCAAAGGCTCCAACAGGGCTGGTTAGTGCTCCGCTTCTGAAGAGCCCGAAGTGCCCCCAGCAGGTGAGTCCCCGAAGCCCCTGGGGATGGCCTCCCTGCTGTGTCCCACCGGCTGCTCGCTCAAGGACAGGGACGCACCAACCAATTTTTCAGGGAAACACACAAGGCTCCTTCTGTCTTGCCATGGGCTCATTTTGGTTCCCATTTTTTACAGAGGGCATTTGTGGTTTTGTTTTTTCCTCCTGTATCTCTTTTTGGTGGACGAGCATGAAGAGGGACTTGTGTTCCCTTGCCGCGGCCAGACGGCGTTTCCAGGGAGCGGGAGGCAGAGTGGCAGGGACAGCGGAGCAGTGGGGCTTTCTGCCACCCTCTAACGTCTCTGGAGGAGGTCCCCCCGCCGCCGACTGCCCTTGTTTGACCCTCCCTGAGCTAGCTGGAGTCTGCCAGACCCAGGACACGAGCGAGTTCAGGCAAGTCCGCAGGGGCAGGAATGCTGAGCTGGGGATCGGCGACATCGCACCCGCTGGGCTGTGTCCATGAGGGGCCAGTCCTGCAGGGCACGAGGCCCCTGAAGCCAGAGGGCACTGTGCTTGGTAAACGGAGAGCATTCTCAAGTCCGACCCCTTTTCAAAATGATGCCCTGGGGACTCCGGTTCCAATCCTAGCACCAGCCCTAAAGCAAGCCCTTAAGTGTAATCAGTGAAACCCTTACCAGTTTCTCCCTGCCGCCTTTGTCATCACTGCAGTGGCTGTGGTCCTGGAGACTGATGACGTTTACAGTGAGCGCTTGCTCCCGTTTCCATGACGGCCCAGCTGCCCCGTGTCCCTGGCTCCCCCCGGGGCCGGGCTTGCTCTGCGCATGACCTCCCAGAGAAGAAGGGCCAGGCGTGTTGGCATGGCCCCTAGCAAGGCTCTTCAGGGTTTAGGAGGTCACGGGGGCAGGTCACCTCCCAGGTCAGCCTGGTGGGAGAGGCCGTCGGTTGCTGGACTCCTTTCGGATAAACATGACAAAATCTATTTAAAACTTGAAACCTCTTGTTCTGGATTGCAATTACGCTCCAGTGAGAGACTCGTTTTTGGAAACCCTCAAGGTAAGGTTTTCCTGAGGGGTGGACGACTGTCCTCCACCAGCCCGAGATGCCGCCCTCCCATGATGACGCTGTCGGCCCCTTCCCTCCTCCCTCCCGTGGGGGTGCGCCAGACCCCCGCTCCACGGCGGCCACCGGACAGGGGCTGCCACTCCATGGGGACGGGTGCCGGGCTGTCTCCCTCTATCTCGGAGCTACTGGACCGTGTGGGCATTTGTGAGGTGCGGGCCAGAGGCCCCATTCCCCGGATCTAGGACACAGGGGCCTGGCGGCCAGTACTGCCTCCTGCCCGGGGAGGAGTGGCGAGTACGGGGGTCCTCCAGCGTGAGGCTCATCCCAGCCCCTCCGTGTTCAAACAGGAACCGGGGTAACAGTTATCCAATGATAAACACAGAGGCTTCGTGTGGACAGTGTCCCGGCCACCAGGACTCTCTTCCGGGTTCTCGTGGGTGGTTGGACGTGGGGCCGAGCAGGCGACCTCCGCCGTCACCTTGTTGGTGGCCCCGAAGGCAGGCGGGTCCTCAGTACTTGTGGTTGCCTGAAGGGGCCCGTGGGCTGGGTCTCTCCCCTCTAATCCCGCCGCAGGCCCAGCGGGATGTTTCCACTCTCTGAGTGCCCCGGCCACGCTCACGGCCTCCCCTCGGGGGGCTCTGCTCACAGCCTTCACCCCCTCAAATACAGCGCATTTCACGTCCGACCCACGGCACACAGCAGACCGTGAATGGATGGAAGGAATGCAAAGGCCTTCTGTGGGGCTTTGCAGACAGCCATCCTAGCCCTGAGGATGTATTGAGAATAGGACACGTACATACATTTTCCTCCTGGGTTTTCAGGAAACCCCCACGTGTCCTCGTGGCCGAGTCGCTCTCCGTCGTGTGCAAGGGAGGTCACTCGTTTGCACCTCCTCCTGGGGTTGGCCGTGCGGCTTCTCTCCTGTTCGGGGCTGTGACGAACAGGGTTTCTGCCCACATCCCTGTACCCACGTGTCCTGGGACATGCTGCGGGGCTCTTTCTTTCCCAGGAGTGGGGTTGCCGGGGGGACAAGGTACCCCGTGCGAGATAGTGACAGCATAACAAACGTCCTCATGCACAGCTGATCAGTGAAAACTCTGCTCAAGACGGTTCGTTGTCAGTCTCCATTCTGCCGTCGGGCTGGACCCCGCTGCTCCCCAAAAGGCTTCTCGGCTCACTTGGCTGGAATCGCTCCGGGGCCCCCAGGCCCCTCTGTCCCCTCGTGGCTGCCTGGGCTTCCTGGCTGCATGGTGGCTCGCTGATGGTCCAGCATCTGCCAGGTCTCTCGGTCCAGCATCTGCCAGGTCTCTTTAGAACAAACAAAACCTAGTATACTGTTCCCTTGACCTCATCATCCCGGCCAAAAGAGGTCAGAGGGTCGGGGCAGGCATGAGGCGGGGAGCCACCGCTCCCGCAGGACGGGAGAGGTGATGACCTCCGTGCTTCGAGACCGCTCCAAGGTCGGACCAGTTTTCACTGCCCCTCGCAGTCTGTGCAGACTCAGGTCCGTGCGTGTCTTCCCGCCCCACGGGACGCTGCACGTCTAGTTCACACGTGTGTCTTTACAACGGAGAAAAGGAGCACACCCGCCACCCACGTCCAAAGAGCCGCCCCACATCCCCGGCAGGAGCACAGAATTCAGATCCCTGGGCCATGGAGAGGCGGGCTTGACGGCTCTGCTGATTGAGAACCCAGAGCTCTGTGCCACCGCGTGGGGGCTGCCTTCTGGGGGGTTCTATTTGCATAAGCTGGGGGAGAGCTTGGCTGACAGAGAGCTCTGAGCAAAGGTTCGCAATAGCAACACACATGCTCCGAGGAGCTTAAAATAAAACCTGGTAAAGAAACCGACCAGTGAAGAGAAGATGTCATTCCCCAGCTGTCACTTAAAAATGCTCAGCCCTCCACTCGTCTGCTGTGTTCGCCTGACTGTGCTTCAGCCGATCGGGGACTAGATAGAGCATTCCCTTTTGAAAGGAGATGCCGGAGAGCCCACGGGGGAGGCAGCCAGGCGGGCGTCGTGGTTTCTGCTCCAGAAATGGAAAGGCTGCCATGGAAGTCTGTGTGGGCTGGTAGGGAAACGTGGAGGGTTCTAGCAACGGGAACGAACCTGGTGGACGCAGAAGTGCCCAGGGCGGCAGCGGCAGTGTAGGGAAGGCTTGGGGAGTGGGGACAGACTTTCTGTCGGGAACGATGATGGAAGGTTCCGGAATTAGTGGTGAAGGTTACACAACATGCATGTACCAAACACCGCTGAACTCTACGCTTAAAAATGGCTAGAATAGGGGCACCTGGGTGGTTCAGTGGGTTAAGCCTCTGCCTTCGGATCAGGTCATGATCTCAGGGTCCTGGGATCGAGCCCCACTTCGGGCTCTCTGCTCAGCGGGGAGCCTGCTTCCCTTCCTCTCTCTCTGCCTGCCTCTCTGACTACTTGTGATCTCTGTCTGTCAAATAAATAAATAAAATCTTTTTAAAAATGACTGAAAGAGGAAATATTATAGTATGTATATTTTACCCCAATTAAAAGCAGAATAAAATACAGTGGAAAGAAGGTGAATTTTCATCGTCTGCTGGTAACATGATCGTCTCCCTGGAAAGCCCAAGAAAACCCATGAGAGTGTGTCCGATCACAGAAAAATGCTCAGTCCGGTGTCTGGTCATGAAACCTCACAGGGACCTGTCTTCTGCGCTGGTAATAGTGAGAAAAACACAGCAGTGGGAGCGGGCAACAAAAAATCGAGCCTCACGGCAGCAGAGGTCTACGACGCGAAGAGTGCCCTTAATGGAATGACCAGTCTACACAGGGAGCGACTCAGGTAACGCTTGTGTAGTGAATGAGCCCGTTTTCCCAGAGCAACGAAAAAGAAACACGAGTAAGAGAAAAGCTGTGTCCTGTTTTGGGAGGGAAAAAACAACAGTGATGAGCAAGGGCATTGATGATTCTTTTGATGAATATAAATGCGTATGGATTTTTTTTTTTAAGATTTTATTTATTCTGGGGCGCCTGGGTGGCTCAGTGGGTTAAAGCCTCTGCCTTCGGCTCAGGTCATGATCTCAGGGTCCTGGGATCAAGCCCCGCATCGAGCTCTCTGCTCAGCTGGGAGCCTGCTTCCTCCTCTCTCTGCCTGCCTCTCTGCCTACTTATGATCTTTGTCTGTCAAATAAATAAATAAAATCTTTTTAAAATTTTTTATTTATTCATTTGAGACAGAGATACAGAGAGGAGGAGGAAGGGCAGGGGGAGGCAGAGGGAGAAGCAGACTCCCCGCTGAGCCAGGAGCCCCACGTGGGGCTCGATCCCAGGACCCAGAGATCATGGGATCTGGGAACCTATAGATGTCATCGAGTCCCACGTGTTCAGAGGACGATTTCCTGAGTCCTCCTTGTGGGAGCCGCCCAGGAGAGGCTGTGGGGGGTGCCCCCCAGGTGCCCAGGACCCGAACAGCCACCCCCTCCCCTGAGCTGTGCCAGGACCCCATCACCCAGGGAAGCTGTCTCCAGATAGGCCTCCCGGGCCTGAGACGAGGGAAGGCCTCCCAGCTGGGCGAGTGTGAGGTTTCCCGGTGAAGGGCTCTTAGAGACTCTCCAAGAGGTCCCTGACCTCAAGGAGAGGCTCTTGAGCTCGGTCTTGGAGGGAGAAAATGAACACGTGCTGTGCGCTGGAGAACGTGGCCCAGGAACACGGAGGTCAGTGGCCTGGTCCCAGCTGTGCCGCCACTGGCCTCGGGGGGTGGCAGGAGGTTCCCGGGACCGAGTCTGAGCCCAGACTCGCTTAGTCGGCGTGTGTGCGTCTCAGCCCGCCGCAGGAACAAGCAGCTGCCGCTCTGTCCCCCACGATGGCCCGTGGGGATCACCAGCCCAGAGAGGCCGGACGTTCACAGCAAAATCAGGAGGGAGATCCAGAGGCTTCCGTATCCCCCTGCCCACCCCCCCACCTGCACTGCCTCTCCCCCGACATCCCGCACCAGGATGGCGCATTTCTTTACAATCCATGAGCCTGCAGGGACACAACATAAAGGTCCATAGCTCACAGTCAGGTTTGCTCTTAGTCATACGGTCTGTGGGTTTGGGCACACGTGTGATGACACACGGCCGTCATTATAGCGTCCCACAGGGAAGGTTTACAGCCCTGCAGTCCTCCGTGCCCCTCCGCCCCCCCCACCCCCACTGCAGCGGATCCACCACTGTCCCCACAGTTTCGCGTTTTCCGGAACGTCATAGAGTTGGGATCCTGGAGTCCACGCATTTTCAGACCGGCTTCTTTCACCTAAGTATGTCCCTTTAAGGTTCCTCCATGTCTTCTCACGGCTGGATGGCTCCTCTCCGTAGTACGAACGTGAACCTGTTGTAGAACACTGTTCCCGTCTGGACCGATCACGCGTTCCCCATCACCTCGAGCCGGACGTCTTGGCTGCCTCCAAGTTTGAAGAGTTGTGGATAAAGCTGCCGGAGGCATCCATTGCAGAGGTTTTTTCATGGGGACATGAGCTTTTTGCTCCCGTGGGAGCTCAAGGGGGCTTGGAGCATGGGGTCCAACCCCTGATCCTATGGAAGAAAGATGCGGAGTTTATTTCGAAACCACCGAACTCTCTTCCAAAGGGGCGGCACTAGGTTACATTGGGCTTACTGGTTTGGTTTTTACTCTGATCCAAATCTGCTAAATTTCTTCATCTCGAGGGCAGATTGGCCACCCCTGCCCTCAATGCCTCTGCCCTTAGCCAGACTGGCAGGCCCTCCAGTCTGGGGGCGCAGGAAGGAGGTGGGGCTCCAGAGGCTGAGGTTTGGCCTGGCAGGGGGGTGGCAGTCACCATCAGACCTGGCTCTGGCGGCCAGCATGGAAAGCGTGTGACCACGCCGTGCAGGGCCTCCCGGGGCCTCCTGCCAGAGCTGGGGTGCTCCAAAGTTCTGGGGCACACCGGGCGGAGTGCGGTTGCCAGCAAGGACTCCTGCAGCAGAGGCCGCCATGGGGACACACGGGCACTGGGACACACAGGCGGGGCTCTGGGGTTGTTTGGGGCGGAGTCCCCAAGAGCCAGGAGCTGCTGCTCCCAGGTCACACCCGCACCGATGCCGGCCAGTGCTTCTCAGGGTGCTGAGCTTCTGGACCCACTTGGTCCCGACCTGACAACGCGGTCCTCTTGCCACGTGCCACACACGGTGGCGGGCCCTGGGACAAGAGCCAGGACTAGCCTCTGTCCCCTGGAGCTGGCAGTTTCTCAGGAAGACAGACAAAATGTGTGCCCCTGATCTTAGGGCCCCACAACGAGGGTAGCAGGTGGTGTCAGGAATGACTGCCCTGGGGAGCTGCTGGTGACGGGGCTTTGATGACCCACAAAGGGGTAAGTAAGCAGGCGGTCGGGGGGTGGGGCCCAGACTGTGCAAAGGCCCAAGACGCAGATCTCTGGTGTGTTGGGGGCAACCTGGGGAGCACGAGGGACAGGGAGGGAGGAAACCAGGCTCCAGAAGCTGGCAAGGCCCCAAGTTGCACCCCTGGAGGGAGCCCGAGTCCCACCCAAGAACAGCGGGGAGCCTCAGCCCAAGCCGCCCTGGGGCTGGAGAGTACTCGCCCGCCATGGCCCTGGGCCTCTGGCCACTGGACCGCCGCGCACCAGGCTCTGCACGGGCACCTTCCCAGACACGCATGGTTCTTTGCATCAGCACTGCACGGGTCTCCCCATTTTATAAGGAACCTGAGGCTCAGGGAGGTTGAGAAGAGTGACCAAAGACACACAGCAGAGCAAGATTCGAATCCAGGCCGACCTTGGCACCGGCGTGGAGAGACCGGTCTGCGGAGAGGGTCTCTGCGTGTCAGTGTGTATGTGTGCGTGCGCACACGTGTTCATGTCTGGATGTCTGCTGAGTGTGTGTGTGTGTCTGTGTCACTGTGTGTGGCCTCTCGAGCTCAAGGTTGTGGTTTCCAGTGAAACACAGGCTGAGGGAAGACACTCAGAGCCTGCAAATGTCCTTGAGGAGGCAAAGGACACGGGCTGTCTCAGCCGAGGGGGAGGGGCCCCGGGCGCCAGCCGAGCCGCACCGTGCCCAGCCCGGCGGCACGATGAAGTCACAGGACAGAATCTGAAGCTACCCACCCCCACCGCTCCCCCCATGGGGGGCCCCACCGAGCGTCCCCAGCCCTGCAGGCAGCACAGCCCTCTAGAGCCTTCTGCGCCCTGACCACCGCCCCTGAGAAAGTCGTCGTTGGGAGGGTTTGTAGGGGATAAAAATACAAACTTGGTTGCTTACAAAAATCATCTGCAGCTTCAAAGCGCAGGTGCCCTGTCGTCACGGAGTTGACAGCACCTCACAACACCGATAAGGATCAAAGGGACCAGAACAGAAGGGCTGGTTCCCCCTGAACTCATCTACTCTTTCTCTCCCTCAATTTCTGGCTTTCTCCTCCCGATGAATATTCTAGATGCTGTAGCGTGACCCTCATCACTATGAATGCTGCATCCTCTGCTGTCCGGAAACAGTACCCCCTTCTTGGGATGAGCTCCCCCAGCCATGGGGCTGTCAGACTGCTTCCCGTCAACCACTGGGTGGCCACGGGACCCACGCCGGGTCGACCAGGACTCTGCGCTGGGCCTCTCCCGCTGGGATGGAGACAGGAGGGTCAGGCCCTCCTGGGAGATGGGGGTGGGGAGCCGTGAGTGACCAGGCGAAGAAGGACCTCCCTGCAGGCCGGTCTCCGGTTCCAGTGCTTCTGAGGCCCTGCCTTCCCTGGCCCGAGCCCCCCGGTCAGGGAGGCTGCCCCCACCCCCATGCAGGGACACGGAAAAATCCAGAGCCCCCCTCAGCTCCCAGCGGCTCGGAAGGCAGTCATACCATCAGTTATTAAAAATCCCTTAAAAGCCCAGGAAAACAGATGGGGACACCATTGGGCCCCTCGCAGCCTCTGGCCACAACGGGACAATTGGGTCTGGGTTGGGTATGAAGCCACAAACCCCAGAGGCCAAGAGCTCTCCACGTCTGAGCCCTGCTGAGGACAGGCCTTTGTGAAGCAGGAAGTGATTTCCAGACAGGCCTGGTCCTTCATCCCTGTGACATGCTGGGGGCCGGGGGGCTGGAGACCGTGATGCCTTAGGGTGTGGAATCAGCAACACGCCCGAATCCTCCGTGTCCCCGGGCTCCGTGGATAGATGTTCAAGAGCTCAGAGGTGAACCTTTGGCTAAGGGCGGCGTTCTTTGACCCCCATGAATATTTATTACACGGGTCTCACTCAGACTTCACAAAGCAACGCACGGTCCCCCAAACATCACCGTGTGTGCTACGTTTCACGGGCTCACGGGCTCGAACCTTGATTTCCAGTCGCTTTCCATCTCTCTCTTTTCTTTCTCACCTTCGCCTCTCCTCCTAGCCCACGCCTCCCTCAGCGGGGGTCAGAAGGCGTCTGCAAACCCACCGCGGACAGAACAAGGCAGCGGTGACCGGGTCTCTGGGGAAAGGCACTCGGGAGCCCAGAGTTGCCGTGGACCCGGCTCCTGTGGCTTTTGCAACATGTACCACACACCGACGACTCAGAGCATCCTGTGGGCTGAACCGCGACCCTCAAATTAATGATGCATTCCAAAACCCGCAGGGTCTCAAAATGTGTCTTCGGAGACAGGGTCTTTAAAGGGGGATTAAGGTAAAATGAGGTCCCGTGCCCCCTAATGCAGCCGGACTAGTGTCCTTAGAAGAGGAGGATTTCAGGGCACAGACAAGCATAGAGGGACAGCCACGTGGGGACATGGGAGAAGACGGCCACCTATATGCCAAGGAGAGAGGTCTCGAGAGAAGCCATCCCTGCCCACATCTTGCAGGGGCCAGAGGCGGGTCTGCTTCGGGCTCCCTCCCGGCTCCCGCTGAAAGCCGGCGGTCCTGGGCATTCCTTGGCTTGTAGCCGCATCTCCCTCTGCTTCTGAGGACACTGGTCATTGGAATAGAGCCCACGTCAATGCATCCGGCCCTCCTCTTAACTTGTGCGGAGACCCTATTTCCAAACAAGGTCACGTTCACCGGCACTGGGGCGTAGGACTTAGGCGTACTTTTGGTGGCCACAATTTAAACCGCGACGTGCCACCACATACGAGGCCACCATACGGAGGGGAGCGATGTGGCGAGGAAGCCACGGCAGCTCCATCCCCTGTGCTTTGAGCTGTGGCCCAGGCAGCAGACCCACGAGGGGAAAAGCCCACCCTCGGCACGGGACGGACCGCATTTGAGATGCAGAGTGAGAACCGCCCAGCTGAGCCCGGTTCGCTTCCCGATCCGTGAGCAGAATGAGTGGCTGCTGTTGCCTCAGCCCTCGGTTTGGGGGAGGCCACACTGGATCACTGAGCCAGCACCCTACTTTCCAAAACGGCCACAGCATGTCATGCTCCCCCCAGCAAGGGCCGGGAGGGTCTCTTTCCTCACATCGCCGTCACTGCGTGTCATCACGTCCAACGCTGTTGGGACCATCTGATGGTTGGTTAAATGATAGGAGACACCAGCTTGTGAGCCCGCGATGCACCGTCTGGGGCCCGGCTGTCTGGGAAGCCTTGGCCCCTCACATGGGGAAGCAGAGTGCCAGAGGCACGTGGCTTGTGCGAGACCCACTGTGGGCCCATTACTGGCCCCGAGGCCCCCACTGCCCCCCTTGCTGCTCCATCCAGAGCCGCCAGGTTTTGTGTGGTGTCCACAGCTTGCGTGTCACCTGGACCCCGCAGAGAGAATAGATGGCACACTCAGATTGAGATAATTCCAGGACGATTCGTCTCCAAGAGCAGGGGCAGAGACCCGAGCAGCTGTCCCCAGACCCAGGGAGTCGGGGAAGCGTCTGATACCGGAGCCTGGAAAGAGAGCATCTCTCAGAGAGGGGCCCTGGGAGGCTGTGACAGCAGGAGAGAAGCCACCAGCCGGGGTCACCAGGTGGGAGTCAGCGAAGACATGCCCTGAGCCCACCCTCCTCCCTCTCTCTAGTCTCTCGTCGGGGACTTCCACTGACCAGACCCAACCAGAAGCCAAGGGAGGGACCGCGCTGGTGTGGCCCCTATGGGGAAGCCTCCCTGGGCACAGAGCAGACTGGAGGGGGCCAAAAGGCAAACACAGGAAGACGTTCCATGTAGTCTGATGATGAGCCCACCGTGGCTATCCTATCAGTGCTGCTGAGATGTGTGGGCCTCCAGAGCTGGAAGAAATCTCCCTGGAGGCTTCTTGGTCTTTGGGAGGAAGTGGGGGCTTCACTGAGAATCTGATGAAATCCAAGTGTTCCTCCTCCTGGCATTAGGCACATCCCCATCTCCTCCAGTCCCAAGCAGCAGGAACACCAGCTGGAACAGCTTTCTACCAGAAAGGGAATTTACTGGAGCATAGCGTAGGTATCAGGTAAGGCTAGATCCAGGGTCACAGCATGGTCAGGGCTTTGCCTCTCTCTCCTTTGCTTGTCATCCTGAACTTAACCTTCTGCATGTCAGTGCTTGGCACATAGCAGACAGCTGGATCTTAATTTCCCAAGTCAGGAGACACCACAGGGGAAGCCCACAAGCTCAATCCAGCCACAGTTCTGAGGAAGGCTCTGGGGGGCCGTGCACAAGCCATGCACCCATGCCTGACCAATCGCTGTGTTCCCATGGATGCTGTGCTGAGACCGGCCTTCTGCCTCATGCCCGACAGCCCTGCCTCCCCGACAGGGGCTGGGGGGTGGGGTGGCATGAGGAGGCTTTTTGAACCAGCACTAACTGGGGCAACCACAGTCCACCCCCTTAGACACCGAACATTCCAGGGGCCGCTGACCACTGCCAACCTCTTTCCTTTACAGGAGGAGGAGCAGAGCCCCAGATCAAGGTCACCTAGCAAGCGGAGAACAAAGTCGTCTGGGTTTTCTCTGGGGGAGAGTCTGAGATCTGTAAATCCTTAAATGGCATTATCAAGGGACAAGGACCGAGTTTCTTTAATCCTCCAAGGGGATTAGGAAAATGCAGCCAAGCTAAGCTCCTTCCAGGGACGAAAGAGCTAAAAGAGCTGCCTTCCAGCAGCACTGCGTTTCTTCTGAGCGTCGGCCCGCCCCTGGAGAACAGGCAGGAGACCCCACAGCGAACACCCTTGGCCTCCGGACCACCTCGCCCCCTAACCCCGCAGCCCGTGATTGATGATAACGACCACAGGCACTGGCGGCATCTGACAGCTCAGGAAGGCTTCCGAAGGGGGGGATCCAACCACGTGAACGAAGGCATCCCATCTGGAACGTGGGCTCAGGCCTGTCCCCGAATTTGCAGGGACTGGGTCAAAGGTCAAACAGAAGACACCACCACCACCACCCCCCGCCCCTGGTGTGGGTATAAATCAAGCAAACATGTTGAACAAATGTGTTCTGTCTCACACCCTCTAACAACCTGGCGTGAACTGGGCTCCCTTCCAGGACATGGGGTTGGGGGAGGGGGCGGGCAATGACACTGCCGACCTCTGACTTCTCGTCCCCCCAACCCTAGCCAACCCCAGTCCACTACCTCCCTTCTCCTCCACCCCTGCCAGCCCCGTTGCTCCCAGTGAAACGTCACACGTGCAGGAGTATGGACATCCCAGCCTTCAGGGCCAAGTTCTGCCCTCACACTCCACGCCTGCACGCCCCTTGGTCACCCTCATTCCGGGGCTGCACGCCAGCCACGTAGCCTGTCATCAGGAAAAACGTCCCCGCAGAGCCCCAGCAGGGGGCTCGGGACTGCTCAGATAGGGAACCAGCGT
Organism: Mustela erminea; assembly: GCF_009829155.1. Taxonomy (NCBI): domain Eukaryota; kingdom Metazoa; phylum Chordata; class Mammalia; order Carnivora; family Mustelidae; genus Mustela; species Mustela erminea. Next base: position 28,284,766 of record NC_045633.1, read on the forward strand.
GGGGACGCTTGGCAGCGTCCCTTTGGCAGGATCTGGGGGAGCTGTGTTCTCCAGCCCAGCCCTGAGAAGGCAGAGCTGAAGCATCTAGAATGTTCCCTCACTAAATCCCACAGGGTGCAGGGACATGGGTACTGTGCCCACCGCCCCCCAAGGGCCCCAGGAGACCCTCCTGCATCGGCCCCCAGCACCCAGGCCGCATGCCCTAAGCGTTCTGGGGACCCCCTCTCCTCTCCTGCCCTGTCCCGCAGGGGTTCCTGCTCAGGCCTGCCCGGGCTCCTGATCCCCCCGACCGGGTTGCCTGGATGTTCTGGAACCGAGGGACGAAAAGCATCCCCCACCGCCCAACGAGGCACGTCACCCGTTCTTCCACGTGCATCTGCAGCCTGAGCTGTCCCTTGCACCCGGCGGCCCGCAGAGAGCCACCTGCACGGACCTCGGGCTGGGCGGTCCAGCCTCACCGTGAAACCCTGCACGCCAGGCACAGAGCCCAGAGCATCTAGAGTCACGCCTGGCAAGACGCCCCGGGCACTTTACTGTTGATCCTGCCGAGCGTGGCTCACAGCTGCCAGGCACTGACCTCAGTGCTAGTGGGCTCGACGGTCGGCACGTGTCCTTCACGTCATTAGCGACGACCCTGTGATACAGCCACTGTCGGGAACCTCCTCTTGGCCAATGAGGCAAGTGAGCCCTGCTCAGCGGTCCCACGGCTAGGAGGCAGAAGGCCCCGGGGTGGACTCAGATTTGTCTGATGACGAGGCTCAAACTCAAGCTTTCTGCTCACCCGAGCGGAGGAAGGGACAAGGCTTCGGGGGACAGTCTCCAGGGACCTTGATGAGGAACCAAAGGGTCCTGGGTGGGGTGGCCGCCCTGTGTCTCTCTCTGCCGTCTCCAGGTCCGTGATCTCACCGCACACGAGGCCCCACAGACATGGCAAGCAGCTCACGGAAACGTCTAGACCCGTAGCCCCCTCAACAGATGTCCTCCAACCAAGGAGCGGCGCCTCTCACTCGGCTGACCTCCCTGGGTGGGTGAATTACCATCTTTATAGTCAGAGGAAACAATAAAGCTATTTTCAGCCTGGGAACAAAACGAATCCAATGGTAGATAAAACCCCAGAAGCTGGTGCTGGGAAGGCCCTCGCTGTCCTCCTGTCGGTTTCCTGTGTTTCCTCAGCCGGGGAGGGGCCGTGTCTACACCACAGGGGGTGGGGGTGTGCAGGCGGAGAGGGGAAGAGGCTGGGCTGTCTTCTGAGGTCGTGGCGGCTGTGCAGTCCCCATCGGCTCTACAGAGGGCAGGTAGCGAGGTCCAGAAAGGGTGAACTCCCCGCCCTGGGACACACAGCCTGCGGGCTCTAGGGAGCCCTCCCCGCGGCCCCCCGCGATTGCTCCAGTGTTTTCTCGGCGCTTGGGAACAGATGGCTCCAATTCCCACCCACGGAAGCCAAACATTTTCCCTGGTTACCCTGCTAATTTGCTCACAAGCCTCCTCTTGTAAATAGAGAGTACAAAGGCTCCCGCGAACAGCGTGCCCGACCAGCGAATTCCGAGTCCACCGGAGAGCCCTCAGACCGAGCGCAGCAAGCCCCAGGTAAGGCCCGGATGTGGCGCAGGTGTGGCCCGGAGCCCGGGCCGCAAGCAGGGTACCGGCTCCAGGCGCAGACAGGCGCAGGGCTCCAGCCCTGCTTCCGCCCCTTCCGCCGAGGCCGGCTGGGAAAGCCCGGGCCAGCTTCCTGGGCTCCGTGGCATCCTCTCATCTGTGAAATGGGCGTGAGAGCAGCGGGACGCGAGACAGCGTGTAGGGGCTCTGCGAACGGGCCGGTGTCACTCTGCCCTCCCCGCCCCCCATGGACAAGATTCCACTTGTGAACAGCCCCTTTCACTTCTGGAGCCCCCCACCCCCACCCCAGGCACAGAGAGCAGCTTAGCTGTGTGATGCTGGCCAGATGTCTTTACCTCTCTGGGCCTCATCCCCACCTGTAAATCAGGCTGTCATGGCAGCTGGATACCCAGTGAGAGCTCTGGGTCCTCTCTATTTCACCTAAGTCCCGGGAGGCTTCCTGGAGGAGGGGACGGTGGCCCAGAGCCTTTGCAGACAAATGGATATTGATGGGGTAGAGGGGAGCTTGTGATGACCTATGCGCCCTCCAGGTAGAGGGAACTCTGTGAGTAAAGCTCGGGAAGGGGTCTCCTCCCTGCGGGGGAGGGGACGCCACAGGAAGACTGGGTGTGGCTGGGGTGACAGGGAGGCAGCGGCATGGGCCAGGGGGGCAGGGGAGCCAAAGGTTTGGACCCGGCAGGGAGGGTGGCGTCCGTGCTCCCCGCAGGTCCCAGGGTCCCCAAGGTTCCCCCCGACACACACCTCACCCACAGCAGCCATAATGAAGAGCTCTCCCTGCTCAATGCTCTGGGAGCCAGGCCAGGCAGTTTCTGTCATCCTGGCCCGCTTCCAGCGGCGGCAGCACCGGGAGCCTTCATCGCAGCCCGCTGGCCGACCTGGGGTGTCCTGAGCGGTGGAGACCCGGGAGCCCACTTACGGCTTGGGGGTCCCGGTCCTCGAGCCTGGTCAGGGGGTGCCACCCCTTTGAGCTCCAGGCCTGGGATTGTAGGGGTCCCGGGGCATGGCATAACCCACAGGACAGACAGGGGTGGCCGAGGAGGGACGCGCGTCAACCTGGCTTGGCTGTGTGACAGGAGCCTCCCCGCTCCGTCCTAGCTTCCCCCCCTCCCAGGGTCGCGGTGAGAATCTGAGCAGAGCCTGGCCCCGGCTGCTGTCTCTACGGGGCCACCCCGCCCCCATCCCACCCCGCTCAGCACCGCACGGGTATCTCTGCCCTCTCAGGAGAGAATGATGGGCTTTGCTTGTTTATTTGATTTGCCTTTTCTGCCCAGATGGCTGGGTCTCCTCTTCGCCCAAGCCTGATGTCACCGTCCTTGCGCAGAGACAGGGGCCGTGGGCTGGGCCGACTCTGTGTCCTCGCCGGGGGACGACAGCCAAGGGCCTTCTCCTCTCTGGGGCCGGAGCCTGGGCATCTCCACGGGCCTTTCTGTCCGCGGTCAGAAATAGGTTTTGCCGCCGTGGTCCCTGGGGCCTCGGGTGCCTCCGTGATCCCGTGTCCCGGGGCCACTGTAACCATGAACCGCGGTGCCTATGGGGCCAAGAGCCTCCCTCCCCGACGGGAGACCCACCTCACCACTCACCTGCCGGCTTCTCCACCTCTGAAAGGGGGCTCCCCGGGGCACCCCGGTCTGTGCAAGAATTAGAGATGACTTCGGCGAAGTCATCTTCGCCAAGCGGACATGGAGGAGCAGAGACCCCCGTCCCTCCCCGATCTGCTGAGCCTGGCCCCGCCAGGCACGTCCATGAACAGCAGCCCACGCACTGTCCCTCCCTCCGCCCTGGGGGGGGCTCCCTCCCTGGCCACCCTGGCTGCGTCCTGGACAGGCCCCAGGCTCTTGGCTGTGAGTACCGGTGGATGGGAAGATTCTAATGGGCTTTAAGTTAATAAGTTGGGACTAAATCAGGTTTGAGCTCCGTAGGGAGCAGATGGCGCTGCTGCGGTGGCCCGAAACAGCCCCGCAGGAGCCATGCTGGGCAGGCCGGGGCACCGTGAGGCTCTCTTAATTCTTCTCTCCCCTCCAACATTTTATTATGAACATTTCCAACATAAAGAATATCCGCGAGAATGGGGCCGAGAGCACCCATATGCTCGCTGTCTGTGTTTGCTCCGTTAGCTTTCTGGGACCGCTGCCCGTCCCCCCGCCCCCTTCCCCTGCCAGCCACCAACCCATCTTGCTGTTTTTAAGACATTTCTAAGTCAGTGGCAGACAACTTCACCGCTAAACATGCTCGTCATTAGCTAGAGGTCGATATTTGGTTTGGGTTTGGGTTTTTTTGGGTTTTTTGGTTTTTGGTTTTTTGGTGGTTTTTTGTTGTTGTTGTTGTTGTTTTGTTTTGTTTTTTGGGGGTTTTTTTTTGGTGGGAGTTTTTTTAGGGAGAATTTACCAACAGTGAAATGCGCAAATGTAATGGACACCAGATGAGTTTTGACAGATGCACACACTGTGTACAGTGAGCTCTGCTGAGATAGAGAACATCGCTGTCACCCCAGGTAACCCCCCGTGCCTCCCCACGATTCCCAAGGGGTACCACCGTCTTCATTGCCTTAGAGCCGCGTTGCCTCGTCTAGAACTCCATATGAATGCGTGTGTGCCCTTCTGTGCCCGTGATGCCTTTCCACTCGCTGCAGCGCTCTTGAGATGCCTCCTAATTGTTGGGGTGTCAGTCGTGTGATCCCTCTTATTGCTGAGATCTAAGCCACGGTCTGGAAGGACCACTGTCTAGGTACTCATCTCCTCTGGGGGATGCCTGGGCTGTGGCCAGGTTTTGGTGTGGACACGGCAAAATCTCCAAGGTGCCACTGTCCGGAGTAACAGACAGGGCTGAGCACCCTCCAGGCTGGGCTCGAAACTTTTGGAGAGATGGGAAGGCTTCTGAGAATCATAACACTTGGACTCTCCTGGCTTAACTAGAAGTCTCCAAAAACCCTTAAGTGCCATGTCCCAGAGCCCCAAACAGAGAGAGGATGTCTCAGGACCATGTGCCTGTGCAGCTTTTACCCACTGGAGGGTGTTATAATCTGATACACAGGAAACCCACGAGGTTTTCAAGGAATCATATCAGCCTGGACTGAACAGAACTGAGGCAAACCCCTGCTGGTGGAGCCCGAGGCAGATCCCAGCACCACTTCTCCCGGCACCGAGTTGGCTGTGCCACAGGGGCCCAGATGACGGGAAAGGCATGCCACAGGCTCCTCCTGCATGTCCGGCCACAGCCTGTCACCTGCTGCATGGTTGGGGCCTTTATTGGCTGCATTTTTCATCCTGGCAGATGGCTTTCCTCCAAGGGAGGGTTGCTTACAGGATTGAGAGGACAGACATCAACTAGCAGAGACCTCACTGGTATCAGAGAGGCCCGGGTGTCACTGGCAGTGACAGCAGGCCTGGCCCCGAGCCTTGCCCACCCTGGTGCCCCCCGCAGGGAGCCCCTTCCTGGTGCTGCACAGAGCCCTCCAAAGTCAAGGATCCAAAGTCACAAGGCTCAGCATGGACCTACCAGCCGGGGACCTTTCTGGGCCTCACACATAACCTGGGCGAGGTCGCTAATTGTCCCACGTCATAGGGGAGCCGGGAGATTTATTTATTTCTTTTTTTGAGATTTCTGTGTTTATTTGAGAGAGAGAAAGACAGAGAACACACACAATGGAGAAGGGGAGAGGGAGAGAGAGAGAGAATCTGTGCCCAGCACAGAACGCTTTGAGGGGCTCGATCTCCCGACCCTGAGATCAGGAGCCCAGCTGAAATCAGGAGTCAGACGCTTAACCGACTGAGCCACCCGGGGAATCCCGGCCCCACTTCCTCCTTAACACCAAAGGTTCCTTTGTGCTCTGCAGAGCCCACAGCTGGATAGCACCCGAGGAAGTCTTCTGACCCAGCCAGCAATGGGGATGGCCCGCACCTCTCAGCTCTGAGACCTTCTCAGAGGCACCCACCCCTCCTACCACCGATGACCCTTGAATCCCCACAATACAGCCTTGAACCCACACACACACCACCATCCTCTGCTCAGATCCTTTGGACACTGGGCGACATCAATCACAGGCTGGGACTTTGGCCCTAATCCAGACCCCAAAGGCTCTCCTGTTATTCCAGCCCCCGGGGGTCCCTCTGCCCCGAGTCTTCCCATCACTTGGTGCTGTCAGGAGGGGAGCACGGGAACCAGGCAGGGGAGGCAGATAAGATGTCTATCTCCGCATGTTTCATTTTCCATGAAAAAACATGTTCGCAGCAAAAAGCATGACAAATCGACCTGGGCTTGTAGAAATGGTGGAGAAACAGGAACATTCAGGAGCACAGTTCTGTAGTTGGCTACATTTCCTTCTAGTCACTTCTCCATGTGGAGGGAAGGTTTTGGTTGTGTAACTGTGTAAACCGCGTGTCCCACTTGAAAAAAGTGAAACGTAGGGGCACATGGCTCAGTCAGTTAAGGGTCTGACTCTTTTTTTTTTCCCCAAAGATTTTTATTTATTTATTTATTTATTTAAAGATTTTATTTATTTATTTGACAGACAGAGATCACAAGTAGGCAGAGAGGCAGGCAGAGAGAGAGAGAGGAGGAAGCAGGCTCTCCGCAGAGCGGACAGCCTGATGCAGGACCCTGGGATCACGACCCGAGCCGAAGGCAGAGGCTTTAACCCACTGAGCCACCCAGGCACCCAAGGGTCTGACTCTTGATCTCAGCTCAGGTCTTGATCTCAGGGCTATGAGTTCAAGCCTCACATTGGGCTCCTCCCATGTTGGCGCTTACTTAACAACAACAACAAAAATTCAAAGCTTACAAAAGGCTACAGAAAATTTTTAATTAACTTGAATTTAAATTTTTTTAAAAGGCTACAGTGAAAATAACTGTCCCTTCTCTGACCCCAGCCCCACAGTCTCCTTTCTCCAAAGCAATCACTGTTACCTGCCAACCTATCATCCTTCCAGAACAATCTGTGTGCAGGCAAGCATACCCATGTATGCTCTCCCTCCCTTTGTAACACCATGTTTGGTTTTTTTTAAAGATTTTATTTATTTATTTGACAGACAGAGATCATAGGTAGGCAGAGAGGCAGGCAGAGAGAGAGAGAGAGGAGGAAGCAGGCTCCCTGCTGAGCAGAGAGCTCTATGTGGGGCTCGATCCCAGGACCGTGGGATCATGACCTGAGCTGAAGGCAGAGGCTTTAACCCACTGAGCCACCCAGGTGTCCCAACACCATGGTTTTTCACACTGCCTTAGGATCTCCAGAGAAACAGAGCCCATAGGTTCTGGTTTAGGTTTCGTATAAGGCACGAGATCAGAATCCAATTATATTATATTATATTATATTATATTATATTATAATCCATCTTTCTCTCACGGATACATCAAGCTGCCTTTGTCAGTGCATGAATTTGGGTTGACTTCGGGAACTGCCTTCTGTCCCCTTGATTAGCTCAGGTGCGTATCTCGAGGTTTATCTCGAGACGTTTATCTCGACGCCTTCTCCTCCTCCTCCTCCTTCTTCTCCGGCAGTCTTTTCTGGGCTCATTCTTGCAAATTCATTTTCCCGTATGAATTCCAGAAGCAGTTTATCTAATTCCAAAGGAAGGACATCTTGCTGTTATTTTTACTAGGATGATGTTAGATCAGAGGATTGATTTAGAGAAATGACATGTTGGTCACACTTTTTAGTGTCTTCCTGCTGAAGAACGGGGCATGCCTTTCTGTTTATTTATTTTCTTCTGGGTGCCTGGTAGAGGTTTTTCTTTCTTTCTTTCTTTTTTAAATGTCCTTTTACAAGTTTTTCGTATGGGTATTGGACGTTTCTAATTAAAATTACTCCAGGGATAGGGGCTGCCTGGGTGGCTCACTCGATTAAGCATCCGACTCTTGATTTCAGCTCAGGTCATGATCTTGGGGTCGTGAAATCGAGACCCACGTAAGGCTCTGCGCTCAGCGGAAAGTCCCTCTGAGAGTCTCCCTCTCCCTCTGTGCTCTCTTTCTTTCTCTCAAATAAACAAATCTTTTTTAAGAAAATAACCTTATTCCAGGGATTTTTGTCTGTCGGGTTGGTGATGTCAAAGAATCTTCTTTCGTTTCCTTTCTCTGATTGTCTCTTGCGCCTCCTATGGGAGAGCTGCAGAAATCCCTCAAAAGATTTTCATCTTGGTCCCGTGGCTCTTAACAGCTGTATAATCTTGTCACCTACAAAGAACAATCATTCGACTTCTCTTTTCCGATTTTTAAACGTCTTACTTATTTCTCTTGCTGAACGTTACCAGCGAGCACTCGGACGTGGGGGAGGGCCGAAGGGCAAAATACCAGAGTTGTCCAAATCTTGCTTCTCGTGTTTCAAGACCTGGGTCTTTGACTTGCCATCCACATAAAAGCCTAATTCCCATTTCGTTAGGGTCCATAAATAATTAGGAATAGATATTGTCTTTAACCAAAGGCCAGCCAAATGTGGTATTTTACCCATTTCAGTGTCCGTATCCATGACCGTGTGTTTTTTCTTTGACCTGTTCCTACGACGCGTGATGGCAAAAGCATTCTTTACACGAGATCATCCCTGCGTGTACCACGTGGTCGAGCCTGCTAAAGTCAGTGGATTTTGTTAGCTACCATCTCATTGAGGATTTTATATGGCTATTCATAGGTGAGACAGGTCTGTTGTCTTCCTAGAGAAACCTGTCAGGTTGAAGAAGCTCTTCTTCTTTTTTTTTTTTTTTTCCCATGCTGTGGCTCCTTTTTTAAAACTTCAGTAAAATTCTGCAGTTCTGTGAACCTGCCCAACCAAGCCTGGGATTTCAAGCAGAGGGGACAATCGATCTTCAACAGAATCCTCTAGGTCCTGTCTAGTAATTGTTCTAGGTAGATTCCTTTCTCTTCTGGGAACAGGTTGCCTGCTTGTTTTTATTTTCCTAAAATATCATTTTACCCATTTTTTAATTTTGTTTTTTTTTTTAAGATTTTTTCTTTCTTTAACAGAGAGAGAGACCACAAGTAGGCAGAGAGGCAAGCAGAGAGAGAGGGGGAAACAGGCTCCCTGCTGAGCAGAGAGCCTGATGCGGGGCTCGATCCCAGGACCCCGAGACCATGACCTGAGCTGGAGGCAGAGGCTCAACCCACTGAGCCACCCAGGCACCCCGATTTTACCCATTTTTTAAAAACATGTTGTGGCCTAGATGCCAAGTGTCTTTTGTATTCCTTCCCATTCCCTGTTTCTGTGTCCCTAACCACTTTCCCCCCACCGGTTCCACGGTCCGGGGGTGCCTCAGAATTGTACATCCCAGGGGCTACTTAGGACTCCTCAGTGTGGTTACACAGACGTCCACGGGCTCCCCTGGGTCTTTCAAATATAACGATCACATTGTCTGTCTGCACACGATGACTCTTCCTTTACCCACTCTCCTTGGGTAATGGGGCTGTATTTGCAAAGCCTGGCTGTTACAACACACATCTTTGGGTACAAAGCCTTTTCTGTATTTAGAGTTATTTCCTTGGGCTAGATTTTCTGGATCAAAGGGTGAGCATGTGTTTTAGTCCAATTTACTTTCCAGAAGGGTTGTTGCAATTTGCACTCCCACCAGCGACCGAGGATTAAAAACCCAGGTCGGGTCATGCCTCTTCCTCCAGCTGAACCACTCTGGGGGGCTCCCACCCCTTCCCACTGACAGCAAGACCTCCCCTCGGGCTGGGTTTCTGCCCTGACCTCACCTCCCATCTTTCACCGGAAGGTTCTTCCTGATCTTCTTTCTGCTCTAGAATATAATGAGCCTTTTCTGGCTCCCGGACTTCGCCCTGGCCGATCCCTGCGCCCAAAACATTCTTACCACAAACCACCCCACAATGGGTTCCTTTCCGTCACTCCGTTCAGGTGTCACCTTCCCAGAATGGCTCTCCCTGACCACTAGGCAATGATGCCCACCCCAGTCCCCATAGTCACACACTAGGCCACCCTTCTGTCCTATTGTCTTGCTGGCATTGGATGCTGCCCAAAATGTCTATTTCTTTGTTGCCAGCGTCCCCCATTAGACTGACGCCCCCTGGGGGCGGAGACCCCCCCCCTCCACCAACGTGTCCCCGGTATCTAGGGCAGCGTCTCACACACACTGAATAATTTTTATTTACACCCAGGAGAGCTCCTCGGCATGGCTTCCTGCATAGGCCCTTTCAAAGCTCCAGACCCACCGAGGAAGCACAAGACTCGTTTACTTTAAAATCAGTCATTTGGGGCGCCTGGGTGGCTCAGTCGGTTAAATGTCTGCCTTTGGCTCAGGTCATGATCTCTGGGTCCTGGGATCGAGTCCCTCATCTGGCTCCCTGCTCAGCAGAGGGTCTGCTTTTCCCTCTCCCTCTGCCTGCCTCTCTGCTTGCTTTCTCTCTCTCTCTCTCTCTCAAAGAAATAAATAGATCAATCACTTTGATCAGCTGGCCATCTCCCCTGTTCAAACAACACGAGACAACATGTGCAGGGCTGAGCATCCAGACAGAAGTCAAGCAGGGGCTTACTCGCAGGGGGCTGACGGTCTTCCAGAAGTGGCGGGCAAGGCTTTGAGAAATGGTGCAGCTCTGGGCTGACTGCTGGGTGGCAGAGGTGGGTCTCACCCCAATAGGAGGACCAAATCTGCTGGGAAGCGAGGGGAGGCATCCAGGCAGGAGCCTGGCGGGGGCCTTAGCAGCCACCTCCTCTGACCCCGTCCTGGTGGCCCAGTCCTGCAGGGGGAAGGGGCTAGCCTGATTCCCACAGACACAGTTCCCAGCCCTGGCGGGACCCAGGACCTGTCCACTTCTCACCTGGGTCCTGTTCTCACCTTGTGGTAGGACCCCTTTCCCTGCATGGACATCCCCCTCCATCACTGGCTCATGTCTCTGCCAGGGACCCTGTGGGCTTCTCTCTGCAATGTCCCCTGAGCTTCCACAGCGTTTCTCTTAAACCACGTTATAGAAGAGTAAACTGAGGGTCCAACAGAAGTGGGCGAGCTGGGACCCTCAGCCCTGAGAGACGGTTATAATTCCATCCACCTGGGAGAAAACCGAAGCTCCCAAGCTGGGGAGAGGAGACACTGGGCAGGGGTGGGGACCATGCAAGGAAGAGGCACAGGGGTTGAGTCAACCCCTCGACCTGGCTGGAATCCGGGCACCTCACCGTCTCCAGCCCACGGACTCCTATTCATCCTTCAAAACTTTGAGTCTGGCCACCCGCGTGACCTGTTGCACCCACTAATCTGGGCACAGCAGGCCTGCCCCCTCCCCAGAGGACCCAGGGCAGGAGGAGGTGGGCATGGGAGTGGTGGGCCTCCACACCCATGAGGGGAGGTGGTGGGCTAGATCAGTGGGGGTGGCAGGCTACATACGACGCCCCCACCCCGGGGGTGGCCGGGTGCCACCACGCCCCTCCCTGGGGTATGGGGGTGATGACCTCAACCTTGGCCCCGCCCCGGCCTCTGCGGGCTCCCAGGGATGGGCAGGGTGGGGGCGGGGCTCCGCGCGGGGAGGGGGCGGGGAGGGCAGGGAGGGCGGGGCATGCAGGCGGGGCTCTGCGTGGGGGGCGGGCCAGGGCGGAGCGCGGTAGCCCCCGTCGCGCTTGCCGCTGCGGCTGCGCCCCCCGGACACGCTCGCCGACCCGGGCCGGGCGGACAGCGGACTCGGCGGAGGACACGGGCTGCGCCGGGCCCGAAGCGCCGAGCGTGGGGCGCGGGCGCCCAGGGGTCCCGGCGCGGGGGCGGCGGGCACGGGCTGGGCCGGGCGCGCCGAGGACCCCGGGGCCCGGCCGTGCCGAGGTAAGCGGTCACCGCGGAGGTGGCGGGCGGGGACGGGGATGGGCTGGGACGCGGAGACCTGTCGGAGCCTTTGTCTGCGGCGCGCGCGGCCCCACTCCGCGCCCCATCCCCCTCCGCGCCGACTCGGGGCAGCTGAGTCCCGGAGCGGGGGCACGTGGCTCCGGGGACCCCAAATCTCCCACCCCATCCCATCCTTGTTCTGGGAAGAGGGTACTCCTACCCTGCCTCATCGAGCATCTGGACCGGGCCAGCACCCCCCCCACAATCAGCCCATTTGAGAGCAAAAGACCCAGACCCAGGAGAGTGGCCAGTGGTCCTAGGCCATGCCCAGGTCTGAGAGTCACCTCCTTCCCTAGGCATGCCCAAAGGGTCCTTCCACCTGAAGTTCCTCCCTGGACCCCGTCCTCTGCCCGATCTCGCCTCTTCTCCCAGCCGGCTCCCTCCTAGCTTTTGGAAAAGCCGCTGTAACAGGCAGGGCCTGTGCCCAGGGGTCACCTCATGGTGGCCTGGGGAGTCTGTCTGTTGCCTAGGGGTGCAGGGCTGGGAACCAACTTTGTTGCTGATAGGGCCACACAGACAGAAGCAGCCTGGGGGACACAGAGTGATGCCAGCCCTGGGACCCGCAGAAACCGAGGCCAGGGAGGAGGGGCTGGGTCTGGGCTGTGGGAGCTGCCGGCCAGAGCCTGTGGCCAGTGCCTTCACCTCTCCAGTGGCAACTGCAGGAAGGGGGCGGCCTGGGACCTTGAAACCCCCTTTTCTGCGGGCAGAACCAGCAGGGAGTAGTTGGGCAATGTGTGGGCTTGGCTGTGGGGGAGCAGCAAAGAAACTCAATGGGCCTAGGCACAGGGGCCCAGGGACATCCAAGGGTGTCCTGCTGGCTAGGGCTTGTGGCCCAGGATGAGTATGAGGCCTAAAGAGGGCCAGCGGGCAGGCTTTCCAAATCGAATTCAGGTTCCTTGGCCCATCTAGGGGGACACGCTGTAGAGTCAGCCTGGCCTGGCGGGCACATCTCAGTCACAGGTGAAATGGGGGTGCCAGAGCTGCTCAACCTGGCTGGGACTCTAACGCGAGCTGCGTGACCTCTGGCCTTGGCTCTCTGTGCAAACTGGGGGCCCGTGAGCCTGGGTTTAATGATGGCTGGGGTCAGGAGCCCACTCAGGCCCATAGCAGTGCCCGGATTTTGACCCCCCCAGCCACCCCCACCCCAATTTGTGAAGTACTGGCTCACCTTCCTTGTCCACAACAGGGATGGAGGGAAACTGAGGCTTATGGGTGGACGTGGAGGGGTCCTGGCAGGGTGGGGGGAGCAGAAAGGAGCCTGTGCACTATTGGATTTTTATTTTTTTAAGATTTTACTTATTTATTTGACACAGAGAGACAGAACGCAAGCAGGGGGAGTGAGAGAGGAAGAAGGAGGCTTTCTGCCAAGCAGGGAGCCCGATGCGGGGCTCCATCCCAGGACCCTGGGGTCATGACCTGAGCTGAAGGCAGACAATTAATGACTGAGCCACCCAGGTGCCCCCAGATTGGGATTTTTAAACCCACGTGCATGTCTTTAAATTTTAACTAAAGAGGCACAGGAGAGGAGGAGGAATGGGCAGGGGTAAGAGCTCATCAGGCTCCAGGCCCTGGGTGTAGAGACTGAGGGGTCTGGGAGGGAGCGAGTTGGCCTAGGAGAGGTGGAGACGAGCCACCTCAGTGCTCCCCCTAATTCTGCCCCCAGCGAGGTCATGCCTAGAGGCCTAGGGCTGCCACGGGGGAAGCCAGAGCCCCCTGCCCACAGGAGGGGCCCAGAGCAGCACGTGGGGACAGCAGCTGAGGTTGGCATTATGGGCGGCAGCTGCCTGCCTCCCCGATGAGCCAGAGGGAGGAGTAGGGCCACCTCCGGGCTCGATGCTGAGCACGTCCGCCTTCCCGGGTGGCGTGGCCAGGCGCGGCCAGGGCGCTGCATCTTGGGAAGCTTTGCAGAACACGGGTCAGGGGTCCGGGGTTCGGGCATCCTCCGGGGCTGGGCTTATGCCCTACGTGGACTGCGGTGGGGAGTCTTCCACTGCTGACGCTGGCTCCTTCCCCAGCCTTCCTGTCTGCCCGGGAGGCCAGGAGCACAGGGCCCTGGAGCTCTGAGCCTCCTGTGGGGGGATCCTGCCCAAGGCCACGGTCATTCAAACCAGGCTCAGCTCTGTCCTAAATCCCACCTGGTACCCCCAGCTCCAGATTTGGCAGGAGATCCCAGGGCTGGGGGACACTCAGGAAAAGCACTGAGCCGACCGGGGGTTACGCCTGCCTCCCAGCCCCCGGACGGAGAACCCCGGACCCTCTTCTCTGTGCTCGTGGGTGTCCATCAGCCCAGGCAGTCCCCAGCTGGCAGAGCCAGTTCCGCCAGTCCCTGGACCAGCCTGGAGGCAGGACAGCTCCGGGCGCCAAGGCCCCAGTAAAAACTCTGTGGAGAGTGGGAAAGGTGGGAACACGGGGCCAGCAGGAGGCACTCGGTAATGGTCAGCACGTCAGGCCTGGAGTCTGGGAGCGGGTAAACTGAGGCAGGAGTGCAGGAGGAAATGAGACAAAACAGGAGCAGGCAGAGGTGGAGGGGTGAGGACAGGCGACTGCAAAGATTGGGGCAGTCCCAGCACGCGGGCTCCCTCGGGAAATGGGCTTTCTGCTGGCCTCTTCCGTGGGCGCTCCGCACACGCTTGTAGTGGGGGTGTCTAGGGGCCACGCTCAGGGCCCAAGGCTCTGGTGTTGCCTCTGTCTCAGATTCCCTGGGAGGAGCTGCAAGATCAATAGTTAAAAATCATTAGAAACACAAATTGCTGGGCTTGACTGGCCCAGTCGCTGGAGTGTGGGATCTCAGGGTTGAGAGCTCGAGCCCCATGCTGGGTGCACAGACTACTTTTAAAAAAATAAAATCTTTAAAAATGAAAAAAACGGATAACTCTTTTGGGGGGCGGAAAAACCCCCAAGACTCTCCCCGTCCCCAGCCCAGCCCCCAGTGGGGGGCTGTCTCTTCATCACGGATGAATTAGCTGCCTTTCCTTTAAAGGCAAAGGTAGTAGACATGAAGCATGAGAAACTGAGGCGAGACAGGAGGAAGAACTTCCCGCCCCAGCACGGGGCGGTGGGGGTGGCGCGGTGCTTCACAGTGTCCCGCGGGCCTGGGCCTGGGTTGGCACGGCCCCCCCTTACTGTCTGTGAGACTCGGGGGAGGGCACCCTCGAGGCTCGCGCTCTGCCCCCGGCTTCCTCCTCCGCCCCGTCTCTCGCCCTGTGCGCCACTGTGCCACCCACATGGGGCTCCCTGTCCCCGTGCCCCAAGATGGGAATGGCATGTGGCCGCCAAGCTGCAGGGGCACGGCAGTGGCCGGGGTCCCCCGCGTTCCCTCAGCCCGTCTCCTCCCCCTCTGCGCAGCCCAGGCTGCCATGGGCTCCGTGGGCAGCCAGCGCCTCAAGGAGCCCAGCGTGGCGGGCACGCCGGAAAGGGGTGTGGTGATGAGCTTCAGCTTCGACAGCTGCCGGCCGGAGGAGGAGGGGACGGCGGGGACGACTCAGGGCCAGGGCGTCCCGGGCTTCACGGACTCTGGTAAGTTGGGGGAGGGTGGCAAGCTGGGATGGGCAGCGAGAACCCTCGCAGAGCCTTGCTGGGGTGGGGGGTTCCTTAGCACGGGGCATGGCGTCCATCAGGAGGGGTCTGCCGTGGGGACGATCAAGCTGATGTCTTTGTCGCTTTGGTCACCTTCGCTGGCCTCTCTTCAGTGGAGATGGGCAAGGGCCTGAAGGGAGGACCGAGGTGTGAAAACTTGATTTTCGTCCTGGCTGTGTGACCTTGCACAAGGGCCTAAACCTCTCTGAGTGTCGGTTCTCTCACCTTGAGAACATGGGCCAGTTACCTCTGCAACCAGACTTGCTGGGTAGAGGGCCGCGTGCGGGGCTGATGCTGGACGGGTTTGGGTTCAGCTCCTTTCCTCTGGCAGCTTAGACACCTTGGGCAAGTTACCGTTGTCTGGGCTTTGGTTATGTCTTCTATGAAAGGGGAACGGTCCAGGAGCCATGTTCAGTGTAGCCCCAGAACATGGCTTAGGGCTGTCCCTGTGCTCATTTTGGGGTGGCTCTAGTTTATGCTGGCACAGTTCTAGGCTCGGGAATTGGGGCTTGTTCTCTGGTTGCTGCCCCTCTCTCTGCACGTGGGAAGCAGAGGTCCTGCAGGCCAAGCCCTGAAGCGGGTTGCTCCCCAGTGCCTCGGCAGAGCCAGCTCTGGGCCCGTCCCCAAGGTGCCAGATGTCCCCTGGCCTGGCATGGCACTAGATAACCAGTGGCCATGGCCCTGGCAGCTGGTCTCTGGGACCACAGAAGCAGATGGTGGCCATGGCAATGGTGGTTTTAACTATAGTGGCCTTGGTGACAATCACTGGGTCACTCAGGGTTCAGCCAAGAAACAGAGCCAGTAGGAGAGACATGGACAGTAGACAGAGTTGTATGAATGATCCAGGTGTAGATATATATACCTGTGTATGGGTTTATTTCAGAACAGAAGCAACTACAGTGGAGCCTGGCCAAGTGGCCTGATGTCCATAAGACAGCTGCTTCAGGAAACCCCAGGGGCCTGAGCTATTTTGGGTCTCAGCTCTGGGAAGACCTGGATGTCTTGCCTGATTAGGCCAGGCCCACCCAGGGCAATTTCCTTGTGATTAACTTAGAGTCCACTGAGGAGGGACTTTAATCCACAAAATCCCTTCCCAGCAGCAGCTCATTCAGCATCGGACTGAGAAACAACGGATTAGTTCAGCCTGCCAAGTGAACCCATTAAACTGACCCATCACAGCCCACCCCTTGCCCGGCTTGGCTCCCAAACATAGCTCTGTAACCATACTTAATCTCCAAATAAAGACACTTGACAGAGTCATACCGCTGCCCAAAGCAACACAGCTAAGCCCTCTACCACCCAAAACACGCCGACGCTTTCCCTGGAGGACGCCTCATTCCTGTCTCTCGCTTGACAGCCCATGATTCAAATACTGAGATTTAATACAAGCACATCCTCTGTTAGCCCGTCAAGTGATGAAGTGGACAAAACCCTGGCTTTGGGTGAATACGCAGACACAGACAGACAGACGTATTCCTATCGAGGTCAGGGAGGTCACGTGGCCATGGCTGGGGTTTATAACCACCTTTCCCCACTGCCCAGTCCGTACCCTTTGCCACAAGCTCCTCAGCCGGTAATGCTTCTTGGCCCAGTGGGGTCACCCAGACCTTCATTTCTAAAGGTTACAACGGGATTGTTCTGTGTTCCGTTGACCTTAGCACCAGGGAGTGGAAGTCATAAGAGGTGCCGTGAGGAGCCTCTTGCTTTGCAGACGTGCTTCTGTTCTGTTCCATCCCTGACCTCCCCTTCGTAGTCAGGACAAACCGCCCCAGCCAGGACGCCAGACCTTTTCTCTGCCTGTGGCCGGTGCTCTGCCTTTGGCTTCCCGGTCAATGGCACCGGCGGTCTCCACTCAGAAGTGTTTCTCCCTTGGGAACCTGGACCCTGCCTTGGGGCCTGCAGCCTCGGGGCACAGGGGCGGGAGGCGGCCCCGTGGCTAGCAGGTCTCTGAAGGTTCTCGAGAGCAGTCCCATTCCCGCGTCCATGTGTGCGCTCCCTGGACACCCAAGTGCTGATGGGAGGACTCAGCCCATGAAAGCACAGACAGTATCCTGGGGTGTCTCACCTTGGCTGAGTCTTCCAACGGCCCTTCTGCCGCATTGGTGATGGCCATGGGGGGTTGCCGGGACAGCTCTGACAGTGAAGGGGGGCGGGGTAGCCACATGCCGCTGGATAGGGCGGCCATGACCGTGGTGGTTATAGGGATGGCGGTGCTACAGTAGACTCTGGTCCTGGCACAGTGGCCAGGGCTTCGAGGGGTCCGTCCCCCTCTTACCAGCTGCCTCTGGCTTCAGCGGTCGATGAGCCGGTGCCCGACGACGGCTACCACGCCATCTACTTCGCGATGCTGCTGGCCGGCGTGGGCTTCCTGCTCCCCTACAATAGCTTCATCACTGACGTGGACTACCTGCACCACAAGTACCCAGGTGGGTCCCCCGAGCCCCACCCTGCCCCGCCCCAGCCACAGGCCGGCCGCTGCCCTCCCAAACCGGCCACCACCCTCCCAAAACTCTGCTTGGGGAGCCTGTGTCACCGAGTGACTCGGGGCAGCCACTCCCCATCTCTGGGCCGTCAGCCACTTTCAGGCACCTGGCGAGGAGGGGTGCGGAGAGCGGGGCTCCCCCTGAGCATCTGCTGCCGGCTGCCCCTCCCCCCACAGGGACCTCGATCGTGTTCGACATGAGCCTCACCTACATCCTGGTGGCTCTGGCGGCCGTGCTCCTGAACAACGTGCTGGTGGAGAGACTGAGCCTGCACACGAGGATCACCGCGGGTACGCTGCCTGCACACTTGGCCGGCTGCTCCCCTCCCCAGGGTCCCAGAGACTCAGTCTCCCCGTGTGTGAAGTGGGCACGCCTCCTAGGAACGTTACAGGGGTCAGCATGTGAAAATAGGGTCCAGGCTTTTGTGTACCCTGACACCACCATGCCATGGGGTCCTGCCTGCTCTTCCCCGTTCCTTATCCTCTTCGTGGCAACATCCAGCTTCAAGGCCCGGCTCAAATGGTGCCTCCTCCAGGAAGCCTTCCAGGCACTTGTAAAATGTCCTCAGCCCTCTCAGTATTGAGAAAGGCAGACAGAGAGGGCACTTCTGCGTGGGCTCTGCAGGAAGGATGGCACGAGGGGAGACCCCAGCCCAGTGCCCACCGCCCACCTCTCTGGCCTCTCCCCCTAGGCTACCTCTTGGCCTTGGGCCCCCTCCTCTTTATCAGCATCTGTGACGTCTGGCTACAGCTCTTCTCTCATGACCAAGCTTACGCCATCAACCTGGCCGCTGTGGGCACCGTGGCCTTAGGCTGCACAGGTAGGAACCTGGGCCGGGGTGCGGGCAGGGCTGGGGGGGACAGTGGTGCTTCCAAGTACCCTGCGCTTCCAGAACCATCCTGACTTGCCACCGTGCCACAAACTATTTCAAGCCTACAGAAAGCTTGCAAAATCCCCATAGACCTTTCACGTCAGCTTGCCCGTCGCTGATGTCTTGTCATGCAGGCTTTCTCTCTGTCCCCTGTCACACCCATAGATACGTATACGTTTCACCCCTGAATACATATACATATAAAATCATCTGTGTTTTCACCTTACACCATGTGGGAGTTGCCTAGATACTAACGGTCGAGGGTGTATTTTCTAGAAGGTAAGATGTTTCTTCCATCGCCACGTGACGGCAGCCTGAGTCGGGAAACGTGACACTGTACAGCGCTGTTCTCTGTGACCGGTGTCCATGCATCACCTGTCGGCTTGATAGCACCCTTTATAAGCGTTCAGTTTCTGACCCAGGATCTGATCCGGGATCACGCCGTGTTCACGGTCATGTCTTTAATCCCATTTAATCCCACATGGTCCTAGGCCTTCTTCTTTGATGGCGGTGACGCTCGGAAAGGTCCTGGCCAGTTGCCTTGTATCCCTCCCATGCTCTTCGAGCAGAAAGAAATAGGTTGCCTGCTATGAGCCTGTGGAAGAATTTGGGTGACTGTGTGTGTTTTTCAGTGAAGTCAGGGCTCCGGGAAACAGTGTCCTCAGGTCCGTTTCGTTCTGTTCTGTTTTGTTAAAAAGCAGATGCCTGGAAAGAACAGGTGATCCTAGTTTTCCTAGTTTGACCTTTCCGGTCTGTCCATGTACACCACGGATTCGCTAACCTGTAGGGTCTGAGCCCACGCGTCTTAACCCCCAAGATGCCGCTGAATGTCTAGAAGCTTGTTGGTTAGCATGAGAACAGGGAGGCCATGGCAACGCCAATCTCCATAGCTTCCTAGAACAAGACTTATTTCTGGCTCTGGCTGCGTGTCCCAACATGTGGACGGAGGCGAGGCTCCACATGGTCGCTGGGAGCCGGGCCACTGTGGTCCCTGTCTGTCACACGGGGCCTCTTCGGTCACTGCTGCTAGGGGAAGGAAAATGCAGAAGTCCACGGGAGCTCTTCTCTGCCTCGGCCAAATGTGACGCGTGTTGTTTCTGCTCGTGTATCGTTGGCCAGAACTAGTCATGGAGCCGGCCCGTGGCCCCTGGCACATGCTGTTTGGTGGGAGGGGTGGGTGGAGCCCATCTCTGTGCCTACAGGTGATGGTGGCATCTCACGGTTGCTTCTCTGTTTCTCCCCCCAAGTGCAGCAATCCAGCTTCTATGGGTACACGGGGATGCTGCCCAAGAGATACACCCAGGGCGTGATGACCGGGGAGAGTGAGTATCTGCAGCCCCCCCAGGAGGAACCCCCAGTGAGGGGCCACGCTCCGAGCAGGGGACGGGGACCGCCATGTCCTCCTGCCTGGCGGGTGGGGGCAGGGACTCCAGGCAGGAAGGGAACAGCTGTGACACGTGCACCTCTGCACCGGGGTGCGTACCTTTGTGATGGGAGATGCGCGATCTGCTCCGAGCAGGGCGGGGTCTAGAGGGGCTTGGTGCGGCTGGGTGTTCTGTGTGTCTGTGTGTGCGTGTATGCAGGGGCGGGGGGGGTTGGTGAGCCTGTCCATACTACGCTGTTTTCTAGACCCACGCACTGAGCCCTGCCCGGCACCCCCACTCGGCTTCTCAGACTCACTGTCCCAGGCCCCCCTCTCCAGTCCACCTGCCCCTGCTCAGCAAATGACACCCCCAAACCCGAAGCCTACCCACCACCCTTAGACTTGCCCTCCAGGCTGCTCCCTGCACTCCAGCCCAGGGCAGGGTGGCCGTTCCCCTCTGGCCCTGCCTCCCCCACCCACGTATCAGGGCCCCTTTGCAGCACCTCCCTCCAGATGTTCTCAGGCTCTTTCCGTGCGGGGCGGGGCCAGGGCCCGCAGTGCGGTCCAGGCAGAAAGCTGTCTTCGGGGTACTCTGCCCCCCCTACCATGTGGGGAGGTTGCTCAGATGCCCCCAGGGCTCCAAGCCTTAGGTCTGTGGAATTTGGTTCCAGGAAGGCCCGGGGCAGGCGGATCACTTCTGTGTGTTTTGTCATAGAGGTGAGCGAGGCGGCTGTCAAGTGGTGATTTGGGGTGGCTTAGGAGCCCAGGAACCCCACACCCTGGGAGCAGCCCACAGTGGTCATGGCCTGCTTCTGCCAGACGCTGCCTCGTGGCTCACGGTCACACCCCACACCCTGCCTGCCAAGACCCCACTGCCCTCCCTCGTGATCTCGAGACCACACCCACACCTGTCAGCTCCCGGCACGTGAACAAGGACCACTCATGCCAGCCCCTGCCGGGGCTGCTCCCCCCGAGCCTCTGCCTGCGCCCCAATCCTGCTGGGGGCTCCCCCTACCTTCCCCTAACCCCCATCCTGCTGGGGGCTCCCCCCAAGCCTCTGCCTGCCCCCCATCCTGCTGGGGGCTCCCTTCTAGCCTCTGCCTGCTTTTCCATCCTGCATAGATGTTGGCATTTTTATGTGACTTATTTATAGCACCCCCCCCATTGAGTGTTGAGGAGGTAGGACCCCTTTCCCCCTGCCCTACTGTGTCCCCAGGGCTGGATGGTGCCAGTACACAGCAGGTGCTGTATAAATGCTCTTGGGGTGTGTGTTTAAGCAGGCCACAGTGCCAGGGAAGAGTCGTCTGAGCAAGCGCATTCTGTGAACAGCTCCCTGCGTGTCTGGGGCCTGGGCCTGGGCTGGGGCAGGTGCTGGGCTGTGGCCGGCGGGGGATGGGGCGGGGCCAGGGCAGGGGGCTTTAAGTGGACTTTGGGGCCCAGGCCCAGCGCGCATGCTCCCCACCCAGGCACAGCAGGTGTGATGGCATCCCTCAGCCGCATCCTCACCAAGCTGCTGCTGCCGGACGAGCGGGCCAGCACGCTCATCTTCTTCCTGGTGTCCGCCGGCCTGGAGCTGCTCTGCTTCCTGCTGCACCTGCTGGTGCGGCGCAGCCGGTTCGTGCTCTACCACACGGCGCGGCCCCGCGACAGCCGCCCGGGCCGCAGAGCCGGCTACCGCGTGCACCACGACGTCGCCGCGGGGGACGTCCACTTCGTGAGTGTGCTGGGCGCTGCCGCCGCCAGGTCCCGCCAGGCCCCCTGAGGCCAGGCTGGAGTCTCGGGCTCCTTCCCGCGGCCCTCCTCCCGTCTGCGGACCCGAGTCCCGGCGGGCACAAGCCGTGCGGAGCCGTCCTGCGGGGTGGGGCGCCCTCTGGTGGTGGCAGGGCTGCATGGCCCCGGAGAGCCCACGGTGGGCGCCCATAGGAGGGCGCCAGGAGGGTCGCGTGGGGGGTTGGGGGGGCAGCATCCCTGCTGGGGGGGGGGAGGGGGCCCTCTCCACTCCATGGTGTCCTCAGCAGCGAAGTCCTTGCAGACGGGGGGAGGGGCTGTAAGGTGTCCCAGTGCTGGCACATACGGGGCCCCTCAGTGGCCAGGGAGGTTCCCCGAGAAGTGGCCTCTGGTCTGAAACCTGACCTGTGCGTTGGGTAGCTGTGAAGATCCACAGGAAAGGCATTGGGGGCCAAGGGAAAAGCCAGGGCAGATACTTGGGGGGGCTGGAGACCCCTCATTTCCCATAGCCCACCGGGCTCCATCCTCCCTCTAGGAGCACCAAGGCCCAGGCCTGGTCAATGGCGGGTCCCCAAAGGACAGCCCGGCCCACGAGGTGACCAGCGGGGGCGCCTACACGCGTTTCGACATGCCTCAGCCCAGAGTGACACGGAGCTGGCCCTCCTTCCAAGGTGGGGGCAGGGGATGGGGTGTTGGGGCTGTCCTCTGGACGTTGCCGGGGGCGCCCCCTGACCCCCGGCCCCCCGCCCACAGCCCTGCTGCTGCACCGCTACGCTGTGGCCCGCGCCATCTGGGCCGACATGCTCTCCATCGCCGTGACCTACTTCATCACGCTGTGCCTGTTCCCGGGGCTCGAGTCTGAGGTTCGCCACTGCGTCCTGGGCGAGTGGCTGCCCATCCTCATCATGGCCGTGTTTAACCTCTCCGACTTCGTGGGCAAGGCAGGTTTGCAGCCCCTCCCGTGCCCCTGGGATAGGAAAGGGCACCACGGGGTTGAGGTAGCAGAGCCTGGGGCCCTGTGGGGAGGGTCCTCGAGAAGGGGCAGGCCCTGAGCTGAGGACGCCTGAGCTCCCGAGTGGGGAGAGGAGCAGCCCCCAGACGGCGTACCCCACCCGCCCCGCAGGTGGCCCCAGTGACCCTGCAGGGCAGCAACACGCTGTCGGTACCCACAAAGGCTGGGGCCGACCTCATTTTGTGTCTGCACTCCCTAGCTAAGGGGCCTCCACAGACAGCACAGAAAGTACTACCAGGGAGCAGGTCCCAAGGGGCCAGGAAAACGTGGGCACAGCTCCCTGAACTACAAGCGAAGGGCAGGGTTAGAGGTCAGGTTTAGGGTAAGCTCAAGATTGTCATTTCCAGGGCAGGCCTGATGTGGGCCTTCTTCTGGTGAAGGAACATGAGGCTCAGAGAAGTAAAGCCCTTTGCCTGAGGTCACACAGCAGCGCGGTCCGAGAAAGGAATCTGGTTCACGAGGGAGCAAGGCTGAGTTAGTGAGCTTGACCCCTAATCCGCCTACTTCCTGCTCCGCAAACTGTTGCAGGCGCACCAGACCCTCAGGGCCTCATTTCTCAGGCAGGGTCAGGAGCCTGGAGGTCTGCACCCTGGGAAGGTGCGGGGGACACAGGGGGGAACCCATGCAGTGCTCAGACGGAAGCAGAGTGTAGCAAGGACTGTGCATTGCTGTAACAAGGGATTTGATGGACTGAGTGGTCACAGCTGACAGAGAACAGGGACACATGGGAGCACCCAGGGACAAGGACTGGGTCTGGGGGCCGCAGTAGGGAGGGGCAGTGGGCTCCGGAGAGACCGTGAACGTGCCCGGCTCCCCACAGATCCTGGCGGCTCTGCCGGTGGACTGGCGGGGCCCCCACCTGCTGGCCTGCTCCTGCCTGCGCGTGGCCTTTATTCCCCTCTTCATCCTGTGCGTCTACCCCAGTGGCGCGCCTACCCTGCGCCACCCGGCCTGGCCCTGCGTCTTCTCTCTGCTCATGGGTGTCAGCAGCGGCTACTTTGGCAGCGTGCCCATGATCCTGGCGGCGGGCAAAGTGAGCCCCAAGCAGCGCGAGCTGGCAGGTAAGGCAGGGAAACGGAGGCCCACGGAAACCAAGGCCAGGTAGCCAACAGGTGCGTTGGGGTTCCAAGGTCAAGTCGAGCTCAGGGAGCTCAGGGGGTGGAACGTGCATCAGTCACTTATTCCTCTGGGCATCGCACAACTACTCTTGAGTCCTGACCGGGCCGGGCCCGATTCCAGGCACCGGGGACCTGGGGCAGTGATCCCTGTGCTCGTGGGGCTGACAGTCTCAAGGTGACGCGTGACAGTACGTGCAGCGTGACGAGTGGTGGACAGAAGCATGACAGAGAAAAGCCAAGCAGAGCAAAGGGATGGGGGGGGCTGTCGGGCTGGCGAATTTAAAATGTAAGCGGGGCAGTCAGGGAAGTCCTCCCCGGGGAGGTGAGTTTTGAGCAAAGAGCTGGAGGAAGTGGGAAGCCAGCCAGCCGTGGGGCGATGCAAGGGAACAGCCCACCCCATGGTTGGGGGGGCCGCCAGGGGAGGGGGAGGGGTGGGCGGCCCGAAAAGGGGCAGGACCAGAATGTGTGTTACGACCCCTTCCAGTGCTGCCTGGACAGCAAAGAGGGAACAGCAGGGGTGGGGCGGGAGGGAGGAGGGAGGGTAAGCTCGTCCAGACCGTAGGGCACAGGGGTTCTGAGAGCGCAGGTGCCGCGTCTTTGCAAGAAAGTGGCCGGTGTTGGATCGGTTTTGATGGTGGAGCCCACAGGGCCGGCTGGTGGGTTGGGAGAGCAGACGTGACACAGGAATCGGGGGTCAAGAGGGAGTCCCCAGGCTGGGGCTGTTCCAGGATCGCCGCCCACTGAGCTGGAAGGGAAGGGGGGTTGAGGGCACGTGGTCCTGCAGTGGTGTTCTGGGCACAGTGGTTCGAGAAGCTCTTAGACGTCCTGGATTGTCCATGACAAGGAGGGATGTGGAGTTGGGGGGTGCAGGAGACAAGTGAAGCAGCAGGGCCTGGGGACCCCGTGAATCCACTGGGGCCTAACGGTCCCCGGCTGGCCGCCTGCTCCACGCCCAAGGAGCCGCAGCATGGACTCGGGGCCGCCGGGCTGGTCCTCTGAGCGCCCTCCCCTGCCCGCCGCCTCAGGTCCGGTGTCGTCCGCAGGGAACACCATGACCGTGTCCTACATGACGGGGCTGACGCTGGGCTCGGCGGTGGCCTACTGCACCTACAGCCTCACCCGGGACACTCCCAGCAGCTGTCTCCGCACGTCCGCCAACTTCTCCTTCCCCTCCGGCCTCTGAACCAGGCCCGGGCACCCCCCCACCCCGCACCACAGCCCCTGACCCGAGGCCCGAGGCCCCCTCCCACCCCCCTGCCTACAGTGCCTGCGGGACCCCGGCCTCCTCCCGTGACAGTCACGCCCGTCACTCCGGCCCCAGGGTTCTGCTGAGCCATCGGCCACCCCAGGCCACCCAGCACTGTGCTCCCTGTTCTGTCTCACACCTGCCCTTCCCCGTGTGTGTGTGCAGTGCCTCCTGGGGTCGCGGCCATCCCCAGCCTGGAGAGCAGACCACCCCACCCGTGGCCCCCCGACCCCAGCCCTCCTGCACCAGGGAGCCCTCCTCATGGACAGAAGAGGTCCTCAAGGAGAGGGGCTCCCCACTCCCCCCCATTCCCAAACACTGGTTCTCCCAAGCAAAATCCATTTGCCATGAAGGAACAGTAGCCTTGGGTCCCGGTGGCCTCAGACCATGGTCTCCACTGGCCTCTCCACGACCACAGCTTCTGCACTGGCCTGGGTGCCCCCTCCCCCTGCTGCCGTGCACCCGGGCGCCCACCTGATGCCACCGGCCTGGCGGTCTGCACCTGCCTGGGGACCCCCACCGCGTCTCTGGCTGCTCCACCGTCTGCTACAAGGGACACACTCCGGCGGAAGTCATGGCCTGCGTCAGTCCTTGACCTTCATTCAGCGAGGCCCGAGGAGGGACGTGAGTCCCTGTGACGAGGGAGGGGTGTGGGGTCCCTGCCCGGCCAGGACCCTCGCACTGAGGGAATCCTAGAGCGTTTTGCCAAAGACAGGCTTTTCCAGGGGAGGAGAGCCTGCCCTGCCACGCCCATGGCACCCCTGTGAGCACCCCGCCCCTGTGTCCTGTCCCCCGTCTGTCCACTAACTGTACCGCACTGGCCATTAAAAGATGAAGGCAGAGACCTGCTCAGCTGCGGCCTCTGAGTAGCATCTGTGCGGGTGGGGGCTGTCCCCGCCACCTCGTTCACTGGGGGTTGGGGAAGGGGTCCTGGCGGGATGGGGCCACCCACATGGCTGGGCCCTCAGTTTTCCCATCTACCAAGTGGCCTTGTCCGTACCCAGGCCTGAAGTTCCTAGGCGGGGGGCAGGGGTGAACCAGTCCTGTAGCGGGAGGATCTCCACGCACCAGCCAGGCGGTGGACAGTGGCGTGGGCACTGGAAGCATCTGGGGTGCGTAAGGCACCTTGGTGCTCCTTCGGCTCTCGGGTCAGGGAGAAGGGCTGCACCCCATGCTTTTGAACAGGGAAAAAGACAAAAGGCAGGGGGAGCTTGCCCCCTGCCCACAGGGATGGAGCCAGGACTGGAGACTGAGGGTGCTGGGCTCCAGTCTTGCTCATGCTGCTGATTCGTGGGATACGAACCAACTTTCTGTATGGTTTGGTGTCTTAGTTTCCCCAAGCAGTGGTTTTTGGTGTGAGTCCCTTGGAGAAGGGTTACACAGAGAGGCTGGCCATCAGAGGGGCTGGCCATCAGAGGGGCTGGCCATCAGAGGGGCTGTGGTCCAGGCCTGCAGCCTCGGGGACCCACCCACCGGGACCCCCTGGGCAGGTTATCACCACCCCCTCCACCCTACTCCACCAGATGGGCGCCCTGGGCAGCCATGGGAGCCAAGACCTGAAGGCAATATCGCAAGGGGCCACCAGGTGGCGCGAGCACACTGCTCCAGGTGGGTGTGGCCGCCAGGGAGCCGGTGACTTGGTTTCTCTGATCAAAAGGCCCACCAGGGTCCTTCCCTTGGCAGGTCGCTGGGCAAGTACCTGTGGGGTCAGCTTGAGAGCTGACAGGGCAGGAGGGGGGGTGGCAGCACTAGGAGCAGGGCCCAGCCTCCCCCAACCCTGCAGGGGTGCGTCCCGCATCCCCACCCAGGATCCCTGAGACCACTGCATTGGCCTTGTTCTGGGGTCTGCAGATGTGGGCGTGGCTGGGAGCGCAAGGCCTCCAGCTTCGGACTGGCCAAGAGTGCTTTTGGCACCAATGGTCCTGTCCCCTATTTCAGCCACCCAGCATGGCCACTTCTGGCTTTTGATGTGGCCAGGGCCACTGAGAAACCCTTCATTTCCCTTCACTGACGGGAGCTTGGGTGTAAACAGCCCCGCCCCCCGCGCCCCCATCCTGGCCCTGGAAAGTTAGAGGGTACCCCCCCAGACCCGAAATGAACCACTCCAGACAACAGCACTTCTCCGATTATAGCTTTTTCTCTTTTGTTTTCTTTTTTTATGAAAAAGATCACACAGAATTCGCCAACAAAATTCCAAAAGAAACTTAAAAAAAAAAAAAAAAAAAAAAAGGAAAACAGTCCCCCAAAAAACAAAACCGAAGTCTGGCTTTTCCTTCCCTTAAGATTGTCTGGACGAGGCCTCCCGTCCCCCTGGAAGGCGCAGGGGCTGGTAAGTGCTCTCGGGGCCGAGCGGGGGGAGCAGGGCCGCTGCGCCCGGCCGGCCCCCTCTCCCTCCCTCCGCCTCTGCTTTCCCTAACTGCTTCTCTGTTCTGGGGACGAGTACAGTACACCTGGGCCGGGTGGGGGGTGGGGTGGGTGTGCTCAGGACAAAGGAGGCCCGTGAAGCTGGGTGCTAGACACTCACAATCTAATAGGAAACAAAAAATAATATTCTGCACGTCAGAATGTGTTCGCTTTTTTTATAATTTCATAGCTATTTTTTCACAGTTTTAAAAAGTTTATATTTATATATATTTATATATATTTATCTTTATATATATAATTAAAAAGTTGACTCCATTTAAAGGCGTATGATACAGGGGCGGGGAGAGTCTCTTGTCTTGGTACAACAGAACTGTACAGGTTAGAGAGCCGCCGCTCCCTCCAGGCGGCCGGGGCCGGGGCTTCAGCACCATTGGGGTTGTGTGTAGTGTACGGGACCAGGCCGGGAGGAGTGGGTCTCCCCCGGGCCTCAGGGTGAGCAGCCTCCCCCAACCTGGCACCTGGCTCTTGCACCGGAGTCCAGGCCATCCTGAGAGGGCAGAGGCCGGGCTCCTGGCCGGAGCCCCGAGCAGCCCTGGCCTGGCCGGTGAGAGGGCAGGCGTCTGGCCCCCCCCCCACCCCATCTCACGGCTGGAGACTTGGGGTGCAGCTCCGTGCTGAGGGGGGCTGGGCCCTAAGAGGCCCCGGGGAGGGCCCTCAAGCAGCAGGAACCCCAGAGCGAGTGTCAGTTTGGTTCCTTGGAAACCCCCTCCCCGCTGCGTCCCTGCTGGGCCTTGGCCTCAGCCTGGAGGCGCTTGGGTCCTAAGTCCTGGGGGCCCCGCCCGGCCAAGTGCTTACAAGGTGCTGGAGGGGCGGCCCCAGCCCAGGGCCCAGCAGAGCCATACCCTGATAGCAGAGAGGAGCCCCGGCGGGAGGGGCGCCCGGGGGGGCGTTGGAGGGGGGCTGGGGACGTGTGCACACGCGTGCACGCACGTGCATGCATACAGGCACACACATGTACACACTCACGTACGCCGGGCCGTCCGAGGGCACACTTGCATGCACACAACCAACGCGCGTGGTCCCCGAGACGTGGCAGTGATGGTGAGGGGCCCCCGTCGGCGCTCGAGGCGCGAGGCAGCCGGCAGGGCGCGGGGCGCTCAGCAGAGCACGGGCACGCCGTCGGTGGAGAAGATCATGCCCGTGGTGGGCTCGTAGGTGCCCGCGAGGTAGTACAGACCCTCGCTGTCCTGGTACTTCTTGGTCTTGAGCATCTGCTCGTACTGCTCCAGGCCCACCACCAGGCACTTGTGCGACACGGTCTGCACGTCGTTCTCGTCCACGTGGGAGGACTGGTAGAGGGCGCGCTGCGGGCACGGCGGGCGGGCGTCAGGGCTGGGGGGCCCCTGAGGGCAGAGACAGAGAAAGACCCCTCCGCCCCACCCCCGAGAGGCCGAGGCCAGGGCTCAAACACAGAGCACAAGAGAGATCCGACAGACACACAGACCAACACAAAGGCCCGAAGGCCTAAGGGCCCCAAAGTGCAGGGAGACAGCGCAGCGACAGCACCAAGCCAGACACAGGGCTGGGGCTGGGGGCCCGGATGCACCCCGTCCATGCTGGGTGCGGAGAGCCTGTGGGGCTTGGCCTCCACCCCGAGTCCCTACCTCCATGAAGTCCTTCCTCTGGCTGGAGGCCCGCAGGGCAGCAGGGAGGCTGCGGCCGGACTTCTGGTCCCAGTGCTGCGTGTGGGACGGACAGAGGGAGGCTGTGAGCCCTGCGCAGCCCTGCCCGACCCCGGAGCCCAGACCCCTGGCCCCCACCTCTGGGCTGCTCAGCCCCCCCGCCTCACCTGGCCCTCGTGGAGGCGCTTGCCCGGGCTGGTCTCCTCGGGGTGGTAGAACCACTTGACGCGGACCACCATGTTGCTGCCCCACGACTCCCACATGCTCTGGATGCGGCCGATGTACGGCAGGTTGGGGCGGCCGGCGGACAGGAACACGGCGCAGTCCCCGATGCGGATCATCTCCTTGCCACGCACGATGGCCTTGTAGAAGAGCTTGCGGGCCTTGCCCTTCATGCCGCGGCGCTGCGGGACATGCTGTGGGTCAGGGGGCCCTGGCCGGCCCGCCCCCGTTCCCTGAGCTTGGGGCGCCCTGCAGCGGGGGCAGGCTGGGAGGGAGCCGACCCCCTGCTCGCTCTAGCTGGGGAGCCTTCCTCACCCCTCCGCACACGGAGCACCTGACGTGATCAACGCACCGCTAGGAGGGGCTTCTATTCCCTGTTCTGGAGCGGTGCTGGCACGGGCGCCTGGGAGGGCCCGCAAACCCCGTACCCACTGTCCAGGAGGCTCGTGCAGCCGTGCCCAGAGAAGGACAGTGAGCCCCATCAAGGGGACAGGGCAGGCTTCCAGCTCTAGCAGCATCCCACCCCCACAGCGATCACACAGTGAACCCCGTGACCGCCTTCAGGTCACCGGCTACACAGCCCCGTTCTTACACCCCCGCAGGCAGCGTGGGGCTGGGAGTCGGCCGCCCAGGTGGCCTGATCAGGTGCTGTCCTGGACCACATCCACCCCCCGGGGACATTCCTGACTAAGGTCAGCCCTGGGCCTGCATGATCCAGCACAAGGCACACATCCGCCAGGCTCCCAGAGCGTGCTGGGTTTCTCTTAGTCACTCAACAAACACTTCATAGACTGGCACAGAGACAGACATGCGGGTCCAAAGACGGAACACACCAAAACGCCAAAACCCACCACAGCCCCAAGTAGCTCTGGGGCAACCATCCCCCCACGGATCGGACCTCAGCAAAGCTAAGCCCCCCCACGGAAGCAGCGCGATCCCAAACTCAGATCTGAAACTCCCTCAGCCGGGGGACTCGGCCAGTTTGCCTGAACAGCGGAGACCGACACGCTCATTTCCAACCTGCTGCGGCATGCCCTTTTCCTACTTTTAATTCCTTGGACCCCAGTGGGAACAGACTTTCTCAGTGCCTTGTCACTGAACCCTATATAGGTCCTCAACACCGCTGAAGTTCTTCTCCGCTCAAGGCTGAAAATAAATTCGAGCTGAAGTGGGCAGCTACGGTTCCTACACCAACCTGTCTCTGGTAGCCACCAGGCTTCCCGCCACCTGTGGCCACTCCCTCCCTCCTCTGGCCACTAGGCTCCCCCCCCGGGGGGGGGCATCTACGACAAGGGTGGCCAAGTGTCCCTAGACCTGGGCAGCCAGCACCTGCTCCCTTCGATCACGGGTGGGCGGGCACCCGATGAGCCCCCACAGCGAAAGCTGCGCCTCCTGCTGGGGTCACATGCCCCCCGCCCCCCGAGGACAGCTAAGCACGAAGCCCACACCGAGAGTCTGTGGGGTTCTGAGAGCCCCTCTGCATGGTGCCTGGATGCCCGCCCTGGGCGCCCATCCCTGCCTGCTTCCTGGCCTGTGTTCCGCAGAGGGGCAGGTCTGGGCCCCACATCACACGCAGCACTGCTGGGGATGGGTGGGGAGGACGTGGCTTTGGACACCAGATCTGGGGCCACGAGCACAACGTGGGATCGCCTCGCACGGCTCATCCCAACACCCCCGGCCCCGCCCCGGGTCTCGGTGGACCGGAGGAGATGGGAGGCGGGGCCCACGGCGGCAGACACCTCCCCCCCGGCCCTCAGGTACCTGGGTGGGCTTGCCGAACCACTTCCAGAGCTGCCGGGCAGGCAGGAAGGCGGCGATCTTGGGCCGGTTCTCCACGGACGGCAGGCGCTGCCGCTTGGCCAGCTCCTTGGTGGTCGGGAGGTGGACGCCCTCCCTCTTCTTGGGTCGGCTCTTGGCCCCCGCCCCGGCCTGAGCCTTGGCAGGCAGGGGCTGCGGGGGCTGGGGCGGGGGCGCCTGGGGCGGGGGCGCGGGCGCCTTCTTGCCCGGGGAGTGGGCCGAGGAGCGCCCCTTGCCCGCCGGCTTGGGCGTCTTGCTGGGGAGAGCCGGGGCGGCGGACGGGCCGGCGGCGGGGGCGGGCGCCGCCTCGTCGTCGGAGCTGCAGGAGGAGTCGTCGGTGGTGGACGACGAGGACGACGACGAGGACGAGGACGACGAGGAGGAGGAGGACGACGACGACGACGACGACGACGAGGAGGAGGACGAGGACGACGACGAGGACGAGGACGAGGACGACGAGGACGAGGACGACGAGGAGGACGACGACGAGGACGAGGACGAGGAGGACGAGGACGAGGACGCCCGGGAGCTGGAGGCGCTGCAGTTCCGACCGCCGCCGCCCTGGGCCTCCTCCTCCCCCTCGGTCTCGGAGCTGCTGCTGCTGCTGCCGCCGCTGTCGCTGCTGCTGCCGCCGCTCTCCGACTCCTCGGCCCCGTCCTGCTCCGCCTGGCCCTTGTCCGGGCTCTTGGGGTGGCCCGAGCTCTCGAACTCGAGCCCGGCCCCGGGCTCCTGGGCCAGCTCGCCGTCCGCGGCCTTGGGCCGGGCAGCCTTGGGCTCGCCGCCGCCCGCGGCCGAGGGGTAGCCGCCCAGGGTCAGGAGGCCCTTGGGCTCCTGCCAGGCCCCCGCCCCCGTGTCCTCTCGCAGCAGCAGGGCCTCTTTGGCCTTCTTGCTTTTGGGCGACGTCACGCCCTCGTGGTCCAGCTTGACAAGCAGCTCGGCCTCCTCCCCAGGCCTCCGGGGGCCCTTGGGGGCCGCCTCCTCAGCAGCCCGCGCTTTCTTGGGCTTGGGCCGGGTGGCGGGCATGGTGATGGGCATGGCGACGAGGGGCGCGGGGGCCAGGACCGTGGTGGGGGCCGGCAGCTCCCCGAAGGGCTCGGGAGCCGGACAGCTGGTGAAGGTGGATGGTGCCGGGCTGGGCTGGGGGGGCGCTGGGCGGGCCTTGGGGGCTTTGGCCCGCTTGTCCGCAGATTCTGGGGGGCTCTTCTTGGAACTCGGGGTGCTGAGGGGCTCCAGGGCCAACGGGGTACTGGGGACCTCCTCTGTTGGGCCCCCCTCCTCCAGGACAGCAGCTCTATCTAGAAGAGAGAAGAAAAAAGCTTCTGTGAGGCTGGGGCCAGGGGCTTCCCGAACCAGAAAGCCCTGTTTCAAGCCCAGCCCTGTGTGCCCCCAAGCAGCGCCCAGTCTGGGCTCCGCAATCACTGTCATCCTATAGGTGGTGACCCCAATGTGGTCCCCAGCTGTCTTGGCTCCAAGCACTTGTCCCCGGATGCTGGAGTGAACCACCTGACTGAACCTCCACTCTGCCCCTAACAGACCAGTGTGCCTCCCAGGGCCTCGGTCTCCCAATCTGTCACACAGTCCAAGTACCCCAAGACCAAGTCCCCACAGAGGCATGTGGCCCGTGCCCACCCGTTCCCACACCTGCCCCTGGGCCTCGGCCAAGTCCGAGCTGGGACCGACATACCACTCTTGGCTTTGGTGCTGGGTTTCCGCCCACGCCCTCGTGCCTTGGCGCCGGGCTCCTCCGTCCCCAGGGTGCCACCATCTTTGCTGTCCCCAGTGTCTTTGCTGGTCTTCCGGCTGCGGCGCTTGGCACTTGGCACCAGGAGAGCTGGGGAGGGCTCCGCACCTGCAGGGCACACAGACGGGGGCTCAGGCCCAGGTCTCTGCTCTCCTGGCCACCCAAGTATTGTCTGTCGTGGGGGACAGGGGATGGACGACCCCGTGGCTGACCCCACGTGGCCTGCCTGCAGGGGCTGCACGGCTGGGGAGAGCGGCCCCATCTGCAGGGGTGCAGTCAGGTGTCTGCACGCACAGGAAGCTCCATGGGGCTCCTCAATGAACAGTGTGGGTGCAGCTGAGCCAAGAATGCCCCATCAAAAACACGGAGGAAGCTCAAAACCACTGAGCCCTAGAAGTCAGGGAGCCCGGCCAGGGGACCCGAGCTTCGTATCACACACAGGGCCGAGGCAGGAACTCCATGCTCTCGTGGACACCGGGAGCATGGAACATCCGGTACCAGTGACTGGCCTGGGGAGCCCGAGGAGCCCCTTCCTGATGCTGACTTGGGGAGCCCGACCTACGGCTCCTGCCACGGCCACCCTAAGGGTGTGAATGGTCCGAACGTGGCCAGAGCCCAGAGTCGGGCTCAGTGGGGAGCCAGGTGTGGACGTGAGGGTCACCCCCGCCCCATCCCTGGGCAGCAGAGCTGGCACTCACACTGGATCTTATAGTCAGGAGGCAGGAGACGGATGTGGGAGAGGGGGATCCTCCCCGTGTCCCCATCATCAAACTCCACGGTGATCAAATCCCCGTCATCCTCGAGGCCGAGCAAGCCTGTTGGCAGAGGGGCAGAGTGAGGAAGGCCCATGGACCCTGCTCTCTGAGGGGCACAGGGGGAGCAGACACCAGACAGTGAGCGGCCCTGGGCTTGACCTGTGCGAGTACAGGTCTACAGTGGTGCAGAATGTGAGCTTCAGGGCACATGGTCCCAGCAGGAGCCCGGGGTCAGGGGACCACAACACCGGACAGGCTAAGAATGTACACCTAGGGCACAGCAGAGCTGCTCCCATATGCAAAAGCCCCGCCAGACCCCAAGGACAGGGCCGTGGGCAGGGTGCCGGCCTGCAGCTGGTGCACCCCGGCTGCTGAGACCTGGGGTCCCCACAACACAGGTCTGTCCACACACAGTTTCCCATCTGCTTCCTAGGGACCAGCAGGGCCAAAAGGACAGCCTCCCAGGAGAGGCAGATGTGGACCAGAGAGGTCAAAGGGGAGGCCAAAGAGCGAGCACAGGAGCCCCTACGAGGAAGGAAGAGGGGCTCAGGAGACAAGGGAGCTGGAGAAGCCCCACAGGGAAACCGTAGATTCTCGGGGAAGTTTAAAAAAACGGTAACATGGATACAAGCAACAAGATATGAAACAAAATAATTTTTTTAAAAAACCATGAAGACAGGACACAAACGTTCAAAAAGGAAAGAAGAGATGAGGAGAGGGAAGGATTGATTCAGAAAATAAAAATCTCTTGGGAATTTCTCCCATGACAGCAGGAATTTCAGAAACTCAAGAGATCGGAAGGGCCAGAAGAGCGTGGTTAGCGGAGGGTCCTCCCCGGGAAGCGGAACAAACAGGGGAAGAAACAGACAACCAAGAAGAAAAAGCTAGAAGTGCCACCAGCAGCCCAACTCGGGAGTGCACGTCCCAGGGACCGGCTCACGGGGGCAGCGCCAGCGGCTGGGGACAGAGGACATCTGCTTCACGGAGCCCTCCGCCCCCAAGTCTCCAGCAATGCACACGCGCGCGCGCGCACACACACACACACACACACACACACACACACACACTTCCAGCGGACATCTGCTTCACGGAGCCCTCCGCCCCCAAGTCTCCAGCAATGCACACGCACGTGCGCACACGCACACACACACACACACACAATGGCCTGGTGCCCCTGAGGCGGGGGCAGAAAATCATTTCCAACCCAGGCCTGATGCCCAGCTCAGCCATATATCGAAGCACACACTGGAACGGCGATCAGGCGCGCACCTAGTGGAAGGATTTACCTCCCACAGGCTTTCTCAGAAAGCTACGCAGAGACTCTCCAGGAGAAATCCAATTCTCAGAGGGATGACTGGGGAGTCCCTAGAGTGACCCCACCGTGGCCCAGGGCACAGAAAACTCCGGGGGAGCTGAATCACGATGAACCGTGACCACTGAGACCTCCTGCCCAGCACTCCCACACCATCCCGTGTCTACACGGAAGCTAGATGGCCGCGGGCTGTCCTGTCCTGGGCAGCGGGTCGGGGGTAGTGTTTTTGGTAAGGTAATGGACATCCACACCCCCGTCTCCCGGCAGTGTGTGGGGTCTGCGATGGCTACGGGGCGTGCTGTTCCAGCTCCTATTACTTTCATCGGTCTAGCTCCCCAATCTCTTACTCTGCTAACAGCACCCCAACTGTCCGGGGGGCCACCATCCCCTCGTCAGTCCACATGTGGAATCAGAAAGCTAATGTCGCTCATGAGTGTTCCGGGTGAGACCCGCGACAGTCAGTGACACCCGTGTGACCCGAGCTCCATCCCAGGACTTAAATGGGGATCAGGGATCAAGAGGGCTCCCCCGATGGCAGGACCCCCGAGGGGCTGATGTGAAGCCAGAGGGCCCGAGGGCCTGAGGCTGTGGCCAGCCCAGAGGCCTGGTAAGTCACTCGCATCTGTGCCCACTGGGGTTGAGGCCCGACCGAATGGGGGAACGGGGGACACTGGGAAGACGCCGGGGGACCCACCTCGGACCACGGTGCCCGGGTACAGGCAGCGGTACTGCTGGCTCCAGTAAGCCGCGATCCTGGTCCCCTGCGGCAGGAAGCGGGTGGAGGCTGGCCTCACATCGTTGATCTGGAAAAACCAGGGACTGAGCACCGGGTCGACCAGGACCGGCCCCGGCCCCCACCCACCCCGCCGGCCGCCAGCCCGGCCCTCACCGCCTCCTGCAGCAGCTGCTCCAAACAGTAGATGTGGGGCCGGTTCCCACGTTCACCCTCCACTACCACACGGTATCTGCAAGGCCACAGCACGAGCGCGCTGATAGGACGGACCCCGTGGACCCTCCTGCCCGCCCCCAAGCGCCAGCTCTGCCTCCCAGACCTCCCAGGTGGGACACTGGAGCCTGGGGGGCTGTAGACACCCTGTATAAACCTAGGGCAAGTCTTTCCCCTCCTGGGTCTGTTTCCTCCCCTGGATGGAAAGGGGTTCCGGGTCCAAGAGAGGCCGGCACATCCCGGGGGCTTCCGGGGCCGTTCACCCAGCTCCGAGAAGCAAAGCCACCTGCCCCCAGGGGCCCGGCACCCTGGACATGGGACCAGCAGAGGGTCCTCAGGCCCTGAGCCCAGCGCCGCGACCCACGCAGCCCCCGGGGCCCCACTCACATGTCGGGAGAGTGCACCGTCTGCACGTGGCCCGCGTACAGCAGCTTGTCGTCCATGGGGATGAGCACGCGCAGGCCGTCCTTCAGCTCGTCCTTGTCGATGACGCAGGAGCGCGGGGCTGCAGGGGGGGCAGTGGCGAGGCAGGGCTGGAGCCGGGGGGCAGCCAGAGACCCACTCTCCCTGCCCCAAGCTCCCCTTCCCCCACCCCTGCAGGCTGTGTGTGTACACGCGTGCCCCCACCCGTGTGCCAGACAGGCCTTGTGCAGGGACACACGGCGGAGCCATGAGCAACTTCTCCTGTCCTGACCCAGGCCTCTGGAAAGCTTCCAAGCAGGGAGGAACCAGGCGTGACAGCCTGCTCATGCTGGCCCTCCTCTACCACGGCTGCTGGGGCCTGGGCGAGAAGCTCCAGGTCATTGTACCCCTGATGGGCTGGCTACCCCTTCAGCCAAACGTCCAGGACGTTCCACCGAGAATGTAACTGGTCCCGGCAGAAGCCAAACTCCAAACTTGCCAGCAAGGCTGTCAGCCCTCACTGGCCCCTTGAACCACCTCTGAGCCTGTTCTCATCCTGAAGCTGCCTCTGCCCTTCGGCTTGAAGGCCACCTGCTCCTGGCACCCCAAATCCAGATGCGCCTCAGTTTTCCGCCTCCAGACTGGGTCACACTGCTTCCGACACTCAGGCCCACTCTCCTGCCCCGTGGGACCCTGAGCCTGGCTCCACCCGGCTGCGACCAGGCTAGACAAGCCCGCACAGGTCACCGGGCCACACAGAATGGCCCACCCACCTGGCCATCGCCACCTGCACCCACGCCACAGCCTCATCGTGGGCGCGTGGACTGCCCACCCCTCCATGCCCAGCGTGGCCACGTGACTTCCTCTGGCCAGTGGCACAAGGGAGGAGCTCCCACTTGCCCTCGGGAGCCTCTGGCAGCACGGCCATCGCGCCGAGCAGTCCCTTGAGCCCTCCTGCTGCTGGAACGAGCCCAGCTGGCCCGCAGACAGGGGACGGCGGACACCTCCTGCCATCCACCACTGAGAGGCTGTCACACGCCACAGCGGACTCCCGGCTGGGCGGAAGGCCCACAGCCCTGCTCCTCCTCTCGCTCCCAGCTGCCCCACCCAACTCACATCCTCCGCCACCCCTCCGAGCCCCAGACCCCGGGGGGCCATGTGCCAGGCGTATGTCGCTTCCCGGCGACATCCTCCGGGCTCCCCACACTCCAGCCAGCAAGGCATGGCACAGGACTGCCCCCTGCTCCCTCCGCGCCTACGATTACCCGTCCGCACCCCTTCTCACCCATCCACACGCCACCCCACAACGTGCCCAACCCCACCCCATCTCCCTCAAACCACCCCGCCTCCGTCCGTGCTGCCCCACCGCGCTGCAGCCCACCACTGCTCACCAGGATCCTCACGGGGCCTCCCACCCAGACTCCCCGTCCCCCTTCTGGACCCCCCAAAATCCGTCCGCGACAAAGCAGTCAGGAAGCACTTTCCAAACCGCTCCAGCCGCACGGACTTAGACAAACTGACAGGGTCTTGTTTCCACAGGGCAAAGACCACACTCTCCCTGTGGCCTGCGAGACTCAGCCATCGGCCTCTGCGCCCCCCGACCCCGTGCCTCCCTCCCACCCCGTGAGCTCACCAAACCAGAGTCCAGCTGGCCTCTCTCAGTTCACCATGGACACCAGGCCCCCACTCAACCCCAGGCCCCCAGCCCGCCATCTCCCCAGATACCCTCCTGGGGCCCCCACAGAGCCCCCACGACCTTGCGGTACTCACCTGGAGTTAGCGGCCGCTCCACGGCCCCGCCGCGGGGCAGGTGCTCATCCTCGGAGAAGCTGGAGTCCTGGTTGGGCTCGAAGTCCTCCTCGGCAGCCATGCTCTCCATCAGCTTGCTCACGGCTCCCCCCTTCCCCCGATTCTGGGGACAGAGCACAGCAGGCCAGTGTCTGAGGACGCACCATCCCAAGCCCTGCTGCTTAGGACCCTCCCTAGACACCCAGGGTCACATGTCCGGCAGCAGGGACACCTGCCACAGGTGCAGCAGGGGTCCAGCTGGCCTCAGCCCACAGGCCCGAGGGAGGGCAAATTGGGGCCACACGTCGGATGGTCGAGCCCACAAGTGCTGCCGCAGCACCTTCAGACACAGTGGGTCTGAGGATGAACAGCCCAGCCAGGGACTGGAGGGCACGGGGGCTGGGCACACCCGGGCTCACCCGTCTGCAGGGGCCCATGGGGACCTCATTCTTGGGCACAGCAGGCCTTACCTCCTTCTTCACCTCTTTCCCTTTGGCCTTGGCCTTGCTCCTCTTGGCAGCGGCCGGGGAGCCGGTGTGGGGAGCCCGGGCGTCGGGGGGCAGGGCGGGAACACGGGGTGGGGGCAGCGCAGCCCCTGAGCCAGCCTCCTTCCCCTTCTTCTTCTGGGTGAGGAAGCATCACAGGTGCCATCAGAGGCCGCCCACCCCCGCCACTCACCCTCCAGGGAGAGGAACAAAACACCTCCCCTCCTTCCCACAAGCGTGTTTGTTCTTAATCCTAATTGTTTTATTACTACTATAAGTTACTTACTGTAAAAAGAAAAAAAAAGTACCCAAGTGCATGTAAGTGTAACTTCCTCTCCAGTGCAGCCCATCAACTCCACAGCACTAATTAGAATCACCAGTGGCTGCCTGGCACATCCTTCCAGAACCTTCCACCAGCTCGTACAACCACATAAACACACGGGCTATGCAGACACATCTGCACACACATGGTGTTCTTCTTCTTTTTTTAAACACAGAGGGGAATTTACCAAAAGTCCTGCCTTACAACTCCTCCTCCCCAAAGTTTATCTGATAAACACGGAGACTGCCTCACGTCAGCCGCTGCTCGTGTGTGTGTGTGTGTGTGTGTGTGTGTGTGTGTGTGTTGAGGGGGGGCGGAGTGCAGGTCATTTAACCCCCTGCAGCGATGGATGCACAGGGGTCTCCACTTCCAAGGGATGCCACAAAAACAGGACAATACAGGTGAGTTCCACAGGCACGTGCCAGAAGGAGCAGGCAAAACCCTTCCAACTACCTCTGGGGCACCCCAGCAGTGAGGGGAGAGCCAAGTCCAACACACTCCAAGCCCCCCCCAGGGATGGGGAGTGGGATGGGCTGCCCCTCCGCCCCCCACCACCCGTGCCCACGGTGTGGAAACCGGTCTCAGAGCACCGAGAGCACACCCGCCGGCTTCAGGCATCAGGCACCAGCACCCGGCTGTCCCGGGACCTTAGGGAAACACTGGCGCATCACAGATCCAGTTACAAGCTTTTAGGCCAGCGATGGCGGCGGAAAGAACAATGTGGGGGTACTTGATGCTAGAAGCCAGCTCAGGCTAAGGGTCTGCACGACCCAGGGGAGATGGGCAGGCGGCAGGATTGGGCGCAGTGGGGGTCACCTTTTTAAAAGACACATTCCTGAAACAACCAACTAAGATCATGGACCAGAGGATGTGGGAAATGAAGAAACATAAAGAGAGAATCCCGAGCGAATTCTAAAAAACCACTGCAGACGTCATGGCTTCCCAATAGACAAGTGATATCCACAGCACATGGCATTCTAAGGGACAGAGCAGATGTCGGTACGGGGACAGAAAGTATTCGGTGTGGCTCCCCACTTGCAGGGGGATGAGACAGAATTACATTTTCTTGCTTCGGATGCACGCCTTCACCGTTCACATTTCTGAAATCGGAAGGCATCCTGGGGATCGAAGGACCGTCTGTAATGTGGTTCTGTTGACTTTTCCCCCAAACATCTGTTTTAAGTAGCTCACCCCAAGATGACCGTCTCTGCAGCTGTGCATGCGGGGGTGGTGGGGGGGGTGGACAGCAAGACGGGCTCTGGGTGGACTTGTACTTTCTTCCTTTCCTGCAACCTCCACACCACAGTTCTAATCAGACAACACTGAAAACGGTTTCTTTCCCGCTGGCCAGAAAGTCCCTTCCTGGGAACCTTCTTTTTTTTAAGTAAGAAAAGAACTCCCGGGGAACCGGGGTGACCGGTCAGTTGAACATCCATCTGACTCTTGGTTTGGGATCAGGTTGCGATCTCAGGGTCCTGAGTTCGAGCCCCAAGTCGGGCTCTGTGCTCAGCAGGGAGTCTGCTTGGGATTCCCTCTCTGCCCCTCCCCCGCAAAATAAATAAATAAATAATGCTTTTAAGAAGGGTAAAATAAGGCTGATGGCAAACAGCAATGTACAAATCTCAGGATATGGAAGCGCATCTCCCAAAGCTACGAGCACTGGCTGGTCCTGGGGGGGGGGGGGGGCGGTTCCGCGGGCATCTCCGTCCTCCTTTGGTTAACAGTTCGCCTGCTCTGTTCCAGGCCTTCACTGTGCCATCAGAAGGCTGGGCTCAGTGAGCCCCTGCGCTCCTCCCCAACACAGGGTGCCACGTCCTGGCCAAGGACCCAGGGGCCAGTGTGGCCCAGGGGGTATTCAAAGCTCAGCCTGGGTGATCATTAGCAGCCATGACCTTGGCGAAAAGCAAAGCCACCTGTGAAGTCCAGTTAATACGCATAACCTGTTTCACAAGGTCTCGTGATACGCGAACGTGGGAAGAAATACAAACTTGGTCTCTGCCCCTGGCTCCTGATCCAGGGTTCCTAAGCCCCTTGGGACGTCCCGGATCATCGGAGCACCTTTTGTCCTGATGAGGAGACTGCGGGTTAGCCCCCCGCTAGCCTTGGGATGGGTGCCAGTTGCCAGCAACACCAAGCCAGGTGGAGGAGCCAGGAACTCTGAGTTCAACCCACACCCCCCACATCCACCGCAGAGGGGAGAGGGGAGAGGGTCCAGACACTGAGTTAATAATCCTGCCAAGTAAGTCCCCAAATAAAGCCTACGTGAGGGGTTCAGGGAGCTTCTGGGTCAGGAGCACCCGCAGAGGGCAGGAAGCGCCAGGTCCTCCCCTTCCCCGGGCCTCTCTCCCATCTGTGGCTGCACTGTATGCCTCCTCATCAACTGTCACAGTAAGGAAAGCGCCCCCCGGGTTCTGGACATCTCTCTGGGGAATCATCGACCCGGAGCTGCGGGTCCAGGGAGCCCCCGCTACATGGCCAGTGCTGCCGCCAGAAGCCAGGAGCCAAGCTGAAGCCCGGGACGGGCGTGAGAAGCGGGGCTGGGCTGGGGGGCAATCCGTGGGACGAGGCCCTCCGCCAACTCCAGGGAGTCTGTGCTGGAAGGGTCGTGAGCGGACAGCAGTTTCCCTTTGCTGGTAAAGGACGTACAAAGCAGTAAAGAGGTGAGAGGCCACCTGAGCCCTACGGCGGACCATCTGGTGAGACCACCACGAGAATGTTGTAGTATCCAGCACCTTCCCTCCAAGGCCTGGGGAAGGCTGACGGGGCTCAGGCCTCTGAGCACAATCACCGCCAAGGATCCAAGAACACTGCACCTGCCTCCCCGGCCCGTTACAGGAAATCAGTGCCAAGTCTCATCCCTCAACATGACATCTTGTAGAATGTCACCGTTATCCGAGAGATCACCCTCCATCGGGGTTGGGGATGGGGAGGCCGGAGTCAGAGGCCACTGCCGAGCTGCCAGCTGCTAGGCCTGAATGCAACCACACACATGGGCCATAACCCTGTCCTAGAGAGCTCAGAAAGGAAGCATCCTCCGGCTGGGGAGCCCAGGCAGACAATTCAGGAAGAATCCCGCGGGCGGTCGGGGGGAGCCACACGCCGCAGGAGGACCGACAGAGTCAGACTCTGTCTGCGGCACAATCAGCCACGTAGCACATGACCGTGACCGCAGAGACCCTGATCTATGGTTCAAGCTCCTCACGGGAGTGACGGCCCTTACTCCAACCCGGAGACGGGCACCCGTACCAGAGCCCTTGCTCGAGAAGCACGCCAGGTGCCTCCCTATCACAAGTGGGGGGTGGGGGGTTCGGCAGTGCTCTCCTTTGGGGTCCCTGCACCTCGCTCCCACAGGAGGGTGTTCCCCTGAGACGGGAGGGGAGGGAGCCCGCCCCTGTAAGGGAGGGGTGAGGCCAGGTCCCTTCCTGCCGCGTCCCACCCCCCAGGCCCTGCACTGAGCACCTACCTTCCTGGGGTCCTTCCTGTCCTTGGCACGGCTCGTGTCCTTGCGGGGGCTCAGCGGGCCACCCTTGCCGCAGCGGCTGGGCTTGGTGGCAGCAGGGGCGGCGCTGCTGGGGGCTGGGGCGGCGGCCGAGGCG
This sequence comes from Mustela erminea, assembly GCF_009829155.1. Lineage (NCBI taxonomy): Eukaryota > Metazoa > Chordata > Mammalia > Carnivora > Mustelidae > Mustela > Mustela erminea. Next base: position 28,326,995 of record NC_045633.1, read on the forward strand.
TCATGCAGGAAGATGCGCTCACTCCGCCGCCGTGTCCACAGGTCATCGTCGCTGGCCTCGGGCCCCGCCTCAAAGCCGGGCTCCTTGGCGCCCCGCAGCTTGCGGGTCTTGCGCCCCTTCTCTGCCGCCAGCTTGGCCTTGTCGGGGCTGGTGGGACCAGGGCCCCGGGCGCTGGGTGCAGGGGAGGCCAGGGAGGGCCCGGGCTCCCCTAGTGCCTTCTTGGGCCGCAGCAGCCCGGTAGGCGACCGCTTCCGCACCTTGACCTCACTCTCCGAGTCCGTGTACTCGAACTCCGTGCCTGCATGCGGGACGAGGGCAGCGGCTGTGGACAGGGGCTCCCGGCACCCCCACTTCCCACCCACCCAGACACCCTGGCTGCCAGCAGAAGGCCATGGTCCCAACCTCCTCCAAGGGAGGCTTCTCATTTCCAGGAGAACCTGAGGCCCAGAGGAGGAGGAGGGGGAGGACTCACAGAGCCACAAGCCTCTGAGTGGCAGGCCCTGCTGGCCCACTGCTATCCCGAACTGCCCCCTCCCCCCACTGTGGCTGCCCAGACTCTGCTCCCTCCTCATCACCCCCCCAACCCCCACAAGAACATCATCAGGGACCATGAAGATTCCTGCTTGGCCCCACATGAGCTTCTCCTCTGCCTCCTATATGCCCCGTGGGAATCCCAGAAGCCAGGGCAGGCCAGAGAGGGCCTGACGCCCACAGGGAAGCAGCTGGAAAGCCCACATGAAATCCCCGAGGCCCACGGGGCCTCTCTCAGCTTCCCGGAGCCGCTTCTCAGAGATGGGAGGTCCCTAGCACCCACTCCCTTTTAGAGGAGAAGCCCTGCCAGAACTCATGCAGCCCTGGGGCCCGGCCCCCTCCTGTCACACCTGAGGTTCGGCCCTTCCCACAGACAAAGGGCAGGGCTCAATCCAGGCCCTGGAGCTGCTGGGCTCCTTGACACACAAACCTCTCCTGATGCCCCGCTGTTCTCCAGCCCTTCAAACCTGCACCTGAGCTACTGCTGGGCCCTGGACCGCCATGTCTCTCCGGGCCTCTACTTGGACACCTGCAGCCTCCTATCTGAGAAGGTCCACTTGGCACCCTGGGGAGTCCTCTGTCCACACTTCATCGCCACAGGCACACAGCCCACTGATCTGTCTAACCTGTCCTGCTCGGCCCCACAGAAACAGATCCCTAATTTCACTACCCCAGGCCTACTGACCCCAGGGCAGCTGGCAGCCTGCCCTCCAGGGCTCCTCTGGGAGGCCCAGCCCCATCACCCAACAGAGGCAGCCAGGGCAGTGGGCTGGGCTTCGAGGGGACACACTCCGTGGGAGGGAGCCGCCGGCAAAGCTTACCGATGCCACTCATTAATCTTTTGTTAACAGACTTCCCACTGCACAGGGAGGCAGCTGGGGGCTTTCATGGCTGATTAGGGGTGCAGGCCATAAAACGCAGGCTGGATTTCTGCTGTTGGGTGTAACGGAATGAGGCCCTGTCTCACGGCAGCCTCCGACAGAACCCCATTGGAAAACCTAGACCCCATCCAACACTGCAGGGACGCCACCTAGGGCACGGGACTGCCGGGTGGACAGGGCGGTGATGGACAGTGGACACGTGCTTGGAAGAGGGAAGCGGGACCGCATGAGTAAGGTTGGAGGTTAAATACTTGACGAGGCCAGTGGGGCAGCAAGAACGGTGCATGGTGGGGGTGGTGGCGTGTTCTCCGGAGGGCCCTGGGGTGGAGACAGGCAAGAAGCCCAGAGAGCAGGAGCACGTGCCCAGGCCTCAAGGCCGCATGGTGACACAGCAGGGAGTTGAGTCCGTGCCCTTGACTTCTACCCGGTGTCCTGTGCTCCTACCCCCTCCCCAAGAAATAAGGCAGTAAAGGAGGAACAGACCCGACAAAGCACTAGAGATATAAAACAGAAGGGTAAGACACAGAGAGACTAAAAGTCAAATGATGGAAAGGATATAAACCACACTAACAGCAACTGAAGAGCTGAACGTGCTCCACTAAGTATCAGACAAAACTGACCTTACAATAAAAACTGTTAGAGGAGAACATATTTAAATGATTAAATGGTCAGTCCCTTAGAAGATACAATTTATAAACAGAGATGAACGTAATCGGGAAGCATACAAAAAAAGATTACACACCATGACCAAGTGAAATTTATTCCAGGAACAGAAGGTTGCTTCGACATATAAGAAAATCAATGTAATGTACCATATTAATAAAGGACAAAAAACCACACAAACAACCTCAACGGACACAGAAGAAGTAACGGACAAAACCCAACACTCTTTCATGATAAAATCACTCAAACCAGGAACAGAAGGAAATGTTCTCAACCTGATAAAGACATCCATAAAAATTCACTGCTGACATGACGTTTAATGGTGAAAGAATGAATGTTCTTCCTCGACGATTAGAAGGCAAAGATACCTGTTCTTCCCACTCCTATTCGACATTATACAGAAGATTCTAACCTAGACAATTAGGTTAGGAAAATAAATAAAAGGTATACACATCTGAAAGGAAAAAATAAAACTATCTCTATTTGCAGATGACATGATCTTGTATTATAGAAACTACTACTAAAAACCTACTAGAACAAATGAGTTCAGCAAGATTGCAGGATACAAAATCGATATGCAAAAATCACCTCTATTTCTATACACTAGCAATGGACACTGCAAAGATGAATTCGATTTACAACAGCATCAAAAAATACTCACAAATTAAAATTAGTGCAAGACTTGTACAGTAAAAACTATAAACACTGCTGGAAAAAATTAAGCACATAAATAAAGGGAAAGACATCCCATGTTCATGGATCAAAAAATTTACACTGTTAAGATGCCAGTACTCCCCAATATGACCTATTTATTTAACACAATTCCTATTCATAATCCCTGTGGGCTTTTTTTGCAGGAATTCACAAGCTAATCATAAAATCCATATGGAATGCAAGGGTCTCGGAGGCAGAAAGACAGTCTTGAAAAAGAACAAGTATGGAGGACTCGTATTTTCCAATTGCAAAGCCTCCTACAAAGGAAGATTCCTGTGGTAATCTAGACTGTGCTGCTGGTCTAAGAACAGACATCTACACTGATGGACTAGAACAGAGGGTCTAGAAATGATCCTTCATATTTATGTTCTGTTGATCTTCCTTCCACTAGGGCACCCAGACCATTCAATGGGGAAAGAACTGACTTCTTAACACAAAGATTCGGGGACAATGCTGTCCACAGGCAAAGACCCCTCCATCCCTCCATACACAAAAATTAACTCAAAATGGATCACAGCCCGAAATGTAAGTCACAAACCATAATCTTAGGAGCAAACAGGACTGAGTCTTGGCCTTGGGTTGGGCAATCTTTTTTTTTTTTTCTTTAAAGATGCAAACGCCAGAAATACAAGTGATAGCTTTGGTCACCATCAAAATTTAAAACTTTAGATAACTTACAGAATGGGAGAAAAAATACTTGCAAAACCATGTTTCTAATTAGAGCGTTATAGGTAAATATACAAAGAACTCTTACTCAATGACAAGATGGCAACCCAATTAAGAAGTCAGCCAAGGGTTTAAATAGGCATTTTTGCACATACAAAGGTCTGCTAAACATAGAAAGGGTCCTCCTATCACCAGGAGAAATCCAAATCAAAACCACAATGAAAGACCACAGCACACCCACTAGAATGGCTTCCTCCCCAAGAAATAAGGCATCATCAAAAAGACACATAGTAACAGGTATTGGGGAGGAACTGGGGAGGAAATGGGAACCCTCACAGAGTGCTGGGGGAAATATAAGTGGTACAGCCACTTTGGAAAAGTTTGGCATTTCCTCAAAAGGTTAAATACCAAGTTACCAAATAACCCAGCAAGTGCACCCTTAGATCTGTAGCCACAACTGAACACACGTCCACACAAAAACGTATACACCAATGTTCCCAGCTGCATTATTCATGACAGCCCAAAAAAGGAAACAAAACCCATTAAGTAGATAAACCAAATGTGGTACATTCATAAAATGCAGTATTATCCAGCCATAAGGTCTTAAGTCACACAATTAGAAACAATCTGAGTAGACCTTTATCTATTAAAGCGATTGAATCAATAATTAATAACCTTTAAAACAGAAAATGCCACGCCCAGATAAGGTCACTGCTGAATTTAACCAAACATTTAAGGAAGAAATTAAGCCATTTCTCTACAATCTCTTCCAGAGGATAGAAGCAGAGGGAATACTTCCGACTCATTCTAGGAGGCCAGAATTACTCTAATACCAGAAGTATTAAACCAGAAGATGACAGTACAAGAAAACTACAGACCAGTATCTCTCATGAACATAAATGCAAAAAATACTCAACAAAATATTAGCAAGTGAAATCCAACAAGGTACGAAAAAAAATTATACACCATAATTAGGTGAGATTTATCGTTCAACATCCAAAAATCAATTACTGTAATCCATTACATCAACAGCCCAAAGAAGAAAAAAATCTCATCATATTAATAGAAAGCATTTGACAAAATCCAGCCCAAATTCATAATAAAAACTCTCACTAAACCAGGAATAGAGGAGAACTTCCTGAACTTGATAAAGAAGAACCATAAAAACCCTCCATCATACTTATTGAGAAAAACTAGAGGATTTCCCACTAAGATCAGGAACAAGGCAAGGATGCCCCAGTTACCACTTGTTTTCAGTATCATACTGCTCCAAGTCCTAGCTAATGGAGTAAGACAAGGGAAAAAAAGTATATTGACAGGGAAGGAAGACAGAAAGCTGCCTTTGTTCACAGACGACATAAGAGTCTATGTAGAAAACCTCACACAATCAACCAAAAAATCTCCTGGATCTGATAAGCCATTACAGCAAGGACACATTTTACAACCTTCATGTATATAAAGTCGCTCACTTTCCTACATACTAGAAATTAATCAGTTGAATTTGGAATTTAGAACACGATACTGTTTGCGTTAGCACTCCCCAAAATGAAATACTTAGGTTAAATCTAACGAAATATGCACAAGATCTGTGGGATGAAAACTACAAAGCCCTGATGAAAAATCATTTCCACACTCAAGGAGAAGAAGACCTGATACTGTCAAAATGTTCATTCTTCCCAATGTGGGCTATGGATTCAATACAATTCTGCACAACATCCCAAAAGTGGATACCAAGCCTACTAATGTCAAAGTTTACATGGAGACCCAAGACACCCAGAATGGCCAGCTCAAGATGAAAGAAGAAAAACAAAGTCTGAGACTAGAAGTACCCAGCTGCGAGGCTTACTGTAAAGCTACAATGATCATGACAACGAGTTATCGAGTTATCAGCAAAAGACAAGACAACCAGATCAATGGAACAGAAGAGAGCCCCAAAATGAACTCCCATTAATATAGTCAAATAATCTTTCACAACAGAGTAAAGGCAATACAATGGAGAAAAGGATAGGTCTTTTCAACAAATGGTATTGGAACCAGTGGAGATGCACAGGCAAAAAAGAAAATGTAACAAATCTTACACTCTTTACAAATTAACTCAAAGTGAAAAAAAAAAAAATTAACTCAAAATGAAAAAAAAAAAAATTAACTCCAAACAGATCACAGGCCTAAAGGTAACACGCAAAATTCAAAATCTCCTCGAAGATAATGTAGGAGAAATTTAGATGACCTTGAGTCTCGCAGTGAACCCTTAGATACACCACCACCAAAGGACCAATCCACAGAAGCTGGACTTCCTAAAATTTTACATTTCTGCTCTGTGAAAGACACTATAAAGAGAATGAAAAGACAAGCCACAGCCTAGGAGAAAATACTTGCAAAAGACACACCTGATAAAGGACTGTTTTCCAAAACCAGATAAAGAACTCTTAAAATCCAACATTAAGAAAACAACCCAATTTAAAAAGTGGGCCAAAAATCCTAAAAGACATGTCACTGCAAGTTACACAGATGGCAAATAAGCAAACAAAAAGATGTCCCACGTCATGTTACTAGGGAGAGGCAAATTCAAACAAGATACCATCACACAGGTGCCTGGGTGGCTCAGTGGTTAGGCCTCTGCCTTCGGCTCAGGTCATGATCTCAGGGTCCTGGGATGGAGCCCCACATCTGGCTCTCTGCTCAGCGGGGAGCCTGCTTCCCCCCCCCCCTCGACCTGCCCCACCCTGCCTGCCTCTCTGCCTACTTGTGATAAATCTCTCTGTCAAATAAATAAAAAAAAATCTTAAAAAAGAAAAAAAAGAATGCAAAGACGGGGCGGCCACCACAAAAGACATTACAGCAATTTCTTACAAAACCAAAAGGACTCCTACCATGTGACCCAGCAGTCACACTCCTTGGTATTTACCCAAAGGAGCTGAAAACTTATGTCCCCATGCAAAAAAACTGTTACATGTTTATAGCAGCTTTGGACAGATGAAGGGGTGGGGTACGAAGGACTTTTAGGCAGTGAAACTACTCTGTAGGACAGTACAATGGTGCCTACATACGTCTGCCCAAACCCACAAATTGTACAACACCAGGAGCGAATCCTAACGTAAACTACAGATTCTGGGTGACAGTGACACGTCTGTGGCCTGCAGGTTCCTCAGTGGTAACTGGGAGTGAGAATGTCGATAATGGGGGACGCTGTGCAGGTGGTGGGGAGGCAGGGGGCATAGAGAAATCTCTGTATCTTCCTCTCAATTTTGCTATGAACCTAAAACTCCCCTGGGGTGCCTGGGTGGCTCAGTCTGTTAAGCAGCTGCCTTTGGCTCAAGTCATGATTCCAGGGTCCTGGGATCCAGTCCCGAATTGGGCTCCTTGCTCCGTGGGGAGCCTGCTTCTCTCTCTGCCTCCTCTGCCTTTGCCACTCTGCCTGCTTGTGTGTGCTCTCTCCCCTCACCCGACAAATAAATAAATAAAATCTTAAAAAAAAAAAAGGAAAAGGACCCAACTGTTAAGCTGTCTATAAGAGACTCACTTTAAATATGAAGATGAGGGGCACCTGGGTGGCTCAGTGGGTTAAAGCCACCGCCTTCGGCTCGGGTTGTGATCCCAGGGTCTTGGGATTGGACACCGCATCAGGCTCTCCGCTCAGCAAGGAGCCTGCTTTCCTTCCTCTCTCTCTGCCTGCCTCTCTGACTACTTGTGATCTCTGTCAAATAAATAAAATCTTTTAAATAAATAAATAAATATGAAGATAAAGGTAAGATGACAGTAACTGACCGGGAAAAGATATACCACGCAAATAGGAAGCCTAAGACAGGTGTAGTGACTGTTTACTACCACATAAAAGGGATTTCGAAACAAAACATACTAAGAGATAGAAAAGAACACTTTGTAATGATAAAAAGACCAATTTAACAGGAAAACAGGAAATCATAAATGTATATATGTACCTAATAGAGCTTCAAATACAGGAAGCAAACATCTATAGGATTAAATTACAAGGAGAAAGAAAATCCTGCAATCACAGGTGGAGGTTTTATACCCATCTGTAAGCAACTGATAACACGAGACAAAAACCAGCAAAGATTCACAAGATCTTAACACCTCCAATCACACTGCCTTGCCTGACAGAACTGAATGATTTACAGAGCACTGTATATAATGGCATCAGAATATGCATTCTTTTTTTTTTTTTAAAGATTTTATTTATTTATTTATTTAACAGAGAGAGAGACAATGAGAGAGGGAACACAAGCAAGGGGAGTGGGAGAGGGAGAACCAGGCTTCCGGCTGAGCGGGGAGCCTGATGTGGGACTCGATCCCAGGACCCTGGGATCATGACCTGAGCCAAAGGCAGACACTTAACCACTGAGCCACCCAGATGCCCCAGAATACACATTCTTTAAGTGCACATGATACATTTACTATGAAATACCATATGGCCTCAAAGTTTTAGTTTTAAAAGACTGAAATTACAGAGTATTTTCTCTAACCAAGATGGAATGACATTAGAAATATAATAACATTAGAAATATAATAACCAGGTAACCCCCACCAATATTTGGAAAATAATACTTCTAACTAATCACTAAATGAAAAGTAGAAATCACAAGTTAAGAAATGTGTTGAACTGAGAGTAATAATGAAAAAAGGACAATAGACAACATTAGAGACGCAGCTAAAGAAAGCTTCAGAGAGAACTTTGAAGGTCTCCACAAGAAAACGTCCCAAGCTGATTACCTAAGCCTGCATGTTAAAAAATAGGAAATGGTTGGAAACACACCAAAAGAGAAGGAAGGAAATAAGAAAGAGCAGAAATTGGTGAAATTGATAACTTCCAGTCATGCTGATCAAGAAACAGCAGAAACAAATTATCTGGTTTGACAATGAAAAAGGAGACATCACTACAGACCCCTCAGACTTTTAAGTGTAAAAAGGGAACTCTTTGCCAATACAGTTGAGAACCGGGATAAAACACAGAAGCCTGCAAATTCTAAGATGGCTGATGCATTCAGGGATGAGGACAGGGGCTGTGGACAGGATGCTGCTGTCTGGGTAGCCACAAGCCTAATGGGGAAGGGGTCAGACAGGTGGCATGTGACCACGGGACATCAGGGAACCAGTCAGAGGTTCTCAGCAGGGGAAGTGGTCTGGTCAAGTTTGAGCTTAAAGAGCCCTCCAGCTGCTTATGTACGAAAAATACCCAAGAGGAGTATGCAGAAGGGAAGCCAGCGCCACTGCCCAGAAGAGCCAGGCCCAAATCCCCCAGGGAACAATGGCAGGACATGGTGGGGCTGAAAGGGAGGGAGAACGAAGAGCTCAAAGAGGCAAGGTCAGGGCCTGAAGACTGTGAGGCTGCCCCAGAGATGAGGTCCCATGAGGTGGTACAGACCATAGGAATGAGCTTTTTTTTTTAGGAATGAGCTTTTGTCCTATAGCGGGCAGGACATGAAGCCAGGGGCACCGGGGGAGATCCAGGGGGTAGAACAGGCTAGCATCCTAGTGCTCATTCTCCCTGTCACAGCCCCTGCCAGAGGGCCGGACCTCACATGGACCCCGGAGGTTCAGGAAAGGGCAGGAAGGCCAGGCCGAGGACTTAACCAGGCTGAGGCCAGGTGAGTGCACACCCCGAACACCCATGTTCCCCAGAACCCCATGAGGGGATACTTGGCCAGGCGAGAATGGGGGTGGGCCTAGAAGGTGGTCCCCTGTTTGTCTCAAGAAGGCTGGGGATGTAAAGAGAAAGGAAGCAGGGCCAGGACAAGGCCTAGCCTCCTGCCCAAGCCTGAGGACCAGCTGTCTCCATCTGCCCATCAGGGAAATGGGAGGGTAATCACAGCTAACAGTAACAGGGCACGTGACCACCCCCAGTGATGACCTTTTCCAGGCCCCAACCCCAGGCCTCATGCCCATCTCACCAAGTGAACTGCCTCAAATGCCCAGACTTAGCGGGCCTGTACCTCTAGTTCTAAGTATGCTTAACCGATTCCCACCTCTCTCTCATGGGTCAGCCTAGGTATTCCCTGCCTGGAGCAGCCTCCTTGGGCTTCTACAGCCCCCCACGGTGCAGACCTGAGGCCTCTCTGCTTCCTGGAGCTACCTATCACCAGGTACCTAAAATGAGGGAGTCAGGCTATGACAGGGTTAGCCAGGGGCATGAACAGTGAAGGTCAGCCTGCATAGCTCCGGAACCCCCTCCTGAGGCAAGTACCAGTACCACTCTGCTCATATGGGGCTGGCCCACAAGGCAGGGCCCCCAGCCCCCAGCTCTGCCCCTACCCTTCTCCGAGCCTGTTTCCGGCCTGCAGGATGGGACAGTGGTGTCCCTGCGTGCCACCTGCGGGTACGTACTTACCCATCAGGTTCTGCCGCTCTTCCTTCTTCCGGGCCTTCTGCTTGGCCTCCAGTTGCACCACTGATAGCGACGGCCCCACTGTGGGGCTGGGGAGGGCGCTGGCTGCAAAGCGAGCCAGCAGGCCCAGCCCACTCTCCTCCAGGCCTGGCGACAGGGCCCGCTCTCGGGCCCCCAGCCTATAGCCGCCGGTGGCCTCCTCCTCCTCCTCCTCCAGCTCATCCTCCTCGTCCTCCTCCTCGGAGCTCTCATCTGGTGCAGAAAACAGGGGGCGAGTCAGAGCTTTGGCCTCAGCAGGTACCGCCCCCCACCGCCCCGACTCAGCCAGAGCACCAGCGAGAGGTGCATGGCTGCAGCCTAGCACCTCACTCCTCATCAGCCGGGGGTGGTTCCGATACCAGCCCACAGATCCCCCCCAACCCCTGCCGATGGCCCAGTGCCCCCATCAAAGCAAGCCCAAGACGCGGGCATCCCGGACAGCCCAGAGGTGGGCAGCAGCTTTGGGAATCAGAGGGTTTCTGTAAAGGGGAACACGAACATGCACCTGTGCCGTGGGGAGGGGGACAGACACACGGACAAGGACTGGAGACAGCTCTCTCCACCATCTCACGCACACACGCACACACACACCCCGACGTACAACATGAAGGCTGAGAAAGGAGGCAGGAGAAGAGGAAAGAGGAGGCCAGGGAGGGGCGGAGAGGGGGTGGGGTGAGGGTGCCAGGGACTCAGGGGCCTGGTGGGGGTGGCGGGGCATGGGTTCTGAGGCTAGTGACAGGAGAAGGTTAGAGTTCGATCTCTTCTTGAGCAGGCTCTGGGGTCCAAAGTTGACTCCCAGCAACTCCCCTGAGCTGGGGAGCCTGGGGTAAATCCTGGCCCTCTGGGAGCACTTTTGCTCATCTGTGGCATGGGCCGGCCCTCCCAACCCACGCACCCAGCTAAGGAGAAAGCACTTTGCGGGCTGAACAAGGACCAAACAGAAACAGGACCAGCCTGTTGTACAAAAAGAAACTGCTGTCCCCACGGCCAAGGGAGCCACAAGCTGGCTATGCCTCCTGATCTACGGGGAGCCAGGGAGGGAGGCACGCAGGTCAGCTCTCCTCACTCTGCGCCAGGGGACTGAGGCTTGGCGTGGCCGAGCACTCGGGCAGAACTCAAACCCAGGGCTCCTTGGCTGTCTTGTCACCCAGTGTCTCCTAGAAGGGGGTGTTCCCTGCACGTGAACCAAGCTCTCCACCAAGAACAGAGACTGCAGGGAGATTACAACCTTGCTCCTGACCTTCCCAGGGAGACAGCCTCACACCGCCAGAGTGGACAGGCGAGGGCACTGGGGGCTAACTGCCCAGGGACACCCGCTAACTCTGCCTGGAGTGCTGGGCACGTGATGGTGGCTCTGGGGGCCACTAGCCCAGGGCAGGGCCAGGCAAGACCAGAGGCGACTCTCTGCAGCAGATAAGGTGGCCCATACCCCCTCCACCCCCCCTCTATCTTGGGCAGGGAATGCCTGGGCTAAGGGAATGGAGAGGGGCAGACACAGCCAGCCAACTCCATGTTCTCCTGCCACACCCCGAGCCACCTCTGCTTGCTTGGGTGCAACCAGCAGCCCCAAGTGGTGGCCCCGGGTGCACCAAGGGCGGCAGGGGGTCTGCCTACCCAACTTTCCAAGGGAGCCTGGGTCTCTGGGGTGAGGAAGGTGGACGTGAGCTGCAGGAATCCCTGAAGGGCGTTGAGAAAGGAAGGAGGCAGAGACAGAGGGTTGTTAAGAGGAAGAGGAGGATGGGGAGGATGGGGAGGAGAGGGAGGAGGGAGAGGAAGGGGGGGAGGCCCGGCTCCCAGAGCAATGGATGAAGCAGGATGGAGGCCAGTGGGGCAGGCAGGCGGCAAGCAGGCAGTGCACACTTGCGATCCATCCACATTGCGGACATCACATGGTTGTCTCCGCCCCAGTGGGCCACAGCGGCAAAGCAGGCTAAGTGTAGGCAGACTTTCGGCAGCGCCTGGGTCCCCCACATCAGGCCTCCCTGGGGTCGGCCAATTTGAGCAGGGTGGCGGGCGGGGGGGGGGGGGGCGGTGGCTGGCTGGGGTGGGGGCACAGAATCAGATGTGTGGCCAGTTTTCCCTTCTAGAGAACGCCTTCCCTGGCGGCTCAGGTGTGAAGACTCCAGAACGCTCCCCCATCCAGAAAGATTCCCCACCAGCAACGTACAGTGGGGGAGGGCTGGCTCTGGGTTTCTGGATGCCTGGAATGTCTATATTGGATACCAGTCAGCCAGCAGCAGCCCAATCCCCGCACCTCGACGTGGAAAAAGTACTTGGAAGGAAAAACCCAAAACCAGGGTTCGCTTCCCACAAAGCAAGATTGGTGGTCTCTGGAGACCCTCCCCACCTCCGGCTGCTATGAGCCTGAAAAGCCCCCACTGGCTGCTTCCCATGGTGGCTGGTCTGCTCAGGCTGGGGTATGCGGGGCAGGGGGAGCAGTGGCGGGGATGAGGGGGCATCTCCGGACCAAGGAAGCCTTTCTGGAGCCGTCCACACCTGAGGCGAGAGCGCCTACCAAGGGCAGAGGGAGGAAAAGTCCCAACAAAGCAGCCCAAGGTAATACAGAAAAACTTTTTCTTACAAAAACCAAAACCAAAAAACTCTTGGCTCGGTATGTGGGGTCGTCTGGTGTAGCTTGGTTCGGTTTGGTTTTCTAAAACCCGATCGATAAATGCCAAAGCAATCCGCTGCTGCCATAGCCGATGGGGGCAAACCCCGAGGAGGGGAGGTGCAGGGGGACACAAAGAAAAGGGTTTTGCCTACCTACGGAGCAACGAGCCAGGCTCGGACCCAAGCTCAGTGACCCGCTGCGCCGTCTGCCCTACTCCCAGCCTTCGCTTTGCGTCCAGAGTGCAGCGTGAGAGCAAATGCAAGAGACCAAAACAGACATTCAAAGCATCATGGGCAGGGATCAAGGGGGAGGGTATGGTCAAGCTGCTGGGGGGAGAGAGCAGACACTAGAAAGCCAAGCAGTCAGGTGTTTTAGTACCGGATGTCAGGAAGACCCTATTACCCAAATATCCCTGTCAAGACCTGACCAGCGTTGTGTGTGTGTGTGTGTCTGTGTCTGTGTACGCGTGCAGCAGGGCCCCTCGCCTCCCCTATCTGGGTTCGCTCCGCTGCCATGTCTGGCCTGCTCTGAGGGGCCTCTGGCTCCCTCTGCCCACTCTGGCCACATGGCCCTGTGCCAAGACATCTGAAGGGGCTGCCTGCTTCTCTATGGGGTCGGGGCTGGGGCAGGAGAGCTTCAACTCACAGAAGCTGGAACTCTGGCTTTAAAGGGGAGGAGCCAAGAGGGGAGAGGAGCAGGTCAGGGAGGGAGGAAAGAGAACGGTGAACCAGCCAGACTGGTCCAGAGGCCAGGACTCGGGGCAAAGGAGGCTGACTGGTGAGTTAGTGAATTCCCCACTTCCTTGGCCCAAACTCCATTCTCTCGCAGCAGCCCAAGAGAACATGGGTCCCAAGGGCATCTGGCTCCCTGCTGTGCCATTTCCTGGTCACCCAAATGGACCTGGGCAAGTCAGGATGGGAGGTGCGGGCAGGGAGAAAGCAGACCAGGAACGGGAGCACAGCTGGAGTCAGGGTAGCCTCTGGTCCCAGGGCCTGAGCCAGTTCCCGTCCAGGTGGGCCCCTGCATGCCCGGGCCCCACCCCAGGGGGCACAGGGTCTAGACTCTGGGAATCCCTGAAGGGGCTCCACCCAGAAGCAAATCCCTAAACCAGGGTGAGGAAACACTTAAGAATCCCCTGGCTCCCCCACTTGTCCCTGGGACGCCAAAACCAGGATGTCCACCGGGATCACAGAACCACACCCTCTCCCCACCGGTGAGGCAGATGGGCTGGGGGGTGCTGCCAGCTGACCAGGCCTGTGGGCTCAGTGGCCAGTGCTCTCTCCGAAGCCCCGGGCTCCCCGCCGCTCAACGTGGCAATGAAGCCCACGCTTTCAAATCTCACAACAAAACTCGGGGCGGCAAATGGTCTTGACCCTGCACTGCCTACACGCCCTTTAAAACAGAAATACGTGTTAGAAAACAAGTGTTTATATTTTTAAACCGCTGTTACACAGAAATAGAGCTTTAAGAAAATAAAAAAACAAACAGGCAGCTAAAAAACAAAACAAAACAAAAACAAAAGATGAAGCTGGAGGTGAGCACAGCTGACTTTGAGCCTGAGAAATGAACGCATGCCAACAGCTACCAGGGATATTTGAGTAACAGAGAAGAGTGGCAGACCGCCTCTTCCAGCTCTAGCCCTTGGGGGAGGCAGGGGTGCGGGAGGCAGGGGGAGGGGAAGGAGGAACGAATGAGGGGAGCGGCAACCTAATGGTCTAGTAAGGACACAGCAAGAGAGACAAGGCACACGGGTTTAGTTAAAAATGAACTCGGTATGTTTAATAAAGCTTGGTATTACCAAAATCGCGGTACAAACATCAAGTCACACGCCCACACGACAGAATTCCATTTACAAAATGTCCCCCCGGGAGGCCTCCGAGAGAACCCGACCCAGGCCTGCGGTCCAGGGGGGCAGAGGAGGCGAGGAGGGGGGCAGAGGGGGAGCGCGGAGGAGGGGGAGACTAAAAACAGTCCGTATAAAGGCTCAAAAAGAGCCAGGCCGTGGCGTTATCACAACGATACAGGTACAAATAAGAACAAAAATAGAAGGACTCAGGCGGATACAGCAGGCTACGCTGCCAAGAACCAAGACGGCCGCCCTTCCCGAGGCGTCCCAGGTGGGCCACCTCTGCCCGCCATCTCCTGCCATCTCCTGCTCGCTCGCTCGCTCTCTCGCGCTCTCTCTCACTCACTCTCTCTCTCGCTAGAAAACACGGAAGGTACTTTGTGTTTGGAGCTAGTAACCTTGGTCAAACGAGTCCTCCGAGGAATCGCTGAAGGAGGAACGGGCCTCGACCTCTTGAAGCAGCAAACAAAAGGGCTGCTTCCTGCCGGCGGCCGGCTTGGGTTTCAGAGTCCGGGCGGCCGCCAGGCCCCTCTTGGTCAGCTTGGGGCCTCCGGGGGGCTTGTTCTTTGCCACCATGCCACACAGGATGGAAGACGTCAGTTTGGAGCTGGACGGGCCTTGGGCAGACCACTCGTCCTTCAGGAATTCTTCGTCTTCCTCTGAGTCCGTATCTGCAGTCAAAGTAGTTTTTAATAAAGTAAGTCATGGAGCGCTGGGAGGAGACGGAGGGGCTGGCGTCCCTCGTCACTCTCAGTGGCTCTGAGAACGCCCTGGCGCGTGCCGGGGCAGAAAGCTCCGAGTGCCTACCGGCCGTGCAACAGGCCATGTCCCACCGCCTAGACCTCTTCTCCCTGGCCTGGAACTCGACTCTCGCCTGGGAGGCCCCCGGGCCACAGGCCTCATAGAGCTCGTCCTTTCCAGACCCACCACACAGCCACCTCTGCCAACAGCCTTTCCAGGCCCCGGGGGAGGTAAGAGCCCTACTTTCAGGAAGGCCTGAGCCAGGGCCATGGAGGTCACTAAACCCAGCCCACGGCTCCTTTTGGGGAGACAAAACGTAAGAAAAGAAGGGCTCGGGTAAAGCTCTTCTACCCCAGAAGAGCAGTTTGCGGTGGCGTGCTGGGCGGCGCAGGCAGACTGGGGAGCAGTAACACACACACACACGCATCCCAACTTTCCGCCCAGCAGCATTGCAATGGCCACCGAACGCAGTCACACCAAGGAAACTGGCAAGTGATATTCCAACTCAAGAATTCCTATCAAAGGGCGTCATTACCAGCACACGGCTGCTGGCTTCCCCCAAGTCTCCTGCCTTCCTGCACAGCGTGGGAAGGCCAGGGTTCCCAAGCTTTCCGGGGAGAAGATCACCCAGCTTTAGGGAAAGGGGACCATCAAGCGGGCACAGCTCTGGCCCTTTCCAACCTCAACCCAAACGTTCTCATGCCATTTTGATCCGTTTTATAAATGGGGCTGGGCTGTCCAGCAAGATCTCATTGGAAAAAACGGCTCCACAGCCAAAGACTGTAATCCCGTGATCTGATAAAATCCACGCTGAACACAAGGAACAGTAACGACCAGAGCTAAGCTCTGGCAGCACCTACCATCTCCATGCCCACAAAAAACTACATGGGCACGTGCATGTGTCGGGTGCGGGAGTGAGTCAGAGGTAGAGGCAGTTTCCGTCCTCTGGCTGCCTCCGCCTATACCTACCTATGCTTTCCACTCCAACTAAGACCCCAACTCCAGGATGGCCTCAGAACTCTAGGCAGGGGTAACACAGACAAGCGCCATCAGGCCTGTCCATCCTTCCCAAGCCCACATCCCTGGCTGGCAACACTGAGGGTGATGACGACCGAACTGGCTTCCCACCAGGCATGCATGTCTCCCAACCCCAACAACCCAAAGTTGAAAAACAAAGCCGTTTTCTCTCTTCCTGTATCCTGCCACCCTTGACTACGTGAAAAATACAAACGAGGGATGCCTGAGTGGCTTAGCTGGTTAAGCGGCCGGCTCTTGATCTCAGCTCAGGTCTGGAACTCAGGGTCATGAGATCGAGCCCCACCTTGGGTTCTGCACTGGGCATGCAGCTTACTTAAACAAACGAGGAACTCTCCTCAGAGTCAGCTACCTACTATAGCCAGCATCTAGTTGGACACAGATCTGATCGCTCTGCTGCAACTTTAACTCCCTTCTCTCACCTGGACAGTGGAATTTTCGACACCGGTGTAATAGACAAGCAATCCGAATATGGCTTTGTGCGTGCAAACATTTGCACACAGGGGACTCACTGGCTCAGAGCACGCCAAAGACCTCGGGAACTGAGCTCATTTCTGGCCTCCAGATGTACAAGGACAGGATGCTTCTTGCAGTCAAGACAGCAACTCCCCATTCCCTCCAACATTCTAAAACCCAGAGATGGAAATATCAGAGAGTCCTTCTTTCCTCCTCCTCTGGGGCTACGAGTTCTGAGATGTGCTCATGGTAGCCATGGACCTAGTCATATCATACCCATCCAAAGCTGAGGGCCACAAAAGCTATGGCAATCAAGCATGTCCTCAACACATAAGGCACAAAGGAGCTGTTTACCTCACATATTTGTCTCTACGTCAGCCCTAGAGACCCATTAGTCCTGAGTAACCAAACATACAAATGTTAAAAGAAAAAAGCAAAAACAAAAACAAAAACAAAAACAAAAGACACCAACAACAGCAGCAGCTTAAACTTATGCCACAGCCAGCTTTTACCAACGTGAACTCACTAGAGCTCACAACAGTCCTGTGAGGGCAACAAGAATTTAACTCCAAGTCCATAAACACTTTATTTCCTTTCCTCAAGAAAACAAACTTTAATAGCATTACAGGTGTCTACCTTCCTGCACTTGACATCCAACCACTCTTCCTATAAACCAAGAAGAGCCGATCAAAAGCCCAGATACCCACATCCAGGCAGTCCAAACAAAAAAGCCCTCCACCTGAGTCAGGGCATGGGGACTCCCGCAACAGACCCTGCTGAGGACTGGTGGGAGCTGCATGTGAAGCCCCTCCAGGCCTTTCTGTAGCAGCCACTGGCTTTGGGCGCCTGGGTTCTGGGCATTTGGGGCTCCACTCATACACACGCCAAGGAGCACCTACTACCCACCACCATAGGCCCATGGAAGACCAGCCATCTGCACACACAGCACCTACTATCTGCCATACAGCGTCCCAGAGCCAGCAGAGACTGCACACAGACCCGGGAGCACCTATTATGTGCCATCGAAGGCTGTGAAGGGCCAGCCATCTGCCTGTGCACATGCCCGCACACACACACACACACCCTACACACCTACTACACACCACTGAAGGCCGTGAAGAGCCAGCCTTCTGCTCAGGCACACACGCACACACACACACTCACACCCAGGCGCACCTACGCGGCCACAGAGCACCTACTACGCGCCACTGAAGGCTGTGAAGGGCCAGCCACCTGCCCGCACGCACGCACGCACACCCAGGCGCACCTACCATGCACCACCAAAGGTCGTGAAAGGCCAACCATTGCGCAGGCGCGCACGCACACCCAGGAGCACCTACTACACGCCACAGGAGGAGGTCCCAGGCCCAAGTCTGGGGACCCCAGCTCAGGAAAGCCGCATCCTGAGCCGCATTCCCGAGGGCCCAGGGAAGGAGCTCCCATGCAGCAGGCTCCAGCCAGTGAGAGGACAAGCAGCCCCCTCAGTCCAGCAACAGTTGCGCTTCCCGGTTCTACGCTCCCCACCCGGGCGGTCCACCCCCTGGGCACAACGTAGGGCGGCCACCTGGAGTGCTGTGGGAAACACAGACGCAAACACGGCCCGCACAGCCCTCAGTGCGCTGCCCAGCACCGCCCGGCACGGCGTGCGCTCTGCGAACAGACGCTGTTCCTCCGAACGCCCCGCCAGGGGACTGAGAGCCGCCTGTGGGCAGAGGACGCAGGCTCCGCTCTACCGTCGGTCGTCGCAAACGGCCGCTCAAGGCTGAGCAGCCGCTGACTCTGTCGCGCAAAGGCCTCCGCACCGACTCCTCTCTGGCAAAGGCGCGAAGGGTCGCCACAAGCCGGCGGACTTCCCCTCCCACCCACCAATCACAGGCACTTCCGCTTTCCATACCCTCCGCCCCCCTCCCCCCCACACCCCACCACACTTCCGGCCTAGAGCCCGCGCAGAAGCAGGAGAGACCTTCGAGCGCCCGTGAGAGAGAGGAGACTGAGGAGAGAGAGGAAGCGGCCCGGGGCGGCGCGGCGTCCGCTACTTACTGTAGGAGTAGCTGCTCACTTCCGAGGCGAACGGGGAGTGGGCCGACTTGGGCTGGCCTCTGGCCTTGAAGCCCACCTCCATCTTCCTGGCTTTGGCGGCCCTTTTGTGTTTACCTTCTCTGGAGGCTTTGAGGGACAGACTGAGGCCTTTGGCCAGCGCCTTCCTGTCCTTGCCCAGCAGGCTGTCGTAGGGCGTCAAGTACCTGCCGCAGCCCCCGCTCGCTTTGGACTTGCCCCCAGAGCTGTCCGAGAACTTGAAGGGCGACTTGAGCTTGTCCTGCTTCGTGAGCGACAGGGCCTTGTCCAGCTTGCTGGCCAGCTGCTCCTGGTCACTGGCCATCTTTTTCTTTTTAATCTTCAGCTGTAGAGGGAAGTCGGGAAGTCACGGGTTAAGACGTTTGGCCAAAGGACGAGAGTGGGCTTCAGCGCAGGGGCTCTGATGAAGCGGGGCTCCGGGCCCTTCTCCCTGCCTCCGTG
The DNA here is from genome assembly GCF_009829155.1 of Mustela erminea. Classification (NCBI taxonomy): domain Eukaryota; kingdom Metazoa; phylum Chordata; class Mammalia; order Carnivora; family Mustelidae; genus Mustela; species Mustela erminea. The sequence continues at coordinate 28,346,035 of NC_045633.1, forward strand.
GCGTCCAGCAAGTTGCTCAACCCCTCTGAGCCTCTGTTCTCCCCGATCCGGAAAATGGGGAGAATTATAGGCAGGCCTCTTGGGGTTGTCGTGAAGGTGACCTGAGATGAGGCCCGTGAAGCTCTTATCACAGTGCTGTTACCCTGGGTGCAGCGATCGCTAATGCTGGCACTGCCACTGGCTCTCCCCGACGCTCTCATGCCTCCTAGGGAAGCCCTTCAAGCAAGCGGCCCTGCTGATACACCAGGAGGCGGGGGAGGGGGAGGAGGAGGCATGCAACCAAGACAGAAACCTCAAATCCTAGCACGGTTCATCCATTTAACTTGACCACCTGAAGCAGCCCAGGAAGACTACAGCACATCCTAAACTGGCCCATCCAAGTGAATAGGCGGGAGCTGCCAAGAGAATGCCTTGGGTGTGCCTCGGATGCCCGAAGCAGTCAACAGCAGATTCGAGTTCTCAGATTAAATTCCTGGTTGCCATGTCTGCTGTAGTTGTTTGCTATCAAAAGGAAATGTGCAGTTCCAAAGCCATTAACGCCCCTCGTTTGAACACTTTAGCTGTATTTTCTTTAATCGGTTAACGTATCATACGGGCGAGAAAGGAGGGATAGGGTCATTTGAACAGCCAAGAAGCATCCCTCACGATTTGCAAATAAAGGATCCTGACATACAGACTGGCTCTGTTAACTCCTCCTGGATCCAGTCTCCCTTATGTATTTCCCTCTGATGGCCAAATCAACGGAAAGAGTTCCCTTCTGTGGAGCTTTATGAGGAGGGATGACAAGGTACATTAGTATTTAGAGACACAGGCCTTAAGTGGACGATTTCAATGCTCTGCAGAAATAAGAAAAATCAAGGAGTTGGCTCTCACCCCATTACCCCGGAGAGTTCACAAGGAAATTACAATGGCATCAAGCCCTTGTTTCTCAGAACTACGGAACGGTGAAGCTGCTCATTAGACAGTTACACTGTTAACCAAATAATGCAATTACTGTTGTTTAAGAACTTGCAGCCTCTCTTCGTTGCTTCAGCAAAGGGTCATGGAGCACACACAGGGGGTGTGGCTTTCAGTCCCAGCTCTACCTGAGGCTGTGCTACTTCTAAGTTTCTGACTTCCTCTGGGCCTTGATCCATGCCCCACCCCACCCCCCAGCCCAATAAGACTGGAGGACAGTCCCTCTGGCACTAAAGCAATTATTTCTACAGTTTCTGTGCAGGACTAGGATCATCAACAGACCTGTAGAGGGAGTGTGAACTCTGGCACACCTTCCAGACCTTCTACCCTAGGATGGCAGCTTACTGACCTGACTCATGAAATCTGATGAGGATTCGTGCTCGTCCCAAGGCTGGCTCCTGCCCCTCGCTTTCCCCGTGGCAACAAGGCCATCATGTTCCTCCTCAGGTCCCTTGTGCCTCTTCCTCATGCCTGCTCCAAGCTCGTACTCCTCCGATGTCAGCAGAGGCTTGCTGCTCAGCCTGAAACCCAGATGCACAGCTGGTCAACACCCTGGCCAGCAAAGACTCAAGGGGTGGGGGTGGGGGTGGGGTCCGCCCTCACGGCCCTGAAGGCTGGGCTCCAGATGTCGAAGCACAGACAGTGATGGCAGAGTGACGAATCTGGGGAAACAGATCCTGCAAAGCTATGGTGCTGGGATTCTATTTGTGAATGGGGCAGAATGAGTTTAACAGGAAAGAAGAAACACTTCTCCACGGCAGTATCCTCTGCTGGCCTCTTTCTCGCTCGTGCTTCTTCATACATACACTCACTCACACACACGCACACCCCTTAACAAAACGTGCCAAGAACAAGGATCAGAAATGTCAAAGAACTCCCAGAACGGGAGGGGGATTAAGGGTCTCCAGCTGGTCTCCTGCACCCCTGGGATTAACGCAGTCAAGAATACAGTCCCAGGTTGAAGGCTTCTCTTACCTACTTTAAGCTAAACCTTCACAAGTAATAAAAGCAACTAATATTTACTTGGTGCTTACTATGTGCTTTTTCCCAGGCCAGGGCTTTATATTCCAACCACAACAATGTTCTACATGCTGGTTTCTTTACACAGGGGGAAACAGGCTCCAAAAAGCTAGCACACAGCCCAAGGTCACAATAAACACTGGATGCAGGTGTGACGCAAAAGCAGGAAAGCGTTCCCATCTCAGGGGGCCGTGCTCCGACACAGGGGCTGCCTGCTGGCGACCCCAACCTCTGCTGTCTTTAGGAACTGCTTCCCTACCCTCCTTTGGCCAGCTGTAGGGAATTTCTTCCAGTCTTCATCCTCTCCTCCAACAGGAATATCCGAGAAGGATAAATGCAATTCATGGGGGCCCTTGGGGAGGTCTTCTGCCAAGACCCATGGCCAACCCACTGCCTCTCCTGTGCCTTCGGAAGCCACCCTGCGGCCCCCTCTGCTTCCTCAAGCCAAGCACCAGGCTGCCTAGTGTCTGCCCTGCCCCAATAACCCAGGCCGAGGTGCATTCCAACCCCGCTGCTCTGATGGGCCTCATTCGGCTCATGCTACTCCCGACACCCAGAAGATCGGAGCATCACTCCCCAGCCCAGCCCGGAGGAAGAGCTCTCATTCCAGCCACCGTTCAAGAAAACCTCCAGAGGTGCCACACGCAGTTTCTGCTACCACTCAAGGAACACACAAAGGAGCACCCCTGGGTCACAGGCTCAGGTGCAACAAGCCAACGGGTCAGGCCAGGAGGACAGGAATAACACTGTCAGTCACACAAGGAACCAAGTGACAGCACAAGTCAGAGCCAGTCCTGGCGGGGCTGAAAGTTCAGCGAATCCCCCCGTAGGGAGGAGGTACGTGGAGAAGGGCAGGAATTCGTCCCTAACCTTGAAGGAAGCAGGTGTGGCAGGAAGGTGGGGGAAGGGCTTGGCTGACAGCACGGACACCTCTCTCCCTGGGCTCATCTGCCATTCACTGCTAGGGGGATGAGTCTGCCTGTCCATTCGCCACTCGCCTGGCTCACCCTCCTGGCCCGGGCAGCGCACACTGTGCTCCCTGAGAGCTACCAACCAGGCGGGTCAGAGTCCGAGGGACTCGAGGTCCCCGGTGCCCAGACGCAGGCCCTATGCGGGCCTGTGCTCCTCCCCTCCGAGCTCTATGCCAGTTCCCGACCCACCGAGGGGCCAGCCTTACTTTCCGCTACTGTTGCGGCTCTTCCCTCTCTTGCGGGGGGGCGACAGGGCGCTCAGGGCGTGGGTCCGTTTCCTCGGCCTGCCAGGGCCTCTGCGTGCCAAGCTTCTATGGGGTTCCTCGCGCCTGTCCCTTAAAAAGAATCACACGCTTGGCTGTGAACCTGGGGGGTAGAGGGGGCGCGGAGGAGGACACACGATACGCACACGTCACTCAGGTCCACACACACCTCTAATGGCCTACCACAGCCAACCTACTGAGCGCCAACGCCTATGAGAGCCCAAGCAGGCCTCCGCCTGCTGCGGCCTTGTCACCGGGCCGGCCGGGGCCGTGGGATGCGGCTGGGGGCACACTCACTCGGGGTCGCGGCGTCTCTGCAGCTTCACCAGCTCTCGCTGCTTCTCCTTGTACCGCCGCTGGACCTCGGCCAGCCGCATCCGGAAGTCCAGCTCCATGGCATCCATGCTTTCCAAGGACGACTTCATGGCATACATCTGCGGGGAGAGCGGGGTGAGAACGCCGACACCCACCAGCTCCTACCACCCGCAGGAGTGGCGAGGCTTGATGGTGACGGGGCCCTAGCTCGAACCCCGTCTCTGCCATTTATTAGCCAAGGCCGTGGGCAGAACGCAGAATAGGGATCAAAACCCAAGTCCAAAGGACTGAGCAAGGGCTGTGTGGCCCCGGACAGCTGCTTAAGCAGCATGGCCTGTCGCATTACCCATCATTTATAGATGCAGGCTCAGAAACGTGAGGTGCTTGCCCGGGGCCCACAGGCAGCGAGGGGCACAGCCAGGGCTGCTCTTCCCAACCCATCAGGCAGTCGCCCATTGTCCCACGGATAAACTGAGACCCAGAAAGGGAAAAGAGTTCGCCCAGGACTGCACAGCAAGTCAGTGGCAGAAGCTGGACTCAGATCAGGCCCTTCCAACTCCAAAGCCAGCCATGTCCCCAGCAAGATGGAATCTCTGGGGGATCCACCCCAGAGCCCACAGGCAGGCAAAAACAGGTCCGGGACACCTCACCCGTTCCTCCTTCTTCTGCATCCAGCTGTACTTCTTGTTGGGGTTCAGCTCCCGCGGAAGCCGCAGGTTCTTAAGTGGGTCCACGAAGGGGCTGTCCAACACCTCCTTCAGCATGTGGCTGCTGGCTGCCAGCAGGCTCTCCAGCGAGGGCCGCACCGCTGGGCCCCGCTCTGCACCTGCACATTGGGAGGCAGGTGAGCCCATGCGTCTATGCCTGCCCTGGGGGCAGGAATCCTGGACTCGGCAGCCAGTCCGACCCCAAAGAGGGAGGAGAATGAGGCCCAGGACCAGCTCAGGGCTTGCCTAAGGCCACATGGTGGCCCCAAGGATGCTGACTACACCGCAGCCTTTCCAAGAAGCAAGAAATGGTGCATGGTGCTAAATGAGAACGAGCGAGAGTTGGGGAGCACACAGCATGACCCCGTTCCAAATGTCCACTGCTACACAAAGTAGCCGAGTGGCCAAGTGCCGGCAGAGGTACTTTCTGGAGTGTGCCTCTTTCCACTTATCTGCCCTTTACATTTTCCATGACGAATATGCACGCTTTTCACTTCCAGAAAAACAGGAGCCCAAGTTAAGTTTTATAAACTGTAAAACTAATATGAGAACACAAGAAACACAAACCTGGCAGAAAGGGGTGAAGAAAGAACATCTTCCCCTCCCCAAGAGAGTTGCCCCTGCCACCAGAAGTGCCGAAGGAAACGAAACGTTCTGGTAGAAGACACCAGAAACATGAGCCTGTATTCGAACACAAGCAATGTCCGTGGGCATCCTTTATAAACACGGAAGAACACCTCACCTCTCTACTCAGCATGGCAAAACGAATGTCTACCACATGTTATGAACCTGAAACTTACAACACTGACACCTCTGCAGATCAAAGAGACCATAATAACAGCAACTTTACATGGCCAGACCCCGTAACAGGTGCCTAAAATTCTCTGGCACTGCGGAGATTTAATCAATCTAAATAACTAACTCTCTACTAATAGGACATTTTAGTCATTTCTAAATTTTTTTTTGGTAGTGGGTGGATAGGCACACAGTCAGGACATGTGTGTTCTAGGAGAATTCCCACCTGTGTGAGTAACATAATCGAGGTATGTACATTTCTCTGACAAATATTCCAGCCACCTCCAGAAAGGGCGCACCAACCCAGCATCTCAGCAGTGGCTCATGGGAGGTCATCTCCCCTCCAGTCTTTCCCAAAGTTAAAGAAGTTTTCTTTCTTTTTCTTTTTTTTAAACTGGTGTTTTCTCAGTGATCTAACGTGTGATCGGGTTTTGTGAGTGTACCTGAGGTGCTAGTTTTTCACGTGCACCAAAGAAAAAAGTATATTCTTTACTACCGATGTGTATAGCTCCATAAAATCAACATCAGTGACTTTTCTCGCGTGGCTCAGGGCTTCTCGACCTTGGCGCCATCCAAGTTGGCTCAGCTCCTCCTCGGCCCCCCCACCCCAAAGTTGTGGCTGTCCTGGGCATGCGCTACAGTTGCTGCAGTGGCATCTCCTGCCTTTGCCCACTAGATGTCAGCAGTACTCCCCCGAGCAGTGACAACCAGGAGTGTCACCACCGACTAAGAGCCACGGGTTCTGCTCTTCCATATCCTTGCAGAAACTGAGGCAGCAACCCAGTGAACCCCGTCAGCTCACAAGGTCCTCCAAGCCATCAGAGTCAGCTGCTGGGTAAGGCAGGAGAGGGCCACCCCGTTACAGAGGAGGGGACCAAGGTGCACCTTTGTCTCCTCCTTCGCCCTCCAAACCAGTCCTGCTGGGGCTCTCACGACTGACAGCCCAGGGAAGCCGGGATGACCCTAGGCCAGCTGCTACAGGATGAACTGTGTTGTGTCCCCTGCCAAATCCACACGCCGAAGTCCTGACCCCAGGACCTCAGAAAGTGACCTTATTTTGAGAACCTCTAAAGAGGAAATCAAGCTAAAGTCAAATTATTAGAGGAACCCTAATCCAGGAGGACTGTGTCCCTAAGGGAAAGGGAACTCTGGACACAGGCACAAAGGGGCAACCAGGAGAGGACACAGGAGAGACCTCCACAGGACCCAGCCCTGCTCGCCCCCGGTCTAGAACTTCGCCCCCTCACCCAACTAGGAGACAACACGTTTCTGATCTCTGAGTCCCTCAGTCTGTGGTGTCTGTGACAGCAGCCCCAGCTAACCAACACACCAGCCTTGTGGAGGTCCCAGCACGGATGTGACCCATGGGCCATGGGGAAGCTCTAAGTGCCACCTGGGGCCTTTTGTGGAGGACTGATGCTCTGTATCCTGTCAGCAGCTGCTGGGAAGAGAAAAGGGCTACCAGAACCTTCAGCACACACAACCCCTACACACCAGCACCTCCCAAGTGCACTAGCCAGCCCAGGGCCACAGATCCAGCCCAGGGCCACCCAGCCAGCCCTGGACCACACCTCCTCAGCAGAAACCACCTGCAGGTCACAAAGTCTCCCCCCGCCAATCCCCAACTCCCCACCTCCTGAAAAGTGCTCTTCCACAGGTCAGGCCAGGAACCTTGGACTTGCTCTTACACCCACCCAGAGTCTGGCAAAAGCCCACTGGCTGCACCTTAACTTCCACTCAGAATCCTCCCGCTCCTCGCCTCCACCTGCCCCGCCCCACCCCCAGGGCCTGGAGCCTCCTCCTGGGTCTCCCTGCATCCACCCTCTGTCTCAGCATCGATTATGCACACAGCCCCCAAATGACCCTACTGAAATCTGATCCTATCACTGGAACTCCAAACCCTCTTCCAGGAGGGCCCGGGGACCCCATCCCCTGCCCAACCCGCCAAGCTCCTTGTGGCCACCACTTTCCTCCTTCCACTCCACTCTACTCCCAGCCTCCTGGCTTCGGTTCCAATGTGCCACACACAGAGCCACACCCACCATTCACCTCAGGGCCTTTGCACCTACTGTTCTGTCAGCCTGGAATGTTTCCCCCAGAAGAGTTCTTCCCTGACCTTCCTCGGGTCACTTTAATCAAGAATAGGATCCCTGGCCTTCTCGCCTCCACCGTGTCCCCTTCCCACTGTGGCCACCTATTACTGCCTGTCACGACCCAATAATGCCAAGGGCTGCACATGGACAGCCTTGTCTAAAAACCGTGCCGGCACACAGTTAAGTGAGGGCAAGTAGGACTCCCAAACAGAAAATGAGGCAGGGGCGTGCAAAGGAGCAACGATGGGCAGCAGTCCCCAAACCAGGCAACCCATCTTCAGCCCCTCCTTCCCAGCTGGGCCCTCTGCGGCCCCCACTGAAAACCCAGCACCTGCTGGCAGGACTCCAAGAGGATTTTCATTTTCTTCTGAAAAATAATTTTTTGTATGGAACTATTTAAACGAGAAAAAAGAAGTCATGAACTTTTCGACAACAAGAACCGAACTTTTCGACAACAAGAACCCAACAACAGTGGACCTGGGTGGCTCAGTGGGTTAAAGCCTCTGCTTTCGGCTCAGGTCATGATCCCCGAGTCCTGGGATTGAGCCCCGTGGAGCCTGCTTCCTCCTCTCTCTGCCTGCCTCTCTGCCTACTTGTGCTCTTTGTCTGTCGAATAAATAAATAAAATCTTTAAAAAAAAAAAAGAAGAACCAAACAACAGACCCCTGTGGGGGAGTGGGTGGCACCCGTCCAGGCTTCCAGGGGGCCACAGGACCATGGCAATGAACAGGCCTTGAAAATGTGGCCTTGGTTCTGACCTAGCAATTTTCCCGGGGAACAGACCCCCAAGAAAATCAGAGGGACGGCCAAGGATTTTTCTTCAGGCATAACCATCATATTACGTACAACAGCAAAACAAAACAAAACAAAACAAAGGGCAGTACCATCTAGGACTAGGTTACTGAAGGTTGGGCCCTCCACGAGCTAGAAAACTTGACTGTCCCTAAAAAAAATTGTCAAGACACACAGCTCTGAAAAATATTTCATAGAGATATGCTAAGTGAAAAGGGCGGCTCACAGAACATTGTTTACAAAATGATCTTAATTTTAGAAGTGGTGTGTGTACAGAAAAAGTTCTAGAAAAAATGCACCAAAACACTAGCAACACATTACCACCCTGACAGCTGTCGCCTGGGCCCTTCCCTCCTTCATGCCAGTTCTGGGCCGAGCGTGGGGTGGTGAGGCTCGCCTGGCCCACAGCTCCTTCTGTACACATTTCTTGGAACGCCCTGAGTTTCTGTGTTGAACACCAGTGGGTTTGTGCCTAGCCCAGAATTCACTGCCCTTCTGCTGACAGTACCTGTTTCCTTCTGAGGGCTACCCTCCCTTGCCCTCCAGAAGGGAGAGCCCCGTGAGGGGCAGTGAACAATCAGCCTGTTCCTTCCCAGCTCCCCAGCCACAGTTTGCTTCTGCAGAGAGCATGAACCCCAGGGAGCCAATGAGAATGAATCAAAGTTCATTTGCCAGAGGTACCCAAGAAAGCGGTGGCCTCTTTTTAGAGTCTGCAGAATCAGGTAGGCCTGTAGGCCTGCAAGGAAGTGCTGGTGACCCCCATGGGGGCAGTGGGCCTGCTGTGAATGAGGCCAACAGACAGGAAAATGGAGCAGCTGGATAGAGAGATGGGGAAGGGGTATATTGGGAAAGAAACTCCTGATGACTTGAGACGCCCAGATCCAAGTTTTGCGCAGTGGCAGTATCGTAGCCAATGAGGTTTATCCGAGGCGCGATTATTGCTAATTGAAACACCCAGATCCAGCCATAGCTGAAACTTACTAATTACCACTGTACTTAGGTTCCAAGAGCCAATCAATTTACCCCACCATTTTCTAAGTTCAAAGGAGAGTTCCTGTCCCCTACAACACCAAGAATGGTGCCAGTAAAAAACCCAGCACTGACAGAACAAGGAGAAATGTCATCACTAAGAAACCCGTAGATCCGGCTGCATGGTAACATGAAGGCGCTTGGAACACTACTGACCTGTAACCAACTGAAATGGCCAATTTCATTATGTGGATTTTGCCTCCACTTAAAAAAAATAAAAACCAGACACAAATAAGCCATTTCCTGAGGATTTTCAAAATTGTTAAATTCTTACAAAAGAACTTAAAAATGTAAAAAAAAAAAAAAAAAAAAGCCCCAGAAACCAAGCACACCTTGTGGCTCACCTCCCACCTCCTGGCTCCTCTTCTCCAGCTCCAGCTCGGCGATCTCGCTCAGCAGGGTGATCCCGTGCAAGAAACTCTGCTCCAGGACCAGGCTCTGTGCTGCCTCCAGCTTCTCCAGGGCCTGGGTGCTGGGGCCCGGGGAGGGCAGAGGCCTGGCCTGGGGCAGTTCCGCAGCCGCCGCCAGAGCGTTCATACCAGCCAGTGGGTCCTCCAGGCCGGGCAGAAACTGGTCGGAGCCTTCTTCCTCCAGGAAGCAGGAGCCGCTGGGCACAGGTGCGGCCTCCCTGGCCTCCAGACTCAGGCACTCCCCGTCCCCGGCGGGCATGTCACAGTCTGCCAACTCCAGGCTGGGCCGGGGCTCGCTCGGGGCTGCCTGTGCTAGGGCCTCCTCAGGCACCGCCTCTGCCATGGACACAGCCATGGGCATATCGACGGGCACCTCCACGGGCTCCTCCTTGGCCTCGACCAGTGTCTCTGGCGTCACTCGCACCCCCAGGTCCGGGGCGGCTGTGCACGGTTCTGTCCGGCCTGGGGAATCGACCCGCGCTTCGGCCCCCTCCGTGAAGTCCGGGCCCCCGGGGGGCTCCATGCCCCCCTGCCCGCTGGCGCTCAGCGCCTGGGCCTCCAACAGACCACTTCCACAGCCAGCCACGGGGCTTGGGGCTGCCAGGGCTTCCTCGGGAGCCAATGTCAGGGGAGACTCCAAGGAGGGCACCTCTGCAGGGCCGTCGTCCACGTCTTCCACCTCGGCCTTCACCTCCCGTTCTACCAGCGGCTCTTCGTCGGGGCCCTCGCGCAGAGGCTCTGGGATCTTGGAGGGGGACAAGCGGATAGGCTTGTCTTCAGGCGACAGCGCCAGGCGCTCGGGCCCATCGGCCGGGAGCGGCACATCGGGGGCCCGGCCGTCAGCGTCGGAGGCCGCTGTGGGCTGCAGCAGGAACGGGTAGGGCCTCCCGTAGTGCGGCGGCAGGGTTTGAAACGGGTACCTGGGTGGGATATCTGCCGAGGACATGGAGAGTCAGCAGTGGCGCTCTGTCACATCTGACATCCCTCATGTCCTCACGCACATCCACCCACCAGCCAAGACAGAGACCCTGTGGCCACCCTCCTGTCCCGGCCAGCCTACGGAGCTGTGACCTCTTCCCGGCAGCATCTGGGGACATCGGCATGTCCAGACCAGAGAGAGAAAAGTCAGCCACCATCCTGTCCCCAAGGGGCTTCAGGTCTCAGAAGCAGAAATCATCATCGGCTTGCTTTCTCTCCCCAGCCCTAACCCCACAGGATCCAGCACGAGGCTAGCCCAGAAGCGAACACTCAGCAGACCGCCCATGGTCCTCACCCACCCAGGGCATCTCCAGTCCACCATTCCCGCCCCATCCCGTTAGAGCAGAGCTGGGGCACCCAGGTTGTTGCAGTGTTGCCCTCCCCCCGACCTTCCTACTCTACGCTTCCCCCATCGAAGCGTCCTCTCCAAGAACAGGACGGTCTGCAGGCGGATCTCCACAGTGCTCCGTGGGCTGACCAGGGGGAGATGGGTGCACACAGCACCTCCCGGGGCCCAGGCACGTACTCTGTGCCAGACATGAGCAATCTCCCCAGAGAGGGGCAGCCACCTGCCCCAAGGTCACACAGCATTCTGGTGCCAGAATCTGAACTTGAACTCACATCCTCCCGGCCATGCTCTCACACTCGTAAGGGCCACCAGGGAGGAGGCATGCCATTCAGGCCACCGCTGCACGTCCCACTGACCCAGGCCAGGGTGGGGAAGAACACTGTGCTGACAGCGGGGGGGGGGGGGGGCACCCCCAGAATGGAGATCCCCATGCTACTGTTCTCACTGTGCCCACTCAGCAGCTCCCGTGGGCCAGCCACAGTGTGCCTTACAGTTCTAAGCTTCGCTTGATCCTCAGAATGAGTCCTTCGGAAACAGTTGGGTTTTTTGTTTTGTTTTTTTATACCATAGCTTCTCTGCCCACTGTGGAACCCGCCGTGGAACCCACCATGGGGCCTGAACTCATGACCCCGAGATCAAGGGTCAGACACCTTACAGATGGAGCCACCCAGGCGTCCCATGGTAGGTTCGAACGTAACTGTGCTCCCGAAGTGGGGCCCGAGAAAGGCCAAGTCCCCCATGCTCATGCGTTCATTCCAGAGCCTGGGAGCAGACCTGGCACAGGGCAGGCACCCGGCAGACAGAGGAAGGAAGGAAGGGCCGGACCCATGGAGGGTACATGGACTGGCGGCGGGGGTCAGCTCTGCCAGAACCCGAGCCCCCTCCAGTCTGAGCAGCACGCGGCCCCCGGGGGGTCTGAGCCTCACTCCTACCCGAGAACAAGGCCTGGAAGGGGCTGGGGGCTTCCTTCTCCAACTCCAAGTCCTTCTTCTCCACGACATTCTCAGGCGCCTCCTCCTTGCGGGTGATGCCAGGAGTGGGCGGCGGGGAGGCGGGCGGCGGGCTGCTGGGGTGGGAGCTGGGCGTGGCGGGGTAGGCATAGGTGGGTGCCTTGGACACATCCTCCAGTTTCTGGATGACCTTGGCCTTCAGGGCAGCCACAGGGGAAGCGCGGGGAGATGGTGGCGGGCTCATGGCCTTGCCGTAGGTGCCCGTGGGGCCAGCAGCCAGGCCGGGGGGCTTCCGAGGCAGCAGTCCGGGGCCTGGGGCAGCCAGGCCGGCCTTGCCTGCAGCCTCCAGGCTCCGCTTGCTCACCTTCTCCTCCATCTCCACCCGATGTTCCTGGGCTTTCAGCCGTTCCTGCTGGGGAGGCGGCCGGCACGCAGGGTGAGCACAGCAGGAGGCATCACCCAGCACCTCCCCAATCCCCGGGGGCCCCTCAAGCGGGGTCCAGGGTGCAGGCTGCCCACCCTCCCAGCCTGCTATGGACATTCCATCCTGACTCGCGTGTAACAAGCACAGCGTTCCTTGTGGAACCCCAGACAGGGCTGGGGCGGGGAGGGGGGTGGCGCCTCCAGCCTGGCCCTGCTGGGAACCTGCTGTCAGGACAAGGAGGGCAGGGCGGAGGCATGAGGCTCCTGATGTTAAAGGAGACACCCCACTCCCCACACTTTGATGGCATTAGAACAGCTACCCTCACGGGAACTCACTACCTACTGAGTACGCTCCTGCCTTATCACCTTTGGGTCTCAAAATGCCTGTGGTGGCGGGGGGGGGGGGGGTCTCTTCCTGCATTTGATGCTCTTTGAGGCAATGGAAGGACAGCCAGTGCTCATGGGGGAGGTGAGGGGGGCAGGGAGCCAGGCAGTCACAGAAAACATACTGGGAAGAAATGCTCTCAGCACCAGCCACTCTCCTGATTATTAAATCTCACTGATAATCCTGATGACGCAGAGTTACTAGTACTCTCCAGAGGAGGAAACCTAAGCCCGGAGACATTAAATCATTTACTCAAGGTCACAGAGCCCGATACGCCAGAGCTGAGGGCCAAACCCCAGGCCCTGGCCCTGTCCACTGCCCTGCCTGCTGCTTGGGCCACCTCGGTGGACTTCCCTGGAGTGGCCACTGCCTGAAGGAAAAGGGACAGGCCAAGCAGAGGACAGATGTCCTGGAAGGAGGCAGGAGGCGGCAGGAGGGCTGTGGACTTTTGGGAGCCCACCCACGTGGGGAACCCCTCGTCTCCCAGCTCTTGCGATCAGTCAACATGGTGGTCAGAGGCCAGCCCTGGCCTGAGAAGGGAGCCAGGACCATGGAGCTGGCAGCCCGGCCGGGGGAACTCAAGGAGGTGGTCAGCCTGGGCTCAGAAAACAGCATCCAATGCAAACTTCCCCAGTCCAGCAGGCTGCCTCGCCTGCCTCAGTTTCCCTGCTGCACCCTGTACCCTGCCAGTCTCCATCCACCTCTGGGCCTTGCTCACGTTGTTCCCTGTGCCTGAAGGGCTTGTCCATGGTCAACTCCTTCGGGTCTGTGGGCTGACGCTTCCTCCTCCTCCAGGTGGCCCTCCCTGACCACCAGCCCCTGCCCTCTTTTCTCCCTCACAGCTCTTAACTGCTGAGCTCCTGCCTGTGGAGCCATCTGCCTCTCGATCCCTGGGGGGCTGCGGCGGGCTCCCCGCCCCGTCACCACCCCTCCCCCCAACTCACCACGAGCTGGGCGCTCCTCTGCAGTTCCAGGGCCTGGGCCGCCTGCTGCTGCAGGTACAGGAGCTCCTGCTGCCGCAGGAAGCGCTGCTGGGAGAAGAGCTGCAGCTGCTGGGCGTGGTGCAGGGGGCCGCGGCCCGGCGGGTACAGGGCAGCCCAGAGCGGGGGCGCCGCGGCCCGCTCCATCAGCTCCGCTAGGGGCAGGACGCACAGTGAGGCTGCATCCGCCCCCCAGCGCCCCCGGCCGCCCCCTCTGGAGGCGGGGCAGGGCTGACCCGGAGCCTCCCTCTGCACCCGCCTCCCTGGCCCAGGGCCCAGGCCCAAGCGCTCCATCCACACCCCAGATGGGATGTCCAGGGACTCTTACGGCAGGAGCATGCCAACAGGGGGTCTCCAATCGCTTCCTCCCCACCACACCCAGTGGTCTGCCAAGCTGACTCCTGAGGGATGGGAGGCACCAGGGCCAGGGGGGAGGGGTGTGCAGGCCCCAGAAAGGAAAACCTGCTTTGGTTCTGGGTAGAACATTAAAACAAAGATGCCTATGGATTTATGACACGGGGAAACCATGGACATCAGAACATCCTCGAAGCCCCGGTCTGCCTCCTACCCATGAGCCCTCCACCCAAAGGCCACCACTTACCAAAGTGAGGCAGGTGGTCGCTGGGAATGACCACCAGCTGGCCTGACTGGGGGTCCCTCACGAACTGGTAAGCTGATGGCAGGGAGCCCCCCAGGCCAGGCGGGAAGGCGGGCGCCATGCCCTGGTGCAGAGGAGGTGGGCCCAAGCCTAGGAGGACCCAGAACCGAGTCAAGGCCAAGAGCCAGGGGGTCAGGCCCACCCCCTTGCTGTCTGCTCCCCAGACTCCCACCTCCTGGGGCCTCCAGGCAGGAAGCTGAGTTGTGACAGGCTGCAAGCATGTCCACAGCCACCCACCCCTGGGCACCAGCTCCTAATGGGCTCAGCAGAGAGACCCCCACAAGGCGGGTGTCTTAGTGACCGCCTTCCTCGGACTCATGAGGCAGCTCCAGTGCAGGGAGAGGAAGCGAGGCCCAGGCCCTGGCCACAGAAGACAGGAGGCCGCTCTGGGCGTGGGTCCCACGAGCAACTCCCCTCCACCCACAGTCATGCCCCGGCACCAGCCCTGGGCTCCAGGCAAGAACATGTGGGGCCCACTCTATCCTCAAGCACCAGATAAGGGGAACTCGCGCACCCCACACCCACCGTAGGGGTGCCCGGCGAGCCACATGGACGTGCTACCCGAGCGGGGCAGCCAGGGATGAGTGCCCAGGTGGGCTGCGGGGTCGGCGGACCAGCGCCCGGAGCCTGCCAGCGATGGGCCACCGGTCACCATGAGGTTAGGGTTCAGGCCATTAGCAGCACAGCTGGTGGGGTGCAAGCGGGCCAGGTCAGCCAGCTCCTTGCTTTCTCTGAAAGGGAAACAGGCATTGGCAACAGCCCCGTGGGCCTGGGGAGGGGATGGGGGAGAGGACGGTTATCCCCCCGAATACCCAGCGGACACCCAGCATGAAGAGGAACCAGCTCTGGCTCAGAAAAGAATGGCTCCCCAGGGCCTCCCCCAGGAGGGGGGACACACACTCTCTGGAGAGGGACTGTGGGGCCATCTGGCCTAGGATCCGGGTCATGGGCCAGGATAGCTCCAGCTCCCAAGACAAGAGGCCACACCCACTAGGGTCCTGCGTCCCGGCCCCTGGGCAGCCCCCAAGCCCTCACCTGAGGAGCTTCTCCTGGTCTCGGTCCAGCCGCGCCCCCAACAGCCGCTCCTCCCGGTGCCTGGTCCTCTCATCCCCACAGTCACCATCGGCTCGGCTGTGCCCTGAGGGGAGTAGACAGGTGGTGACCCCAGTCCAGGGCCCCAGCGAGCCCCCCTCCCGGCCAGATGTCCTTGGTGCCAGGCCCTTCCACACCCCACGGAGGGCCCGTCTATAACTCGCACTCCCACGGGGAGCCGCCCAGCATGCTGTTAAGACGGATCCCGCGAGAAGGCCAAGTACATTCACTGTCGCAGCTCTGCTACTTTGGGGCTGGGAGGGCAGAATCTGGGGGCGGGATGGGTAGGATTGGAGGGAGGACCTCAAGCCAAAAAAGCAGCACAGCCAGACCCAGGTCCCCGGGAATCCGCCACCACCCTCAAGCCTCACGGGGTGCTGGCTGCTGCAGACATGCAGCTCATCTTTCTAAAACCGAGACAGGAGAATAAAACCAGAGACAAGATGATCCACATGGGAGTGAGCAGAAAATGCAGGAGCTGCCACTGGGGCTCCCCTGTCCCCGCCCTTGCCCAGCACCCGCCACCCACCCAGGCTAGTACCACCACACCTCCCATGAGCTGCCCGGCCCCCAGAGACCCCTCAGAGCAGAGAAGGCAGGTCCCCAAGTCCAGCCTGGCACTCAGCCAGTTAATCGAAGGGGGGGTGGGGCGGGGCAGGACCCCATGGAGGGCCCCCACCGTCTCCTCTGTCCCTCCTCGGCCTGCCACCTTCCTCCCACTCTGTCCCAGCCCCTCCTCCTAGGCGTTTTCTACACCACGAGTGGGAACTCACATGTGGCAGTCCAGGGCACACTAGGGCATGGGAGGCAGCAAGAGACCACACAGAAAGCCCCAGAGACTTTCGTCAAAAGAGAAACCCACTGGGGCTGGGATTCATGCTCGGGGAGGAGGCCGCTCCCAGTCCCCCCAGCACGCAGGTGTCACTGCTCCAGCAGCAGCCCCCACCCTCGTGGGAAAGAACCTCACTAGGAATGCTGCCATCTCCTCTTTAGTCCCCCCCGTACCCCCAAAACCAGGAGCTTGCAAAGAACAGAGCCCCCAGGAGAGGTTCAGGTGTGCCAGAGCATCTCCCCATCCTCTGGGGAAGGCCGGAGCCTGCCAGCCCCAAGACCAAGGGCAAGAGCCCTGAGAGAGCACGCCAGAGACCCAAGCCCATGTGCCCATGGACCAAGTGCACAGAGGGAGAGCCAGCAGCCTAGCACTGGGGAAAGAACGGGACCCAGAGGCAGCTAGAGACACTGGGACAGTAAAAGCACCGCAAATGCCGGAGGTGGGCGGGGACAACAGGGGAGCACAGGGAGCATTTGGCGGGTCAGTGCCAACGAGGGCATCCGGCAGCCTGGCAGGAGTGCGGGCGGACAAGGGAGACTGTGGCTTCACAGCCTGCCCCTGGGGGAGACCGAGGTACATCCCTGGCCACCTGCTCAACCATTCAGCAAGGCCATGGTCAGCAAAGGCACTGAGCAGATGCCGTGTATGCCAGCTCAACGTCACAGCAACCCCTCCCGGCCCCAGGCAGGGAGGGGAGAGGCCCTCCGTGGGAACGCAGTGCCACAGCCAGGTTGGGCTGAGACCCAGCCAGGGTGCCCCTTGCCTCCAGCGTCAATCAATGTGGCTCCCGTATCCAAAGGGAGCCTGAGCCCACTCGCCCACTTCATTAAGGACTGGAAGGGGCCCTGTTCAGGGATCCCCCGAGGTAGGGAGGGCCAGAAGGGAAGCCCGGGCTGCAGGCAGGGCCAACATGTGGACGGCCACCCAGAGGCCTGTGGCTGGGCTAGGAAGTCAGCATGTGCGCCCAGCTTCCTTCTCCCAGAGGAGATGGCCTCCCACCCCCTGGGCCACCCTGGATTCAAGCACAGGCTTTGCACTAATTCCTGAAGTCCCCGAAAGGGACAAGTGCCCGCAGGGTATCCTGACTCCAAGTCCCTTGTCCTCTGGCCTGATGCCTCTCCATTGCCGTGGCTGTCACCAATCACTCAGGGTGTCAGCGGCTTCCCATCTCTGGCCCTACCTCCCACCGAAAACCTGTCTGCAGCCCCACCCACCTTGGGGGACCCACCAACCCCAAGTCAGAGCCCCAGAGCAGCTCTCTCCAAATTCGGACGGTCTCTAAAGAAATAGGACATGCCCACACTACCCAGGTTTGGCCGTACTACAGATCTGCCCTCCTCCTCCCATGTCAACCTGTCACCTCTACCGCCCTTACTCACACCTGTCCCTCCCGCAGAACGCCAGCCCCACAGAACCATGCCGCTATGACCTTGGCTTTCTGCACTCCAGTCACCTCAGGGCCACATATGCTATTCCTGCTACCCAGAGTGCCCTTCCCCAAGACTGCTTAGGCTCTCCTGTCAGAGCTCGGCTTAAAAGCCACCTCCTCCAGGAAGCCCTCCCAGACCATTTCTCCTCCACGAAGCTCCCTTATTTGTCTCCCTCCCATCAGTGACCACAATTATGCTACTACCCTGCTTGCTGATGATTTGCCATCTGCTTCCTCCATAACCCTATGTACTGCTCTGGTTCAAGGAGTCCCGCTCCTGGCTGTGTACCTCTTCCCAACACAACACCTGGCACAGAGGGAGCTACTCAATAAATATGCAGGAAAGGAAGGAAAGAAAGAAGGGAGGGAGGGAGGAAGGGAGGAAAAAAAGAAGGAACCCTACAGATATCTACAGAAAAAACGAGCTATGTAGCAGGAATAGCAAGTACAAAGGCCCTGGGGCAGAAGCGTGCCAGAGAACATCAAGGAGACCATGGTGGCTAGAGAGACTTCTAAGCAAGAGAGGTGCCTGGAGTTGAGATAACAGAAGAGGTGGGTACAGCCTACAGGGTCCTGGAGGCTGTGGAAGGGAACGTGGTTTAGATTTTGTTCAAGATGGGAGGGAAGCCAGAGGAAGAGTGAACCGGAGGGCCCAATCACTCCTCCACGCTGAGTCCCAGGCTGGTGGGAGACCAGCTCCTCCTCCATGAGCCAGGCATGTGGGGCAGGGCCCAGAAACACAAACCTCACCCCAGCCCTTCTCTGCCCAGAAGGACCCTAGATCTTCTCTGTGCATCCACTCACTCAGGGGTCATCCACCCAGGACGTGGGTCCCAGAACTCAACCCACTCTAGATTAGGAAACTGAGGCACAGGAAGGCCAAGCAACCTGCCCAGGTCATACCCCGGACTGACAAGGCGGCTTCTCTGGCTGGGACTGGCATCGGAGTGTCTTCCCGGCCGCTGAGGAGCTGCATGGCACTGGTGCTGGGGACACGGCAGCACAGCTGTTATCACGCATTTGCAGCCCCGCCCCAGGGCCCAGGACGAGGCCACAGCCTCTCCACTCCCAGTAGAGGCCAGGACTGAGGCCTGGTTCCCACGGCAACCCCATCCCGGTGTCCCTCTGGCAGATGTGGTGCGGCTGCTGCTGGCTCAGGCTGACCGAGCCCTCTCTAGGATCCGGGGCCATCACTGCTGCTGACACCCACACGACCCCAGCTCTGCCTGGGGTGACGCGGGCGCACCCCCACAGCCCCTCCTGCCAGAGTCCCCATCACCTCCACCACAGCGGTGACACCAACGGGCAAGAAGAACACATAGGAGCCATAAACCTGGGCCAAGGTTTGTTCAAGCTCAGCCTGCCCCTTCCAGCCCAGGGACCCTGGGCCACTCCCTTCACTTCCTCAGGGCCCCCTCTCCCTGAAGGGGAAGCCAAGAGAGCAACAGATCCTCCTGCCAGGGGCTGCTGGGGGCCTGGGCTGGTTCCACCTAACGACCAGGTTCTCCCGGGGCCACCCGCTGAATGACAGTGGCTGTGTAGGGTATCCGGGGACGTAGCACCTGTCCCTAGGGCTCATGGCCATAGGTCATGCCTGTCCTTACCCCATCTCCGGGCCTGTATGGGCCGCCAGGGGCATTTCTCCAAAAGATCTAGAACTCACAGGTGCTGTCACAAGCTCTCAGACCCCAAAACGCTAAACGTGTGCCAAGAAAAGGCAGGCCTGGTTATGACACACCTACTGTGTGCCCAGCAGCTGCATGGTCAGTGCGGACACCAGGGCCCAGAAGGCTCGGGCCTCCTGTGTTAAGGTCACACACCTGATGAGGCAAAGACCGGCTTTGAACCCACTGACCAGCAGAAGGCTCTCTCCAAAAATGCAAGAGACAGGGAAGGTAAGAAGAGACCAGGAGACACAGGCTGGCGACCCCCCACTCGGCTGGGGCGCCCCCAATTCCTGCCCTTCCCCAAGTGTGCCAGTATTGGGAAAAACCACTACTTCTGATGGGAACTGTGTTAAGGGAAAGAATCCAGCTGCCTACTTTTCAATGGCTGCCAGTGACAGACCATCGCCTGAACGACTCATCCCAAGCCCATCAGGCCTTCCTCCCTCCCTCCCCACATTGTGTCACACACATACACTGTTACACATACACGCACTGTCACATGCTGTCACATACTGTCACACCGTCACATCACACACGTTGTCACTTTCACACTATCACACTGTCACACTCACACATTCATTCACACACAGTCGCACAGTCAGGGTCACACTCATTCAGTCACACGCATGGTCACATATAACGTCACACACATTTGTCTCACATTCCTACTACAGTCTCCTGCTGCCACAGTCACTGCCAGTCACACGCCCTGCCACAGTCACACTGCCTTTCTCACACACACCCTCACACACACCCTGTCTCACACACAGTTCTCTCACACACTCATACCCACACTCGGACCGCTACTGTCGTACGCAGTCACACATACTGTCACAGCATCACAAATTCTCAGTCCCACAATGTCATACCATCACACATTCTCTCACACACACACATACCCTGTCACACTGTCACACGCACATGCACTCGCACACCGTCTCACGCATGTTCACGGGTGCACTCTCATAGGTCTTCTCTCAAACACATACATTTTCTCTCACACATACTCAAACACTCTCTCTCTCTCTCACAGGTCCCCACAGACACATGTCCCTTGTGAGTCCCCAACAGGGGTGAAATACCATGTCACATGACCATTCCTTCAGAGAAAGGACCCAAGAAGATCTCGGGCCTCCCAAAAGGTTCCCCGGATGCAAACCTCTGTCCTAGCAGAAGGGCTCATCCCCCACCAAGCCAGCCACCACAGAGTTGTCATCCGCTCCTTCAATCCCAGAATGAGGCAGTGCCTCGGGCCAGCCGCCTGGGTCAGGGAACAGGCTTCCTTCACTCGGGCTCCAGAAAGAACCGTGGACACAGTCATTCCACAAACATCCATGGAGTGTCTCTCACTCTAGGCTGGATGAAGATCCCCGGCAGCTACTGTGTGCATGCAAACGGCTGGGGCGAGGGCCAGCAACCCTGTGCCTTCCTGGGCGCTCCTGGGAGAGCAGGGCTAAGACAGCAGGGACAGGACGGTGGCTAGGCGCCATGGACCGAGGCCAAAGCCCAGAATTTAGCACAGGTGGGCCAGACCAAGATAGGGAGCGGGTCCCAGAAGACATTCACCCAAGATGCCTACATAGCCTCCAGGAGTAAAGTCTGGGAGGTATAGGAAAGGGGGCCACGTGGATGCCAGAGACAGGGGCCCAGGACAAGGGTTAAGGTCTAAGCTAGGTACCAGCTGCGTAAGGGAAGCTGGCCGGACACTGGAAACAGAGGCACGGGGAAGAAATCCAGGCCAGCTATTGAGAAGTCACAAGAGCAAGGACAGTGGGAAAGTCTCAAACGCCACACCACAACACACCAGACACCATCCAGGTACGGGGTACAGCCTAGCGCCCACCCAACCTGTAGCAAGCATCCTCGGCTCCACAATGGGCAGATCAAGTCCACAGTTCCAACAAAAATGCCACAAACATCAACCCTCCAAAACCCCATTCCAACAGCACATATGCAAGGGACAAAAAAACACATCGGACCAAATCCCAGAAAAAGACTCGGCTTCACCAATACCTAAAAGAAACGCACCACTCTTGCCCACCGAAATTAGCAACAGCCTTTTTTTTAGGCACTGAGGTACCAAACATCAAGACCCATGGGAACACAGGGACCCAGTTTCTATCCATCACCCTTGGTCACTCATTCACTCATTTATCAAACACCTACTATGCACCAGATCCCACACTAGGTCTGGGAAACAATGAACTAGGTAAGGCAGTTACTCCCTCAAGGACTGAGGACTGAAGACTTAAAACCAGCCTGCTCCTAGGAACCTATTCTTAGAAAATGACTCAAAATACCAAGAAGGTGAAACGCACAGAAATATTCAATATAGCATTACAAGCACAAAAACATCAGAGAAGGGGGGTAAAAAAGCCCACGAGAGGAATGGTTAGCTGAACTATGGTGTGTGCTCTAGACAGGACAAGTGAAGGCCGTGAAACATTTTTATAATGATTTCCCAACAGGGAGAGGAGAAAAGCCACACGGTAAGCATGAAGAATGCAGGGACAGGCACTGGGTGTAGTCTAGGAACCCTGCAGGTGCAGCAACAGGGAATCATTGGGAAGTGTTCAGGGTGTTGGGAAAATGGGAGTCATCTCTGTCCTTCATCCTTTCCGTTTTACACGTTTTTCTATGTGCATAATGGAAAAAGCAGTCAGCTTCAAAAGAGCAGCTGCAGCCCCCAAGTCAATCAAGGACAAACGGTAGCAGGAGAGTGGGGAGCAGAGGTCAAAACGAGTCTGAGACCGCTAGATGGGAAGCAAAGGTGGCCAGGATTTGGAAGGCGAGGGTGAAGCCTGGAGATGGTGAGAGGTGGGACCCGAGACCCACCTTTGACGTTGCTCAGCGACAGGGAGCGCTCCTGGTCTGCCAGCCCAGGCCCCAGCCGGCCACTGCCGCCACTGTCCTTCTGCCGGGCTACGGCCACCGCAATGCCCACGGGCGGGTGTCGCACCTCTGCCTCTCCCTGGGCCCCAGAGCCCTCACGCCCAAAAGCCTTGGCGCTCTCGGGCCTCTCCGGGTCCCGCTTCAACTGCCGGCCTCCACCGGCCGCAGGGCCGCCAGGGTGTGGCAGGCGGGCCTGGGTGCGCGGGGCGCCCGCGGTGGTGGGGGCAGGCTCGGGTTTCATGGTGCCCAGGCCTCCGAAAGGGCTCTTCTTGCCGCAGCCGCCAGGGCGCACGGCCACCGCCTCGCGGGTGAAGCTGCCGCTGTACTTGATGAGGCTCTGCATGGCGGAGGCCTCCCCCGGCCCGTGGGCCGCGGCGTGCACGTCGGCGCCGGGCCTGGCGCAGGCGGCCGCGGCGCGGGGCAGCGCGCCCCCGGGGTCCAGGTAGGCCTTCTTGGAGGCGGCCGCCTCCTCCTCGGCGCGGCTGGCGTGGTGGTGCTGCGCGGCCAGCACGGCCATCTGCGTGGTGGCAAAGTTGCCCAGCTCGAAAGGCTTCCACTTGGGCTCAGGGCCGGCGGGCGGCGGCGGTGGCCGCGCGGGCTCCAGGCCGAACAGCTTGGCGGCCTGCTGGGGGGCGGCGGCGGGGCCGCGGGGGGCGCGCTCGCAGGCCCGCGGCTCGGCCTCGGGCTTGAGCAGCTCCTTGGCGGGGAGGTAGGCCCGGGCGTCCGGGGAGGCGCGCGCGGCCCGCGCCGGCGGGGCCTCGGCGGGTGGCGGCCGCTTGAGCGAGCGGATGACCGAGTTCTTCTCGCGGAGCGCCTCGGGCCGCTCGGGGGGCGGCCGCGGGGACCCGGGCGGCGCCTGCAGGACGCCGGGCCTGCCTGCCTCGCGCTCCCGGGCCCGGGCGTCGCGCGCCTGCGACGCGATCTGGATGGGCCCCGGGCGCTCGTCGAAGGCCTCCACGGAAGGCACGAAGGTGGGCGCCACCACGCGGTGCTCGCGGCCCGGCTCGCGCGCCGCCGCCGCCGCCGCCGCTGGGAAGATGGTGTAGACGCCGGCGGACGCGGGCTGCGGCGCGGCGAAGGCCCCCGCCGGGGCGGTGGGGGGCGCGGGCGGGCCCTTGGGCGGCGGCGGGAGCGGCGAGGGGCAAGGGCACGGCCCGGGTAGCAGGGCCTCTGCGCGCCGGAGCCGCGCGCTCTCGTCCTGGCGCGCCGCCTCCTTGGCCACCAGCGCGGGGAGCCCTGCGTCGCCCGCGCCGTTGCAGAGGCTCAGCGCGGGGGGCGGCGGCGGCGGTGGCGGGTTCTTGCCCTTGCACTCGGCGGCGGCGCCCGGCCCGCGCGGCGGCCCCAGTTCGGCCAGGAAGGGCGATAGGCGCTCGGCGAGGCGCGGGGGCCCGCGGTCCTGGCGCCCCTCCGCCCGCGCCTCCTGGGTCAGGTCCACCACGCCGCGCGGCCCCGCAGCCTCCTCGCGTGCCCTCGGGTCCTTCTTGCCGAACAGCGGGGGCGGCTCCCCGCCGCGGCCCGCCCGCTCCTTGGCTGGACCTTCCCGCGAAGAGCCTTTGGCCGGGGCGCTGGAGGAGTGGCCGCCCGGGGTCCTGGAGGAGGGCGCGTGAGAGTGCAGGGCGCCCGGAGCCCCCGGGGCGGGCAGGTAGAAGCCGTCTGTGGGGGAGAGAGGGTGTGGGCGTGAGGGTGTATCCTCCCTCCAGCCAGGCAGAAGCGGGGTCCCTGAGCGGCGCTCCGTAACCCCCAGGTTACGAAGGAGGTTGGTGCTCGGAGCAGCCTTTGGGAGGGGAGACTCTGGAAATGAAGGGTACTGAGTTCCCAATCTCGCCTTGGCTGCTGACGGACCTTCCCGAAACTCAGTCTCACCTGTGAAAGGGGCGGAGGCCAGGATTGTTTTAAGGGCCTAAGGGGACTGGGCGAGCACAGCATAACCAGAAGGCACCAGAAGGCGGCGGGGGCGGGGGCTTAGGGACAGGGTCTCAGAGAACAATAATATTGGGTAGTGGTGGGGGCCCGGGGCGGGGCTTAGGGACAGGGTCTCAGAGAACAATATTGGGTAGTGGTGGGGGCCCCAAGCCCCTCAGAAGTTACCCCCCAAGCCCAGTCTCGCTTCTCCTGCCCCCCCCATCATACCTTTCTGGGTATCGAAGATGCTGGGCTGGCCCAGCTGGCTGAGGAGGGGGCTCCCGCTGCTGGGGGGCTCCAGGTGGTTCAGGTGGAGGTAGGATGGGTACAGCCCGCTGGGCAGATGGGAGAAGCCTGGAAAAGAGAAGAGAAAAGCTGAACTGTCCCACCACACGTACTCCCACGAGAAACTTCCTTCCATCCCTCTCTTCTTCTTGAAAATAAAATATTTTAGCCTGGTTTATTCACGGAGTCCTGAGATGGACGGCCAGCTCCCCAGGGCAGGCTTGCCCTCCCCACCCCACCCCCAGACTGTGGCACTTCAGGCCTCCCTCCAGGCCCAGGCAGCCCCAAGGGGCTCAGGCTCTCAAAACCCCCAAGAAGAGGAATCAAATGGATGCAACCAGGCAGGGGACTGTGTGGTGACGCTGATAGTAGCCCTAATCACAGGCCCAACACTACGAACAGCTCTGCCTTTGTTATTCTCACAGAAACTTCAACGAAACTCTGTGAAGCAGGTAGGATCCTCACTTTATAGATGAGAAAACAGAGGCTCAGAGAGGACCCCTGGCTAAAGTCGCCCAGTGTAGAGGAGCCTGAAGTTCAATGGAAATCACTGGGACTGTTCACCTCAGCCTAGCACAGACCCATGGAGCAGTTTACTGGTTTAATCAGTCCGTTCTCTGCTGTGTGACCCTGAGCAGGTCACTCACCTGATCTAAATTATCAGCCTACACAGCATCTGCAGCTGTCGGTCAATGCCTCCTGGGGAGAATCCTCCCAGTCTTCCCCCCACCGGGGCTGCCCAAAATCAGGGCTCCATGGGACAGAGAAGTCGGGAGGGTAGCCACAGAGAAAGGAGACTCCTCCGAGGGCCCACGGAGAACGAGGGCCCACGGAGAACGAAGGCCCAAGAGCAGCTCAGCAGGGCCCAGAAAGTCAGGCAGACTGGTGGGCTGGCGGGCACTGGGCACTAGGGGAGGGTCCTGAGGCTCTGCCTGGGCTGGGGGTCGTCTTGGACCACAAGCCTATCAGAGATCCTTGAGACGCCGGTCCCACGTGCTCCCAGCTGCCCCCTAGAAGACCAGAGATCCAAGGCCTGACCCTGGCCGCAGAGAACCCACGCTCCTCCCACAGTGCCCTTGATAATGGCGTTCCTGGATAATGGCGCGTTAACAACAATCACAGAATAATCAAGACCACCTAATGCTCATGATCTCTTTCTGCCCCTGAAACACCACATGGGATCCCCCCTGCCTTCTCATCTGGGAAAGAGACCTAGCAGTCCCTCTCTCACAGCTGGTCGGGGGTGGGGGATATGGTTAAGTTCAGCTGTGCAGTGCGTGCACAGGTCTGTAACCATTTCTACATGACTAGTGTTTGCGACACGGGAGAAAAAGGAGTCAGGAAGGTTAGTGGTACAAACTGGCAGCACGGAGACACCAGGCAGCCTCTCTGCTCTCCAGGCCTCCCCCCACCCCCGGCCCTGCCCTGGCTGGCTGAAGTGGGAGGCTCAAATGAGACCCCAGTCCCAAAGGACTGCCCACCATCCCAGGCCTGGAGAAGCAGGACCACCCCCACCCCACAGGGGGTACAGATGATGACAGGGACTTGGTGAGACTCTGGCAGAGGACGTGGGCAGACAGTGAGCCGTGAAAAGCCCAGGAAAGCCCTCAGCCTGCAGCAGATGCTCCGAGGACCCAGCATCCAAAGTCCATCAGAGGCGGGGAAGGAGCTCAGGGTCCCCCCAGGCCCATCTCTTCACTGACAGAGGGGAAGTGTGGCCCCAGGAGGATCCAGGATTTGCAGGGCTCCCAGTTGCCCACAGCTTGGAGTGCCACTGAGGAACTGCCACAGGAGAGCCCTCTGGCCCTGGTCCCACTGCTCCAACAGTGATTATCGAGGGCCCCCAGGGGTCAGTGATGAGCAGAACAAACTAGGTCCTGCCCTCAGAGCTCACTCTGGTAAGAAAATATCTGTCTTCACAAGTGAGTGGTACACCAGGGGAGGGGAGTCTGCTGAGTCCTACAGGATGAACAGTGGGTGAGTTAGGTGCTGTAGCAGAGGGAACTGGCTTGTGCAAAGGCCCCGCGGCAGGGACCAGAGGAAGCACTGAGCGTTTGAAAACCAGCAGGGAGGCTGAATGACCAGGGCCTGCCCCCCACCCCCAGCCACCGCAGGAGAGATGACCGGAGGTGGAAGGGACAGCAGCCCACAGCCCTCAGCCCCGCCCACCTGGCACACTCCTTACCTTCATGGGCATGAGCGGCCCACAGCTGTACCATAGGCAGGTTGCTGGGGGTAGGGGAGCGGAAGGAGAGGTCAGAGGGCAGGGGCACGGGGCTCCCATGGGATGAGGCTGAGGGCCCCATCCCGCTGGCCACAAAGCTGCCCAAGAAGGCCTCGCCTGCAGAGAGAAGGGGGGGCTGTCAGGCACCCACCAGGCCCCCACTGCCCGGCCCAACACCCCGAGTTCCCCATGTCTCCCCCGCTTCTCAGAGCTGACACTGGCAGGAACACCAAAGAAACCTTCCTGGCCTGCCCCAGACCCTTGGGCTCAGGACAGGCCTGTCCCCTCACATACCCAGTACTTGAAAAACCCGCACACACAGCCCCAGAGGAACAGGCCAGAAGGAAGCCCACCACCACGGAAGGCCCTCGCCTCCGAGACACCCAGTGCTCGGCAGGAGAGGACAGTCCCCCCAACCTGCCCATGAAAGTTGAGGCACGGCTGGGGGCAGGGACCTCCTGAGGCAATAGCGAGAATAGGTGGGGGGTGGGGGTGGGGGGCTCAGGGTCTACATGACATATAGAGCTCCCAGTTCAGGAAGGATCCCACCCCCCACCTCCCCGGTAAGGACCCTCCTCTGAGGAGCTCTGAGCCAGCTTGGTGAGGGAGGAACTGTACACCCATTTAATGCATGCATGAGGAAGCTGATACTAGGGGTTGGCGGGGGGGAAGTGCCTGGTCCCTCAGCCAGGGACCCGCCGCCGGGGACACACACCCAGCAAACATCCCAGGACTACAGCGAGTCAGCGAGAGAAACAGCACAGGAAGGAGAGCCCCAGGCGTCCTACCCGACGTCCCTCAGATGGGGCATGCAGTGGCCAGATGCCGCTTGGGGGATAATGCGCAGGGGGCCTGGGTGGAAAGCACCAGGCCCTGTCACACCCCACTTGGCCAGGCCCATGCCAGGAGGGACACCCCCTCACTGCCGCCCCGAGGAGCACTGGCCCTCGGGATCCATACACCCCACCCCTCAGGAGAAGATCCCAGCAGGCCTCCAGGTCATGGGCCAGAGGGAGCCTAGGACACTTGGGCAAGGGACTGCCCTCCCCTGACCTCAGTTTGCTCATCGACAAAATGGGAACACTAAGGTCTCCCTTAAGAGAGAAGCGTGACCTGAACAAGAGTAACAACGCAGCGGCAGCACCCAGTCTGTGGGGATCCCGAACCCTCCCCCAACGCCCCCAGGAGGAGGGGCAGAGGCCTGTACACAGAGCTGAGCCGGAGGATCACCAAGCATCCAGCAGGAGCTAGTCTCCGCATCCCCGGAAGCAGGTACTGTCTGCAATGACCCAGAGAAGTGACTCCAGGGGGGCCCCAGGCCCCAGGCCACAGGGGTTCCCAGAGCCCTGTCCCACCTCTGGGTCTCCCGTAGCCCCGTATGCAGGGTCTGTATACAACAGGTGCTCACTCGCTGCCTCCCGGGTGCACAGGATGCCAGAACGTCCATCCCACTCCCTTTGGGGGGCACGTGGGGAAACCAAGGCTGCAAGGGCAGGGCTTCTGCCTTGGTCCTCCAGAGAGGACAGGCAGGGGGAGGACACCTTCTGGCCACATGTGCCATCCAGCACCCCGCGTCTGGGGAGCCCCCCATGCTCCAGCCCAGCCTCACCCAGCCCCCTCACCGGACTCCAGAGCCAAGCCTTCGGGACCGAGGGCCATGGTGGCCGATCAGTACACCCATGTGGCCCCAGCCTGGGCAGCAGGGCCTCTGGGCCCCGCTAGGCCCCAGGCTTCCTCCTTGGCAGGCAGGCAGGCGGGTAGAAGGCTCCGGAAGCCGGCAACCAGAGGTTTGCGCAAGGGCTTACATCAGCCACCAACTCTTCCTGCCTCGGGCCGCGCGGAAGCCGGGTGGCCCAGGCCTGCCCCTGCCCAGGCTTGTGAAACCCGCCCAGCGGCTCCCAAGGCCTGGTGGGGCGTTGGTGCCCGGATGCCACCAACGGCTCCCGCCCGCCACAGGGGCTCAACGGTGCCCCAACTCCCTTCCCTGGGTCCGGCCAGGATGCTGGTGCCCCGGAAAAACCACGGGCCAGTGCACACCCCTCCCAGACCACAGGATCACAACCATGTCCAATGGACACGCCAGCCCCACGTCAAACCAGCCCCCGGGTCGCCCTGAAGACCCCTCCCAGGGGCCCCCTGGCCACCGCATCCAAGCCTCCACCAGTGACACCTGGTCACAACACAGACCCCTCCGTCATCCTCCCTCCCCGCCACATCCAGTGCCCGGGACCTGCCCAGCACGTAGCAAGTGTCACTTTTTGGACAGCCGACGGGAACAGTTTCTAATGCCCTCGGGGCAAAAGCAGTAGACATGTCAGGATTAGGAGAGAGGGTAGGTACACCCTCTGACCCCCGAGGACACCATGTGCCATCGCAGGCCATCTGGCTCCATCTCCGGGAGGCTTGGGGAGGCCCCACCCCCCACCCCAGCAAAACTGGTGCTCTCCTCGAATCTAGCTATGCACCCCTGCTGCTCCTCACACCCACCCCTGGGGACCCACTGGACTCTCCCTAGACTTGGCTGGAAATCCTCCCATCTCACTCACACCCGCCCCGGGCAGAGCGCCAGGCCAGCCCCCACCCCGATCCCAGGCTGCCCCCTGGTGGCTAGACGTGCCACCTGCTCCGGACGTCCGGGGAAACTAATGCCAGCCACCCACAACAGACCATGATTATCCTTGACCATCCTTCGGAAAAGTAACAGCAAACACTCTACCCACACGGACAGGAACCTGGCATCACACGTGCCTAAACCACTTCACTGCCCCACGGGTCGTTTCTGGAATCTTCTCACGGGTCTGAGGACAGCCAACAGTCTCAAGTCATGGTGGTGCCCCCGGCCAGGAGCAGAGCTGGACCCCGGAGCCCACTAGGGTACCCATCAGAGGGTTCCCGCCAAGTGCCCAGCTTGCCAGTCACAACAGACCAGGCAACCGGGCCCATAGCCAACCGTGTCGGATGCACGCTATCTGTGCGGACCCTACAGGAGCCACCAGTACTTGTGGCTGCAGAGCAGGGACGTGTGGCTGGTGAGGAATTTAATTTTATTAAATTTTAATTAATTTAGACTTCATTTAGCCACGGTCCAAACAGGAGTGGGGACGGGCATGGGGCCTCTGACAAGCCTGGGAAGGGAGGTGACAGAGGGGTCCCCAGGGATGACAGGAAGACCAACCCTAGTTCCACTGCCCATTTGCTCTGGGACTCTGGGCAGGCTTCTGAACATCTCCAGGCTGTGCAAAGTGGATCTCGGAGTAAAAGGTGATTTGTGGAATGCTTCTGTGAAGTCCCCGGCAATGCTGGCCCAAAGTTTTCACTCTGTACCAGGACAAACCCTGGGGCTCAGAGAAGTAGAGCAAATGCTCAAGGTCAGGGTCTGAGTAGGGCAGCTTTCTCTACCCAAATTCCACCTGCCCCTCCTTAAAATCCAAGTTTACTTTTATTATTTTTTTTTTAAGTTTTACTTTCTATTTATTTATTCATTTATTCGAGGGCGAGAACGCACAGGTGGGAGAGGGAGAGAGAATAGGAAGCCAACTCTGCACTGAGCACAGGACCCCACGAGCGGCTTGATCCATCGACAGTGAGGACCACGTCCTGAGAGGAAAGCCAAGACTCGGACACTTCAGAGTGAGTCTCACCCAGGAACCCCTAAAATCAATTTTTTTTTTTTTTAAAGATTTATTTATTTATTTGACAGACAGAGATCACAAGCAGGCAGAGAGGCAGACAGAGAGAGAGGAGGAAGCAGGCTCTCCGAGGAGCAGTGAGCCTGATGCGGGGCTCGATCCCAGGACCCTGGGATCATGACCTGAGCCGAAAGCAGAGGCTTTAACCCACTGAGCCACCCAGGCGCCCCAATCAATTTTTTTTTTTTTAAGATTCTATTTGACAGAGATCACAAGTAGGCAGAGAGGCAGAGAGGCAGGCGGTGACGGGGTGGGGGGGAGGAGCAGGCTCCCCGCTGAGCAGAGAGCCCCGATGCAGGGCTTGATCCCAGGACCCTGAGACCCTGAGCCTGAGCCAAAGGAACTGAGCCACCCAGGCACCCCCTAAAATCAATTTTTAATTTAGAAACCAGAGAGCTGGGGCACCTGGGTGGCTCAGTGGGTTAAGCCACTGCCTTCGGCTCAGGTCATGATCCCAGGGTCCTGGGATCGAGCCCCGCATCGGGCTCTCTGCTCAGCCGTGAGCCTGCTTCCTCCTCTCTCTCTGTCTGCTTGTGATCTCTCTCTGTCGAATAAATAAATAAAATCTTTAAAAAAAAAAAAAAGAAAAGAAAGAAACCAGAGAGCTGGTGACTGCCCATTATAAATGCACTGACTACGACTGCATCACATACTTTCAAACGGCTCATTGTGCAGGGTTTGAATTTCACCTTGAACTGAACAAGCAGCCACAGGTAAGCTCTACTCTCGACGTCTGATGCCAGCAGTGCAGTGTCCCCCAGGGGGCCAGGCTTGACCCATCGACCAGCCTCCCTGCCCACGGTGCCCCAATGCCCAAAGCAGTCACCCATCCCGGCTCAACCTCCCACAGCCCTGGGGCCGCAGGAACCTTCTCATCCTCATTTTACAGACTGAGAAACTGAGGCTCAGGGGTTGGTGCATGGGGGACCGTGTTGTTTAGGCAATGCTACTCCAAGCCCTCAGCTTGGGAATCCCACTGTGGCGGGCCCTTAGCTCTAGCCAGCCACTGCTATTTGGACCCTGAGAGAAGGGACGCCCCCACGGGAGGTGCTTAGAAAATGGTCTTCTCCCTCTCTGGTCCCCAGTGCCCCAGGGAGAAGGCAAGGGCACCCTGGGGGGGGGGCAGGGGCAAGAAAGGAGGCACAGAGGCCCAGCTAGGTGTAGTGGGCCCCCTCCACTGTCCGGGGGAGGAGTTCAGGGTCCCTCTGGGAGCATGAGCAGCAGGGAGCTGGGCAAGGGGACCTTAGCCCCCTTCCTGCCCTCCCCAAACTGAGACCCACCAACATCCCTGCCCCTCCCACCCCACATCCTGCTGGCCATGGACAAGGACCTCAGGAACAGGAGGGAGCCAAGAGCTGGGGGGTGCTGGCTAGCCTGCTTTCAGCCATCGCCACCCCTTCACTGATACCTGGAACACAGGAAGGGTGTCAGGGTTTTGCTGCCACTGAGGCTGGCCAAGATCACCAGAAGGCAGAACTCGAATCCAGACAAGGTCCATCCTTCCGTCTGTCCATCCATCTGGTCCATCCATCCATCCCTCCCTCCCTCCCCTCAATGCTTATGTAGGGCTACTGTGTGTTAGGGGCTGGGGAATGAAGTCGACCCAGATGTATTACGTAAAGGAGCTGTGCCCTTCCCATCTGTTAGCAGAACCCCCCCCACCCGGAGTAACAGTGAGGCCACCTCAGCTGGCTGGGGGCCTCCCACCACTGTAACCAATGGGAGTCACTGAGAACCCCTCTAGAAGCTGACTATACAAAATGGGCACCTGAAGTCTTCACCGGTGGGAGCAGGGAAGGGTACTCAGTGAGATCAGGGTGGGTACAAAGGTTTAGTAAATACTGAAGGACTTTATCACTGCAAATGGGCTGGGCTGGAACATGGAACGGCAAAGCTGCACCGGCTGCACCCCAGGGCCTTTGCACCGCAGCCTGGAATCCATTCCGCCCTGCAGATACGGCAGATCGTCTGTAAACTCCCATCTGTGTGTGTGTATATATATATATATATATATATATATATATATATATATATCACTCCCCTCTCTAACATCTCAAGTCACAGTTGATGAATTCAGCCTTCCCTAACCCTGCTGTTTTATTTATTTTGCTAACCACGCTATTTTAGACTGTGACCCACCCCACCCCCACACCCTTTCCTGAATTATTTTTCTCCATAGTGCTTATCACTACTGATCATACCAAATACACATTAGTCCCTCCTTTATTGTAGCTCCTTGTTTACTTACTGTC
This sequence comes from Mustela erminea, assembly GCF_009829155.1. Lineage (NCBI taxonomy): Eukaryota > Metazoa > Chordata > Mammalia > Carnivora > Mustelidae > Mustela > Mustela erminea. Next base: position 28,378,374 of record NC_045633.1, read on the forward strand.
CCCCTCCACCCACTGGCGCAGGAGTCGGCAAGCTTTTTCTTGCCAGCGCCAGACAATAAATCATTCACGCACCGGGGGCCTCTTCTGCCTGCTGCAGGGAAAGCAGCCTCGGACACCACTTCAACTATTGGGCTTTGTTCCAATAAAACTTTATTTACAAAGACAGGAGGTGGGGCGCCTGGGTGGCTCAGTCTGCTGAACGGCTAACTCCTTGATTTCGGCTCAGGTCATGACTTGAGGGACGTGAGCTTGAACCCCCATAGGGTTCTGCCTCAGCATGGAGTCGGCTTGAGATTCTCTGGCTCCCTCTGCCCCTCCCCCTACCAGCACCCTAAATAAATAAAATCTTTAAGGGGAACAAAAAGCAAACAGGAGATGGACCTAATCTGGCCAGTGTGCAGGCCCCTGCGTTAAAATGTGGCTTCACTCCACCCCAAGTGCGCCCTACACTGCACACACAGTAGCTGCTCAATTCGGATTTACGGATGGGAGGGATGGGCAAGGTCAGGATCAGCCAGGGCTGAGGGAAGAAGAGGGGGTGCTTTCAGCCAGCCTTAGGCTTGCTAAAAGGCTTCAAGCCTTTGCTTCATTCTGTCTCCCCAACCCCCTCCACCCTGCTGGAGGGGTGGTGCGGGGGAGTTCTGAACCCTTTCGCAGATGAAGAACTGAGGCTCTAATTCCAAAATCTACACTCTAGCCCTCAGCCACACCACCCGGACGCCGGACTCTATTTTCCTATTTTTCCTCCCCATGGCCCCTCCCCTGAACCACAACAGAAACACACACACTGTCCCTTTCTGTTTAAAAGGTTCTGGCCTCGGAAAAAGAGCCTGCATCCTTGACGGTCTCACCAAAGGCTATCAGAACATCTCATCAGCAAGATCAAATCAGGGTGATCGCCCAGAAAAGAGCTCATTCCAGCCCCGAGCACGGACATGTGACTCAGGCGTTTCTATGACAGCAGCTGAAAATAGTGTGAGGACCCTCCGGATAAAATGACCTTCAGACTCCCACTGATCCTGAGACGCTGGGACTTCTGTAATATCTGAGGGGGGGGGGGGGTTGCCGCCCTCGCTGTATAAAGAGTCTTATCATTCAGTAAGAATCCTAAGCAAATCACCAACGACAGTAAATGGCTGAATCCGGTGAAAATTTGTCGTTAGGATTACAAAGAAGTATTAAAACGGGATGATGTCATTTTCCTGTATCGAATGAGCACATGTGGGGTTTGGTTGTGGGGAAGGAGGGGGCGAGGCGGGAAGCAGCCAGGGGCGGGTAAGCAGAGGGCCAATCTATCCCCAGCTTTTGGAAAGCAAATCAGCAGAACTCTTCAAGGCTGGGAAAAGGCACAGACCCACTTTTGGGGGTCCCTCCCAAGGAAACCACCAGATGCACTTACTAGGATGCTCACTGTGGCCAAATAGATGGAGAGTTTCAGTGCACTCCAATCCAAATTCCAACAGCTGTGTGTGTGTGTGTGTGTGTGTGTGTGTGTGTGTGTGTGTGTGTGCGCGCGCGCGCGCGCACATACCCGCCTGCACAGTCCCCAAATGTTACATACAAATGGAAAGCAGAATCTGGGAGTGGTCTGTCTGTGCACACCCATATTCCCTGGAACATTATTCACAAGAGCCAAAAAGTGGGAGCCTCCCAGGGATCCGCTGGATAAACAGAATGTGCCCCAACCATGCAACCGGACATGATTCAGCCTTAAAAAGAAAGGGAGCTCTGACACGTGCTCCAACACGGACGAATCTTGAGGATGTTACGCTAAGTGGAAATAAGCCAGACACAGAACGACAAACACCGAGACAAAAGTTGGAGACCTCTTCTATGAAGTCCCTGGGGTCGCCAAGTTCACAGAGACAGAAAGTGGAGGGGCAGGTGCCAGGGTCCTGGGGTCGAGTCCCACCTCTGGCTCCCTGCTCAGCAGGGAGTCTGCGTCTCCCCTCCCTCTGTTGCTCCCTCTGCCCCTCCTGCTTGTGCTTTCTCGCTCTCCCTCAAATAAATAAAATCTTAAGGCAAACAAACTACACACACACACACACACACACACACACACACAGAAAGGGTCAAAAAGAGCCAAGGCGACCTTGACTTAAGGATGGAAAACAACGTGGGAGGTCTTTGCTATCAAACACCCAAAAGTAGAACACCCACCCGAGGGAGGCCTGAGTGCCATCGGCACAGGGGTACCCGAGCAGACCTGAGACAGGCCGGTCCACAAACAGCCCCACAAGTACACAAGCAGAGAAAAGATGGTGCCGTCAATACACGCGGCTGGTCAGCCTGGACATCTGTGCGGGAAAAGCCATGATAGAGCCCCTAACTTCACACGGCACGTCAACACCAGTTCTAGGTGGACTGTGCGTCTCCACCCAAAAGGCAAAAACAGGAAAGCCTCCAGAAGAGCCACACTGGAAAATACCTTCACATCTGGAGGGCAAACAAAGGTTTCTTACAAACCGTAAGAAAACACAAACCAAAAGGCTGAGATTGCTATACAGAACTGCACTACAACAAGAAATGTCCAGGGGTGCCTGCGCGGCTCCGAAGTTAAGCGTCTGACTCAGAGTTCGGTTCACGTTCATGGTCTCAGGGTCTGGCCCTGATCTGGCCCTGCGTTGGGCTCAGCATTCAATGGGGAGCCTGCTTGAGATTCTCTCTCTCCCCCTCTGCCCCTCAGCCCGCTTGCTCTGGTCTTATATCTGAAGATAGAAACTTTTAAAAAATGAGAAGTGTCTATTCATCCCAGGACACCATTAAGAGAAGGAAAAGGCGAGCCACCCCGTAGTGGAAATAGATCTGTGCATCACGTCACCAGGGGAGGGTCTGTATCCAGAATATATAAAGAACCCCCACAACAAGGAAGAGAAAGACAACAGAACATAGAAATGGGACCAGGAAGGTGGCAAATTCGTCCAAATAGCCAGGAAAATGACTACTCTGCCTCTCTGGGGTTTTTTAAGTTTATTATTTTTCAGTAATCCCTACACCCAACATGGAGCTCGAACCCATGATCCCAACATTACAAGTCACGTGCTCCCAGGGCCCTGGTACTCTGCCTCTCAAACCGGGGAGGAGATGTGAATTAAGAGGGGTTAAGGTCCATAAGGAATGTGGGACAATATTAAACATTAATACACGTGGGGAAGAGGCGTAAACAGTCCAGCTACTCTGGAGAACAGTTTGGCAGAACATGGAAACCTGCCCCCACAGGGATACACCCAAGGGTGAGGCGTAGGAATGAGCAGAGCTGGTCCAAATTTAAGAGGCTAACCAAGGGTAGCAGTTGAAATCCGAAAACCCAAACGTCCATCACCAGCTGGATAAGCACACCGTGACATCGCCACGGGAGGAACGCCTCCAGCAAGACAACACCCCCCCAGGAGCAGGGCCACGGAAAAGTCTCACTAGAAAAGACACACACGAGACCATACACTGCACACTTCCACACATGAAGTGTGTGGACAGACAGCTCAAATCTCTAGGGGTTCGATGGGGTCACCTGGGGACAGGGAAGGGGGAAATGACCCAGGGTTATGTAGGGGGGGGGGGGAGGCTGTGGGAAAAATATTAACGGCCGTACATCTATGATCTGTGCCCGTTTCTCTGTGTATCTTAAACCCCAACAACAAATATCCACAGAAGAAAGGTCGGGGCAGGAGGAAAGCATCGAATCTGAACCTTAACACACAGTGAATATCGCACTCTGGGTAATTTTTATGAACTCTCAGACTAAGAAAAATCCGCACAAACTGAAGCAAGTACATAAATGAAAATGAGGCAGGAGAGGAAAAAGGAAAGAGAAAGAAAAATTCCTACCCAGGACCTAGTTCTCCTCAACCCCGAGCTTGCCAGCAGAGAGCTCAGGCCTCACTGACAGATCCCCTGGCTTCCCAGCTGTGTGGCCTCGAGGGGGTACCACAACCTCTCTGGGCCTTACTTTCCTCTGAAGTAAAATGAAGGCAGCGGGACAGGAAAGAAGCCGTGACTGCAGGGCTGGGACGTGAGTAAGCAAGACGGACGGACAGAGCTCCAGGCTGGGATGGTGGGCAGACAGCTTTCTCTACATTGTCTTGATCTGTGGCTGGGCCACTGCCATTGTCCCCCGGCTCCCATCAGTGTGATGGGAGGCAGCGGTGGAGGGTCCCCCCAACCAAGCAGAGGTCTGGGAGCGGCAGTAGCCACCAAGCCAGGATCAACCAGCTCCAGCAGGGCCTTCCCGGGAGGGGAGGAGTCCTGCTGGGCCCGCCCCGCCTTCCTCCCCAGCTGCCTCCCCTGCAGCTCCAGCTACTGGGTTCTGTTCCTCCAGCTCCCTCTCTGAGTCACCGCCTACCAGGCCTCCCTCCCCGTTCTGCTGGGAGCCAACCCCGACAAACACACACACACCCCCAGGAGGTCAGACCCCAGCAGGCATTCTCCAGCTCCCCGCCACCAGAGAAGGCCGATCTGGCTTGAACTCCAGTCCCACTTCCAAGGACCCCCGGCAGGCTGGGATTTTGCCTGGCCCCAACCAGAAGCCCAGCCCACAAAGTAGGTACTCAAGTTGAAATCAAGAGAATCGCAAAGCAGCCCAGAGGGGTCAAGGCCGCAGCCCTCACGGTGATATGCAAATGCGTCTCCCCCAGCGGGGGTCAGGGCTCCCGCCCTCCTCACTTCCACACCAATTACAGAGGACTTCCTTGCTGATTTTTCCCCTCCCTTTCACCGAGGTCTAAGGCCTTCTAGGACCCCAGGGCCGAAAGTTAGGAGTCCTGTTGAGTGGAAATGGCAGGAGCCAAGGAATGCGGGCACCTGGGCCAGGGGAAAGGGAAGGGGAGTGGGCTGGATCCCAGAAGCCCGGACAATACAGATCGGTCAGGACAAACCCTTTCCCAAATGCCAGAATTTCATGGGAACGACAGCCATGCGGTTTACAATGGAGAGAAAAGAAAACAAGACAGGAATGGAAAGGAGACCACCCTCACCAGGTGGCTCAGTCGGTTAAGCACCTGACTCTTGATTTTCGGCTCAGGTCATGATCTCATGATCTCATGAGATCTCATGATCTCAAACCCCCCCACCCCACAAAAATCACACTCCGTGCTGGGCATGGAGTTGGCTCAACACTCTTGCTCCCTCACCCTCTAACCCTCCCCGCTACTCACCCACAGGTGTTAGTCTTTAAAAAAAAAAAAAAAAATGGGTGCCTGGGTGGCTCAGTTGGTTGGCGACTGCCTTCCGCTCGGGTCATGATCCTGGAGTCGCGGGATCGAGTCCCGCATCGGGCTCTCTGCTTAGCGGGGAGCCTGCTTCTCCCTCTCATTCTCCCTCTACATGCTCTTTCTCTCTCTGAAATAATAAACTTTTTTTACTTTTTTTTAAAGATTTTTAATTTATTTGACAGAGATCGCAAGTAGGCAGAGGCAGGCAGAGAGAGGGCAGGGGAAGCAGGCTCCCCGCCGAGCAGAGAGCCCGATGCAGGCCTCGATCCCAGGACCCCAGGATCATGACCTGAGCCGAAGGCAGAGGCTTTAACCCACTGAGCCACCCAGATGCCCCAATTAACTTTGTTTAATTATTTAAAAAGAAAATTATAAAAAAAGAAAAGAAAAATGTGGTGGGAAGGGAATTACAAAATACTGACAGAATTAATGTTAATACCAAAAAATTACAAAATAGAATTCATCCTGAGGGACCTGTTTCCAGATCAGTATGGCCTATGGAGTACCCAAGAGAGCAAATGGCAAAGGAATCCAGAGTAAAGCACATCCATGCTCAACGTCAGAACACCCGTGATGAAAAGAAAAGTAACAGTAAAAAAAAAAAAAGGAGGAACAATGTTAACTACCTACCAGGCTTATTTTGTGCCAAATAATGTTTTGGCCTTTATGTGTATAAGCCCTTTCAATCTTCAAAGAAAAGGTAGGCACTATTCCTCATTACACACACACAAACACACACACACACCCCTAAAGCATGTCCAAGACCACATGGCCAGTAAGCAGTGAAGCACGAATTTCAGTAATTCTAAAAGATTTTAAGCATTTAGAAAAGAATTTAAATTTAAAAAAAAAGGTTCACGGGGCGCCTGGGTGGCTCAGTGGGTTAAGCCGCTGCCTTCGGCTCAGGTCATGATCTCAGGGTCCTGGGATCGAGTCCCGCATCGGGCTCTCTGCTCAGCAGGGAGCCTGCTTCCCTCTCTCTCTCTCTCTGCCTGCCTCTCCATCTACTTGTGATTTCTCTCTGTCAAATAAATAAATAAAATCTTTAAAAAAAAAAAAAAAAAAGGTTCACAAATGAAGGTCAAGAATCAAAATAGCATCACACTCCAGTAACACTGGAATTTTTATTTTTTTTAAAGATTTTATTTATTTATTTGACAGACGAAGATCACAAGTAGGCAGAGAAGCAAAGCAGGCAGGCAGAGAGGAGGAAGCAGGCTCCCTGCTGAGCAGAGAGCCCGACGTGGGGCTCGATCCCAGGACCCTGGGATCATGACCTGAACGGAAGGCAGAGGCTTTAACCCACTGAGCCACCCAGGCGCCCCAACACTGGAATTTTTAAAAGGTGATATTGCAAGGGCGCCTGGGTGGCTCAGTGGGTTAAAGCCTCTGCCTTCGGCTCAGGTCATGATCTCAGGGTGCTGGGCTCGAGCTCCACATCGGGCTCTCTGCTCAGCGGGGAGCCTGCTTCCCCCTCTCTCTCTGCCTACTTGTGATCTCTCTCTCTGTCAAATAAATAAATATAAAACCTTTAATTCCTTCAAAATATTAGAGGCAAATTATTTCCAAAATGCCAGTCAAGTATGATGGTCGCATTAAAGGCATTCTCAGGCATATTACATCTCCAAAAAACTTGCCTTCCACAGATTGATTCTTTCACAGAAGACTACTGAAGGATGTGCTCGACCAAAACAAGGAAGTAAGGCAGAAAAAAAGGCAGGCAAGGGAGTCAAGAAACAGGAGGTCTAACACAGCAGAAAGGTAAAGGGAGTCTCAAGGGCAATGGCTCCGCAACAGGCCCCAGCATCAAGCAAACCACACCGGAACAGGAAGATGGAAAACTCTAGGAAAGAAACCTCCAAGAAAAGCAGCAGCTCACACAGATCTGACCAAAGGAAAAGTGCTCTAAGAAACTGGAACAAAGAGATTCTGAGATATTCCACAACGCAGAGTACTAACCACTATACGATCACGGCGAGCTACCGGGGGCCTAATTCTAAGATATTCCAGAAAAAATTTTTTAAAGGCAATTAATAACTCCAGGAAATAAAAAAGTGAATTTCACTATACTATAGCCTGGCTCAAATGTGGACAATTATTTACAAGGCCAAAGCCATAATAGTACACCTGGTTTAAACACAACTGTGTAGGGAAAATAAACGTGGTGGGGGGTGTGATAAAACAAGATTAATATTTACTAAGTGCTTCTTTTTTTTCTTTAAGATTTTATTTTTTTATTTGACAGAGAGAGACACAGTGAGAGAGGGAACACAAGCAGGGGGAGAGGGAGAAGCAGGCTTCCCACTGAGCAGGGAGCCTGATGAGGGGCTCGATCCCAGGACCCTGGAATCGTGACCTGAGCCAAAGACAGATGCTTAAAGACTGAGCCCCCACTAAGTGCTTCCTATATTACAGATACTGTTTTAAATGTTTTTCATGTTCTTCACTATTAAATCCTCACAAAAATCTCATGAAATAGAAACTACTGTTTTCCCTCATATTACAGATGAGAAAACTAAGGTACAGAGAAGTAAAGAAACTTGCCCACGGTCTCACACTAATAAATGGTACAGTCAAGAAAGACTCAGACTCGGACAGCCCGTTGGAAACCACCATCATCCACACAAGTCAACAGAGAAACATAACCAGCAGCAGAAGCAAGTTATTACATAGAAATAGGGATGAAAAGGCCGCAAGAAATAGCCAAAAGACTTAAATTACGGAATCAAGACTAGGGAGATAGGTAGCAGGGGATGGCTAGTTTTCTTCATAATCCTTGTAACACTATTTAATATGAGGCGGAACTTTTACTCTAAGGTTTATATTAAGCATAAAGCAGAACTGCACACTGTCAAGGGGGGGAGCTTTATAGTAGGAAGACTCTTTCCCAATAAAAGTTAAAAAAATAAAAGAGGTGGGCACCTGGGTGGCTCAGTGGGTTAAGCCTCTGCCTTCGGCTCAGGTCATAATCACAGGGTCCTGGGATCGAGTCCCGCATCAGACTCTCTGCCTACTTGTGATCTCTCTCTGTCAAATAAATAAATAAAATCTTAAAAAAATAATAAAATAAAATAAAAGAGGAGAAATGTTTAAAAGGCACACACAATGAGATGCTAACACACAACCCCCAGCATGAACAGAAGCTGAAGAAACAGACAATGTCTTACTATGGGCAAAGACACAGAGGCACCAGAACACTACCACTTAGAATGGACAATGGTGCAAACCACTAGGAAATTCACAACTATTAAGACTGAACGTACACCCTGTGACGCGGCAATCTGCTCCTAGATATTATTTCCAAACAGTAAGTGTGTACGTACGTGCACCAAAAGGCCATGTTCATAACCCCACTATCCGTTGCAAACACTGGAAACAATCTAAGTGTCCATCGACAGGCGTGGATAAATGGTGCTATTTTTATGTATCATACTCTACAACAAGAGATCAGTTACTGCACACACCCAAAGATGGATGAATTTCACACATAAAACACTGAGCAAGACCAACCAGAAATAAAAGAGGGCTTGCTGTGTGATTCCACTGACAGAAGTTCAAAAATAGGTAAATCGAATCTAAGGTAGCAGAAATAAGAATGATATTGGAGGCAGGGCTGATAGTCCCTAGGGGAAACACGAGGGAGCCTTCTTATGGACGCTGGAACCATCCTGACCTTGAGCTTGTTGGTAGTTACATGGGTGTTCTCATTTTGGAAATATGCAATGTTCTCAACACTCCCAATTGAAACGTATTACAGTGTATCTGTTACACCAAAAAAAAAAAAAAAAAAAAAAAAAGAGAGAGAGAAATTAAATTGATGGGTTCAGGTTGGGACCTTAGGAGCCCCAGGAGCCCAAGGGCCATATACACGATTCCAGAGGCCCCTGGAGAGGACCGGACTAGAACAAGGAATTAACTTGTTAGCCTGATGGCTTGAGTCATCAGTTAACGATAACAGTAATTACAGCAATCACTTTTACTGTAACTTTTGCAGAGTGCCAGGCCTAAGCTAGGCACCTGGAAGGGACCTGCTCGATCAAACGTCACAACCGTGGAACACGTTTAGTACCACGAATGACCCCATCTTACAGATGAGAAAGTCAAGGCTTAGAGAATGATTGCGCACCCAGTACGTGCAGAGAAGTTAGATGGCAGACTCCAATCTAACCTCAGCCCCTCCCTAGGCCAACTTGGAGACTGCCGGGCCGAATCTTTAGATGGCTTGTGAGGGCCCAGAATGTGCCAGATTGTGAGGGCCAGGGCTCCCTGCAGCCCCTGGGGAGGCCCAAGACCTGTCTGGACACCAGTTCCCACGCCGCCGCCCCACTAAAGCTGGCCTGGGAAGTCCAGGACAGGGGTGGAAGACAGGGCTCCGTGTGACCAGAAGGGAGCTAAGTTTGCTCCCACCCCCGAGCTGGTCACTTCCAAATCAAGAATGCTTAAAATCACCACCTTCTCCCCAGTTCTGTTCCTGCACATCCCCCCCCCCCCCCCCCCGCCCAGCTTTTCTCCACCTTTTCCGCCCTTCTGGATCCATCCAAGCAGCCCAAGCCTCTCCCAGGCCCCAAAACCCTGGCTGCCTCCAACCTCCTTCCCTGGCCACCGTCACCTCCCCAACCGCCTCCTCACCACTATCTACCAGACAGCCTCCAGCTGGCAACCCAGACTAATTCTGTGAAATGCTTATTCTGAAATAATTTCAAACTCCAAGAGAAGTTGGAAGTAGCACAATGACCCGTCACATGACCCTCCCCAGGTCCAGCCCTCGTGAACTCTCTCACCCTCTACGTTACCCAGCGTCCGTGATGTATCCGTGTCTCCCCTACGTATAGATAAATTACAGATACTACTTTTTCTCTTCCCGAGCCATTCCTGAGTCAGCGGTGGCCATCGCATCCCCTGTCCCTAAGCATGTCAGCGTTCTTACTTCCAAAAAGCAAGGACATTCTCTTCCAAAAGCACTGTACAGTTATCAACTTCATGAGACCTACTATTGATCTGATACTATCAGCTAATCTACAGCCCATACTCCAATTTCATCAATTGCCCCCAGGATGTCCTTTAGAGCAATTTCTTCCTTGATCCAAGATCCAATCGCAGGCCATACGTTGCCTTTTGCTGTCACATTTCTTTCTGTCTTTTAATCAGGAACATTTCCTGGCCTGCCTTTGTCTTGTATGCCACAGACACTTTTTTTTTTTTTTTTAAAGAGTCCAGACCCTTTCTGTAAAAGGTTCCTCACTTCGAATCACTACCTCCTTTTAAAACCCTGAACTGCCTTCTCATTCCTCAGCTCGAAATCCCAAGACCTCAACACTGGCCTTGGGGACCTGCAGGGTCCCCTTCCTGCCCTACCCCCAGCTCACCACCCCCCCACCACCACCCACTGCCCTGCTCCTATCGACGCTCACTCCTGGGAGCCCCTCACTCCAGCTCAAACAGACCTCGGCACACTCTTTCCTTCACCCCTCTATTTAAAAATTATTTCCTTCACTGATTTGTGTGCTCGCTGCCCAGCCCCCACACTAGGATGGGAGCTCCAAGGAGGGCAAAGATTTTTGTCTGGTCATTGCCAGAGCAGTGCCTGGCCTGCCGGACGCACTTGGAAATGGTTTGCCGAACCATGTGAACAAGAAAGGAAGCGCCTAGATGGAGAGCCAAAGAACCGGCAGGCTCAGAGAGCCAGTGGGCTGGGGAGACCCCTCTGGAGTCCAGAACCTCCCCCAGGCCTCTGCCACGCTTGGAGCTGCGGGCTGGAGGAGGAAGCACCGAGCACATCTCCTTTATCTCTTGATCGCATCACTCCACCAGCCAGTCCCACTGATTAATCTCTTTAAATCAATCCCAGTAGGCCGACGGGCTGGATTCCAGAGATAGAGCTGATGCGCCCGGGAAAAGGCCGGTGGCCCCCTCCCTATTGTCCACTGGCCAGTCCAAAGTGCATGGCCTCTCTCTCCATACTTATCCCTGGGTTCCACCCCCCATTCATGTATCTTCCAGGGCCCAGCCAGCCTCAGGAATGGGGGCAGGGAGAATAAACATCCAAGTACAAAATCCTGCTAATAGGTCTTTAATTGCAGCCTGAGGAGGACCTGGAGTCCAGGCCTCCCAACCCCAGAGCAGAGAGGCAAGCCTACCAGGTGCTTGTCACTTACTTGTCCATTTCACTGACTCCTGCTAACATTTAAGGACTCACTGGCTACAACAATACTCAAGGTTATGGGAAAAGTAATGGCTAACCAAAGCTTTCATTCTTGACCTACCTCCTCTTCTGCCCAAGAAAGGGCACAACCCCTCAGCCTAGACCCATGATACAGGAAAAGCATCTTCTCCTGGACATCTTCACTCACCACAACCCCCATCAACACCTGCCTGCATGGGGTCACAGCCCAGCCCAGAGCTCTGGGGCAACTCCCTCTGCCTAGGAGGGCTGGATTCATACGCACTCCCACCTACTCTGCCTCCGCAAACTGGGAAGGGGTCCAGAGATAACCCGGCCTCTCACTGCCTTGCTGTGTGACCCAGGGCACAAGGCTCAGTCTCTCCCGGGTTCCCAGAACAAAAACAAACAAACAAAGATAGGGCTGATAACACTGGCCAGACCTAAGTTGCTGACAGCCAAGTAGGAGAAGCGCCTCAAAGAGAAAATTTAGCACCTGCACCCAGCAAAGAAAGGGGGAGGGGTGCTGGGTTGAGGAATTTGTAATCCACCCCACCCAAGCAGTGAATGGGAAGCAGCCCTCCACCTCCAGGCTAATGGGATTAGCACAGGGCTGGGCTCTAGGCGTTGGCCTAGGGTCCAGGGTCTCCCAGCGGCCACTCACGGTGGGAGGAATAAGGGGGAGCACCAGCGCCCTCCGGCCTTCCTTCCCAGGTGAACACAGGCCAGCCAGCTCTTCCCAGAGCCTGCCTGCTACTTCCTCCATGACCTCAGCGGCCAAGCACGCAGAAGTCAGGCAGCTCCAAAAGCAGGAGGCCCAGAAGACAGGCCTTTGCAGCCACATCCAACTGGACTTCCTCCTCCTGCCTGCTAGTAACCTCCTGCCTCAGCCTCCCCATCGAACCCATGGGTGTTACGTGGTCTGCCGCGGGGCTCTGGCTTGCTGCAGGCAGACCCAGGAACCCCCTTGATAGGGGCTGTTTGCACTGTTGCTCATTAGGGCTTTTGGCCTCTGGTCAGGTAGGAACCAGACTCTAGATGGGGTGCCCTCTCCCTGACTGGGGGAAGGCAGAAGGCCAGCCAGGAAAATCCAGGCTCTGACTCCCAGGCTGAAGAACTTGGTCCTTGCTCAGGACTGAGTGACCGGATGAGCTCGAAAGACACGGGAACACAAAAATTACCGTGGCCTCTGGGGGCGCGTAAAAGGGGATGGCCCCGGGGGCGCGTAAAAGGGGATGGCCCCAGCGGCCCTTTGTACCCCAGGACAGCCCAGACCCCTCCTCTAGAATCCCCACACCCCTCCCTCACCCACAGCACACATTTGAGAGAAAATCGTAGCCCTGGTCATGGACCCCTGGGCGGAAATGTGGCCGCAGCTCCTGGGGGGGGGGGGCGGGGGCACACGCAGGCCCCGAGGCCAAGACCCAGTCCTTGCGCCCCCTCGGGCGGGGATGTATGCGCTTGCCGCCCCACGAGTGCCCCTCCCCTGCCCAGCGCTTCACAAAGGCCCTTTGTCCCGCCGAGCCCCGGGACTCCGGTTCCTGAAAAGTTCCGTGAGAAAAATCAAAGAGAGGCAAAACCCGGCGAGCGCGGCCTCGGCTAGAGCGGGCAGGATCGGTGGGACAGGGCCAGGGAGGCCAGAGGCGTCCCTTCCAACACAGAGGGCGCAGTCGGTGGCTTCCCGGAGAAATCGCAAGCCTCCCAGTCTACACTCTGGAAGTGGGAGAGATGGATTTTTTTTTTTTTTTTTAAGTGAAACGTAGGACGCCTGGCGAAGAAGCTGGAGGCAGCCAGGGGAGGGACCCGGTGTCCTTCGGCGGCAGGTCTAGAGGTCCCCTGGTCTCCCTTCCCAACTGCAGCGGCCGCGTCCAGCTCCAGACAAGCTTCTCCTGCCCGGGTGTCATTCCTAGCGAGCCTGAGCAGCCCTCTCGGAAAATGGCAGAGGCCTCCGGGCCCTCTCCGCCACCTCCTCCCGCGGTTCCATGTCAGACCCAAGGTTTTCCCTACGCCGCTCGGGGCCGGCCAGATCCGCTCCCACGCCGCTTCCTTCCCCTAGCTCCGGGATGGCGGTGGCCCAGTTTCTGCGCCCCACCGCGCCGCGCGCCGGCCGGAGAACACCGGGTTCCTGGTGTCGGAGCTGCTGCGCTCCTGCCGGGGTGTGAGTTCTGGGACAGCCGCTCTCCTCCCGCAAGTGTCCGCCCGCCGGCTGGAGGCCGAGATCTCCGCCCTCCCCACAGCCCCACTGCTGAGGGGTGCCCGGAGACCACGCGCAGGGCGAACGGAGGAGCTGGAACGGAACCGGGGCCCACGGGCGCCGGGCAAGGGCGTTTGCCAAGAAAAGGATCCGAGCTCGGGGAACGGATGTCTCAAAGGGTGTGGAGCTGGCTTATTCTTTTCTTGCTCAGATTTTGAAACCCCCAGCCTGGGCTGGAGCCGCAAGGGCCCCGGGATTTCGCCCCGGTGGTTCGGATTTCTGCAGACGCGTGTGCTCTGGGAGGGCACCGGCGCACCGGGGAAAGGGGAAAGCAACCGAGCCGCGCATCCCTTTCCCCCGGGGCCTCGGGACTGGCCTCTGTCCCGGGCCCGGGGAGCTGAGCCTGTCCTCACTCCCGTGGACCCGCCGAGGGAAAGGGAGGTGCCGCGTCCCTGCCGAGAATGCCCAGGAACAGGCCGAGCAGTTTTTCCCGGGCCTCCCTCCCCAGGATCCCGCGGGGACCGGAGGGGGCGGCCACAGCGCGGGGCACTTACCCGGGTGCGGGTGGAGATTGAGGCCGGCCATGTACTTCCCGGGCGGCAGCGGGCCGGGCAAGCCAGAAGCGGGCAGGCGTCCGGCCGCAGCGGTGCCCACGCGGTGGCTGTCCATAGCCAGGCCGGACAGCAGCGGCGGCGGGGGGCCGTGCACGGACCGCGGGGGCCCGAAGTCTCGGCCATCCATCCTCCGCGGGAGTGCCGCAGCCAGCCCCCCACCCGGCCCGCGGGCCTCGCTCAGTGGGACCTAAAAGTTCGGCCTCGGCGTAGTCCCAGAGTCCTCGGGCGGCGGGGGCTCCGCGGCGTGCATGGCGGCGGCGGCCAGCGGGGCTTGCGCTCGGCTGCGGGCCCGCGGCCCGGGGCGCACAGGCGGCCGGCGGTGGGGCCCCTCCGGGCGGCCAGGCGGAGCTGCGCGAGGCGGCGCACACGGCGTCTTGGAAGGGAGAGGAGATGGGCCGCAGAAGAAACGGGGTGGGGGGGGGGAGGAAAAAGGAAGGGGGGAAAAACAAAGTTTCAGAAAGTCGTCTTGCCGTTCGGGGTCGGGGACTGCGGATCGGGTGGCCAGAAATGAAATCGGGGGTAACCCCTTTTCCATAAAAAATAAAAATCCATGCTCCTTCCTCCAGCGGCTTCAGGCTCCCCGGCACTTGGCTCGGTAAGTGGCCGGCGGCGCGCTGCGCCCCAGCCCAGACTGGCTCGGCGGCTCACGGGTCCTCCCGAAAGTGGGAAAGGCCCCTCAGCCGCGCCCCGGCTGCATAAATACAAAACCTCCCAAGTGGGACTGATTCCTGGCCGTCACATGCTGGAGGGTTTCAAACCGCGAAACCTTTTTCCACGAGCAGTTCGAAATCTCTCCCTAAACCCTGTGTCACTATCTGATCCGGCAAGTTTAATATTTAACCTTCTTGGCCCCTGGCCTGCCTATTTTGAGTCTGCTTTCCCTAAGCTCGCCCTGAGCCACCAATTAGCGTTTTTTGTTGTTGTTGTTGTTGTTTTGGTTTGGTTTGGTTTTTTTCCGGAGAGAAGGTGCAAAGCCAGTTTATTATTTTTAAAGAGACTTCGTGCCTCCTCCCGCCGCCCCCCTCGGGCCACTGTGAGTCGCAGAGTCTGAGTACGAGGACCCGAGACGTGGCATTCTCGCCCGAGGACTGGAAAGAATCCTTCAAAACAAGCTTTGGTTTCATTTTCCAACGCCTTGGCCTGGGAATCCTGCGGCCCGAGGACGTGGCCTGTCGCGGGGGATCTGGGGGGGAGGGGGGCGGTCAGAGTGGAAGCAAGGGGCTCTAGGGTCTTGCTCCTACCCTAGCTTACCACCCCCAACCCAAAAATAATCTACAAAGAAAACCTTCGCAACGCGGGCAGACCAAGGGGCGCCTCCCCCAGCGTTGGGTAAATCCCCCTGTAGCTCCAGTTTAAAGCTGTTTGTTTAAAAGATTTGTCCTTTGCCGATTCCCATGGGGGCGGGAGGGGGTCTTGGAGCCAACCGTGCCCTCGCTCTCCGTCTGCCCGCAGCAGCTCGGATTCCAGATTCTGGGAGGCCCGGGCGCTCCTAGAGCCGCCGATCCACGCCAAAGCCACCAGCTCCGGGTGCCCGCCCTGAGCCCCGCGACCGGCGCCCAGCCCCCCAAACTGCAGACCCCCTCCGCCGCAAACCCCCCCGGTCTCCTTCTCCAGCCTCCCTCCCCAACTTCTCTAAGGGTACTTATTTTAACCCGGTTTTGGTTACAAACACCCCCTTCCCTCCCTCCCTCGCTCACTCCCATCAGGCTCTGGTTACCAGATCCGCGTTTACTTTGGAAAAATCTAAGATCGCCACATCCGAGGATACATGTCTTAAGGAGGCGATGAGCTTTCCGTGATTTTTTTTTTTTAATGTTCTTTGTGTAGCTTTCTTTTTAAAAGCTAGCGCTTCGGAGGCTGCCCCGACGCCCCACTTTGGGGAAGTCGAGGTGAAGGCCCCCGGAACACCCTCGCTCTGGTCGAGAAGCTGGCTCGGCCATCTGCGGGCTCCGCTGCGTTCTCTCTACTTTTCTCCCCCTCTTAAACGCACTTAAAATGGCTGAATTCCGGCTTTTAATTAAAAACAGCCTATAATCGAAAACGTCTCGGCGTCCCTGGCTCCCCCGCCGCCTGCCGGGAACCGAGAAGGGAACCGACGCCCCTCAGCTCGGCTGGGCGGGCTGGAGCGGGGCTGAGGGCTCAGGTGGGCGCCCGAGGCACCGTGGCCCGCCCCCACCCTTCCCAGGGTGCCCCCACCTCGCCGACGCCGGTCCCCGATCCAGCTCTTGGGGGCCGGAGAGCTGCGGGGATCCCCCCGCGCATCCCGAGGGGGCGGCGGGTTGGGGGGGTCAGCCGGAGAAGTTTGGAGACCGTCGCGCCCGGCCAGGGACGGACGGGCGGCCCGGCGGCGTACCTGGCGCGGCGGGGCTCCCGGTTCCGGGCTCCGGTGACTGCGACTCCGGTGGTGGCCCCGGCTCCCGGCGCGGCTAGGCGCCCGTGCTGCCCGCCATCCCGCGGCTGCTGCTCCCCTTCGCCACCCGCAGCCGCCTCACACTTTTTGCCCGCCTTTCCTTTTTTTGGTAGAAAACCGCTCCCCGGGCCGAGCGCTCGGCGCGCCAACTCCTCCGCCCTCCCGCGGCCCGGCTCCCGCAGCCCCCGGAAAAGCCAGCTTTCCTCCCGCGGAGCTCCCCGCTTTTTAATAAAATCCAGGTAGCGCCGGTTTAAAGAATCCCAAATCTCCATATACAGCCCGGGATTGGAAAAGGTACATTACACAACCCCCCTTTCAAGTTCCTCTCGCTGGATCTAAAAAAAAAAAAAAAAAAAAAAAAAAAGCCAGCGGGAGGGGGGAGGGGGCGGTTGGGGGAGGGGAGTACTCTCCAGCGAAGAAACACGCATTGTTCCCGGGTGCCCGCCTCCCCCCCCAGGCCGGCCCCCGGCCTCCATCTATTGGCCGCGCCCACCGCCAATCACGCGCATGTAAACACCTTGGCCCTCAGCCATTCCTATAAAACCAATTACGGACCAAGGGGCTCCAGCAGTTTCCAGGCTCCCCACGGCGGGGCTGAATGATCAAAACTGGTGGTGAGAATTTTTCCCGGCCGTTTCTAGGCAGCCCTCCCCCTCCACCGGCTCGGACCCCCCCCCTTTCCTCCCTCTCCTCCCTCTTCCTACCCCCTCCCCCGGCGTCTAGGCTGAGTGATCAAAATAGAGGAAGATGGTTGTCGCCGCAATCCAGGGCTTTGCAAGGCGCGGTTTAATGGGCCGCCTGTCAGCTTCCTGCTCGCAGGAGGAGGTGACAAGCCGAGCGAGCCGGGAAGGGCCTGGGGCCCGGCGGGCTGCACCCCGCGCCCGGGCCCTGGCCCCCTACCTCCCCTGGGGCGCGCCTTCCAGAACGCGCGCTGGAGACGCCAAAACAGACAAGGGCTGCTTTTTCCCTTTTTAACTCCCCCTTTTAAAACAAAGCAGCGATTCATTCCTTTTCCCCCGGCTGCGCGGTTGGGTGGGATGGGCAGGCGTGAAGGCCGTTTTCCTAGCCTCGGCCTGCGGGTCCCTCCCTGAAACGCGGTGTCAGATGGTTACTGATTAATATTTTGGAGAGGCCGCGGCGGCGGGTAGCGGGTGAGTCTCTAATCTTCTAAAAGGGGTTCCTATAGAAACGCGGGCCGGGACGCGCCCCCCGCTCGGCCCCGACCGGGGCCGCGGCGCTTTGCACCGCGCGCCCTTCCCCAAAGCCTTTCTTTGCGTGGGCGCTCCCCTCCTCTTACCCCCCCCCCAAAAAAAATCAGAGCAGAAAAAAGGATTAGATCGGCTGAGCGCGAACTGACTCCCTCTCGATTCTGACATTTCAGCCTATTAGCATTTCTCCACGGGGCCTTCTGAAACCTATTAAAGTGTAATATTAAAAACCTCTTGGCTGGGGTCCTCTCTCGCCTTCCATCCGCCGCGCCCCCTCCAGGGAGGGCGAGACCGGGAAAAAAAAAAAAAAAAATCTGTTGAGCTCAGAGGAAGCAGAAGCCAAGCCCAAAAAGTGCTTGGCTGGCCGCGGCGGCGGGAGGGGGAGGGGAGCCCCAATCCCCCAGACTTTGTACTTTTATTTTGCGCTTTCAGCAAAATCCTTTCTGGGTTGAGTCGCCGGGAGCTGCCCGCGGCAACCTACTTGGCTGCGGGCGCTAGGACTGCGGACGCGGTCGGAGGGGCCGCCCTGGGGCCCCGCACCCTCTCTACAGCCCCGCAGGGACCCGTGCCCGGCTGGGCATTACGTACCCTCAAATGGAAGCTTGGAGGGGCAGAAATCCTTGCCGATCCTGCCTCGGAGAGCAACCGCGGTGATTAGATTTTAATTAAAACAAGAGAAGCCCGCTCTTTCGCCCCGCGCTGCGGACTCAGCGTTTTCGCATCGCTGGGTCTTTTTTTTTTTTTTTTTTTTTTTAATCCATTTTTAAGCAACTTTTCTGGAGGGGGGAAAATGAGCTAGTTAGCGCCCGTTTGTTCTATTTTCTTTTCTCCACTTTTAGAAGAAAACGGGGAGGGGGGATAGGCTTGGAGAAAGCGAACTGGGGGTGTCTAATTTAATTCTAGTATAAATTTGAGGAAAAAAAGTTCAGCCTCTTGAGGGCAGTTTCAAGTTGCCCTTCCAGGAGCCTCTGCGCTGGTTTCGAGGCTGCCCTCTTTTGGAAGCTAGAGCTCCGCAGTGGGAGGAGGGAGGAGTGAGAAGTAAAGAAAGGAACGAAAATAGCCGGAGCCGAGGGGAACAGCGGTGGTGTCCGCGCTTGGAGCAGGGCGCGCAGGTCTCAGTGGCGGCTGGGGCGGCGGGAGGTTCCCGGTGCGGCCCCGGGACGGCCAGCAGCAAAGACGGAGAGGAGAGGGGGGTTAGAGAAAGGAGGTATTGTGTTTTGTGTGCCTTGGGGGAGGGGGTTGACTGCAGAAATAAAATAAGTGCAGTTGAGCTGCGTGGGGCTGCTGGAGGCCGAAGCAGGGGAAGGGTCTGTGCGTAGGGGCGCAGCCCCGGTAGGCGCCGAGCATCCTTGAGCCTTATCCGGAGGCCTTTGTGGGTTCCTAAAAGGCCCTCCCACGCCTGAGCCCCCATCGTTTCCCCACCCCCCTGGTTGCCCTCCAGTATTCGGAGCCCAGACCCTGGTCCCCCACCCCATTATCCCCGCCCTGGATCTGGAATGGGGTTTTGGGGGGGGGGTCTTATTTAATTTTCGCATAGCTCAGGCAAAAAATATATATCTTGACAAAGTTGAGGTGGGGAATACAAAGGACTTGAGGGTTGGGGGGAAAAAAGGCCTATTTTTATAAATGTTTAATGTTTTCACCCCTGGATGCTCCAAGACGCCGTAATTGTGATGGCGGGGTATGTGCGCCATAAATCATTTAGTTGCTAATAAAAATTCTGCCTGTTTGCCCTGCATTTGCCAATGGCGTTTGCATTTTCCAAGTATGTGCCTTGTCTGCGTGGCGAACCGAGCCTGCATTTCATTAGGGTCGCGGTTCGGGGCAGGCGAGACCCCCCTCCCCCAACCTCCTCCTCCTGGGCCTTTGTGGGCCCCAGGCCCCCTCTCGGCATACACTCACGCCCGCGGCCGCGCTAGTCACTGCCGGAGCCCGGCCCCGGCGCAGGGCCTGGGGACGCGGCGGCTGCTCCCGGGGCCTGGCGGCGCGGTGCCCAGGGCGCCTGCCCGCGCCGGCTCTCCGAGCGCAGCGTGCGTGGGAGCGCACCGGGTCCCGCCGAGGGGCTGCCCGCCGCGGCCGACCTGTGCGCACCCTGGTCCTTGCACGTCCCCCGCCCCTCGCTGCTGGGCCCGCGCCCCGGTGCCCCCGCAGTCGCGGGGTAAACAGCGTCCAGGAGCCATCTTGGGGCGGGGGGAGGGACAGATCCCAGGCCCAGGGGTGGGCGCTGCCCGGGCTCCTTTTAGAGACCCCTGCCATTCGTAGGGCACCCCTGGGGATCCCTTGCTGAGCTTCGGGGGCTGGGGAAGCACTCTTCCCGCCCTGGCGGACCATACTGTGATGTCAGAGCCAGGCCTGGGCGCTCTGTGCCGGGCGGAGTTGAGGCGCCCGGTCCGCGGTCCGCTCGGGTCTGGCCGCCATCTTCCGCCCCCCCCAACATACTTCTGTTTACCCGGCGGGGTCTGCGGCCAAAAAGTGGGTTGACGCAGTGTGTGTATATGTGTGTGTTTTGTACTGACTGGGCAGAAAATCGGCTGGGATGGGGGGGCGGGGAGAACCGCCTCGAAACCCAAACCTTAGCTCCTGGAGAACGCGCCCAGGCCCGCGCAGTCGCCCGCGGCCACCCTGGGCTGCGGAGCGGAGAGCCCTTTTGTGTGTTCTAGGCGTTGGGCTCTGTGCACGGGAACCGACTGACAAAATTATTCCCCTTTGTTTTAAAACCAAAGAACAGGGGCACCTGGGTGGCTCAGTGGGTTAGGCCTCTACCTTCCGCTCGGGTCATGATTTCGGGGTCCTGGGACTGAGTCCCGCATGGGGCTCTCTGCTCGGCGGGGAGCCTGCTCCCCGCCCCCTCTGTTCTCTGCCCGCTTGTGATCTCTGTCAAATAGATAAATAAAATCTTTTTAAAAAATTTTAAAAAAGAACAGGCCAACTTGGAGCCCGGTTCTCCCCGGTGGTGGCTTTGTCACGGCGGCTCTGCCCTGAGCCTCAGCCAACGCTGCCCTATTCGGGCAGAACCCAGCGCTTTCTGGAACCCTGGTGTTGCTGGCCACCTGCATACATTCTCCCCTTCTCCCAGAGAAAAGTGGCATTTTTTTGGTAAGCAAGGACACCTGAGCCACCTCCACCCGTCGCCCCAAACCGTCTGGGGGGGTGAGGACGGACCTATGTCCCCACGCCGTGCTGGCTTCTTGGTGAAGGGGACCCCGAGCGTTCACCGGCCTCTGCTGCCCGCTCAGGAAGCCCTGGCCGGATCTGGGGCTTAAAAGAGCCTGTTTCCAGGTCCTTGGTCTGGCAACCAGGGAGCTCCAGACCCGGGCACCTCGAAAACCCGGAGAGGCTGCACCCGGGACATCCTTCTCGCCCTCCGTTTTCTGCGACTGGCTCAGCCATATTCAGCGGAGCTGGGGTTCAGCCAGCCTGGCCACGAGGGGTCCCAACCCTCCAGAAAGCCAGAGGACTGCAGCACCAAAGCCGGAACGCCGAAGGGACAAGAGCGCTCATTCGGTGGGCAGAGCCGCCGCTGAAGCACCAGGCTCGGCTGCAGCAGATCCCGATGTGTCTCAGCTCCGCCTCCGGCCCTGGCCCCTTTCCCCGGCCCGGGTCGGGTCTTCCATTCCACTGTTTGGCTCGGAGAGGTCAGAGACGTGCTGGGTGCACATGGGGCCGGATGCAGCCATAAATCTCTATGCAGGACCTCCTTTCCCGCTGCTCACACGCTGGTGCTCCTGGCCAGCCTCCCATCCGGACTTCACCGGGGGCCCTGCTCTCCCGGTCACAGCCTGGGGTCCCTGGGACGGTGCAGGGAATCAAGCCAGGAGCTTCCCTGTTCACCAAAGAGAGAAACGGACTCACCCATTCAGTGCCATCACCTTCCATACCTGGAGTCGGCGGACCCCAGCCAGCCCAGGCCTCACCAGATCGCAGCCTGGGGAAGGGCCACCGGCCAGGCACTAGCTCCTAAGAAGGTTCGGTGAGGCTGGAATGGGCGCACGGCCACCTGCTTGAGCCCAATTGCCCCGCCATTAAGGGGTGACACTGGGGTTAGATCATCTTTTCAGAGTTCAGCCAGCCCCACTTCTCTGTTGACCCAGCTTTAATGCCGCCCCATCGCTCTGCCCTGAGTCGTCCTCCGGCGTGGGATATAGGGAGGTGGGCTTTTACCCCTTTATTCTTTTTTTTTTTTTTCCCCAGTGTGTTGAGGACCATGCAGGGTGTCTCTGGGAGCCATGCTGGGAGGCGGGGGCTCATCCAGCTCCCCACCCCACACCAGCCCATCCCTCCCTCTATGCCAGGCATACTCGGGACTTTTCGCCTCTCAGCCCCGAGTCGGCTCCCACATCAGCCACCAGCTTTCGGCTTTGGCGCAAATAGCCCAACCATGGGGAGAGCGGTAATCGCTCTAGTGGCCGCCTGGTAGGGGCGGTGGTCTTTCTACCTGAACAGTCACGGAGCATCTGGGGGACAGACCCAGAGAAGGTGCATTTGCAATAATAACTCTTAATGTCACCAGCCTCGTGCGTCTCTTTGCCAGAGGGGCGGGGAACAGGCCTCTACGCGGGCACCTCTCAGAAGCCGCACAGGCTGCGCGCGATCGGGGATAGGCACCTCCAAACGGTCTGCTCTTTGCTCGGGACTCCGATGGGGACGGCCGTGGAAAGGCGAGGCATTCACCCCCTCGGAGGCGCCTCCCCCAACCCGTGCCAGTGACACACTGCTGCAACGGCCCGCGACAGAGGCCGGAGGCAGAAGGTTTGGTAAACCTGGCCCCCAGACGATCTTTCTGTGGGAGCCTTGGCTCCTTCCTAGAATTTCTCGAAGCCTCTTTGGAGAGACTGCGAGGGCTCTGCGGGGGCCCGGAGGAAGTGGAGCCCTGGCTTCTCCGTCTGGGATCCAAGAGCCTGCAGGGCCGCATTCCGGCCCTGCCTCCCACCCTGGCCCCAGCCCCGCTGCGGCGCCCCAGGAAGCCTCTCGGAAAACAAAGGCTGCGGTTTCAGCCCAAGGTTAAAGTCCACCACGAGCCTGTGTGTTGGTTTTTTTGTTTTTTTTTTTCCCCCCTCTCCGGAATCCAAGAGCGATAGCGTTTCTCCAAATAAACCGCCAATAAATCAGCTCCCGGGGCTGCCTGCTGAAGAGCTCTGCTGACCTTGGGGAATGGTTTTCCTGGTTAGACCCCCACCGAGGCCGGGTCCCGAGGGGGAGAGGGCCACGGTGCCATACTCCCGAGAGAGGCAGGAGAGGGGAGAGGCCAAGGGCATTCGTAGGCGTTACCGTGGCCCTTGTGTGCCCAGAGGGTGCGGGGAAGGTTTGGAATTGAGGGGCGGTGGTTATTTGGGGGGGCTGGGAGTGCCTGGCTGGTAGGGGTGATTGTAGAAGCTGCCTGCTTTGGGGGAGGCGGGCCCCATGTCTATTAAGTGCCTGGGGTGCCCACACAGTTCTAGGATGTACAAGGCCTCTTCAGGGGCCTCCTTCTTTGTCTGGGTGTACTGGGTGTGCTCTGCAGGCGAGTTTGTGCGGGTGTGACTAATGGGATTTATGAATGTCAGTGCCAGGGTGACTAATGGAGGGCTTGGCAGCACGTGTGTTGGGGGAGGAGGGGGCTGCACCCAGGTGGGGAGTCAGGGCTCCAGGAGGAGGCTGCCTCCTGCCTGGCCTTTAGGGGCTCACTTCTCTGGCCGCCTGGCCCCTGCTCTGTCTGGACCTCTAAGCACCCCCTGCCAGGCCTGTGTGTGCTCAGATTTCTGGGGCAAAGTGCACCCCAGCCGTGCCCCCCCCTCCCGGACCTACCTCTGTCCCCTCCCACTACCTTGACCCCTGTGCCTCTGCACACCCAAGCCCTTCCCCCATCCATGGCACACAACTCCCAGTTTCTTCTTTTCCAGGCTGGCTTTTTCTTTTAATGCAAACTGGCTCCTGCTTCGTGCCAGCTCTGACAGTCCTCTGGCTTGGGTACCATAGTGCCCATTGGACAGACGAGAAGCCCAAGGGGAAGTGACAAGTTCGCACAGCTCAGGAGTAGCACCATATACCCTCAACTACGCCAAGCAAGGGGACAAATGTAGAGCCCAGCATCCTTTGGGCCTGAGGTATGGGTGGGTGAGGTCAGGTCTTCCCTGAGAGCAGGGCCTGAATTCCATACTCCAGGCCCGGAAGGAGAGGTCTTCAGGAGAGCAGACCCCCAGGCTCCCCCACACCCGCTGTAGATACCGACTCAGAACACACCTGGACAAGGACCTTTTCCATCTCCCTGGGGGTCTTCTGGTGTCTAACACACAACACAAACACACACACACACACACACACAATCTCTGAGTGCTCTTGTAAGTGTGCCTGTTGCTGTGCTGCTATTTGCACACGTAGGACAGGCTATCTGTCCTGTGCCTCTGTGCCCCTGTCATAGATACACTGGTCACAAGGATCCCTGTGACCCAGAGAAATGGGCTGGTCTTCCTAAGGTCGCCCAGCCTGGGTGGCAGGCAAGCAACCCCAGCCCTGTTTCTGCCCAGCCCTCCACCTTCTGTGCTCCTCACTGTGACTCCAGGGCCCACAGGGGCATCTTGAGAGCGGGGACCTGGGAGCCTCCCACACCCTCAGGCTCCCAGGACCTCTGTGTCTGTCTCTCGCACACGTGTGCATGCGTAGACACACACAATGTGTGTCTCTCTGTTCACCTCCTTTTTTTTTTTTTTATCCTTCTTTGCCATTTTCTTTCAAGCAGAAAATAAAAACATTTCCCATGGCTACAGCTTTGAAAGCTTCCCTCTTCGCTCTGCCTTTCTCCCGCCCCCACCCCCATGTGGATCCATTTCTAGAGTCAGCAGAAAGTCAAAAACAAATCCTGAAGATCAAACCTGACAGCCCACCCCCCCCCTTCCTGCATCCCTCTCCTTTGCCTGCATGTCTTAGCCTGTCTCCACCCTGGAGATGAACAGGAGGGAGCCCCCCAGCACAGGCACAAATGCACTCCCACACCTTCTGTGGCCACGGGGAGTCTCTTAAGAACCTTCCAGAGCTGCCCGTGCCAGAAAGGCCTGCTCACTCAGTTCCTCCTGCTGGAAGTGTCTGGGTTCTTCCTCCCACCTCCCCTATCCAGCAGCCCTGCTCTTCCCAGCCCTCTCCTCTGGGAGGCTGCCTGTTGTAGATGGAATACCCACAAAATGCAAATATTCAAGTCCTAACCCCTGGACCTCAAAGTGTGACCTCCTTTGGAAACAGCGTCCGATGTCATTGGTTAAGGGGAGGTCATACTGGAGTAGGACGGGCCCCTAATCCAATATGACCGGCCCCTTATAAAAGGGGGGCACTGACAGATACAGGAGGAAGCCTGAAAAGACAGAGACAGAGACGGCCCTGTAGGAGACAAAGGGAGAGGCGAGAACCAGACTCCCCTCACAGCCCCTGAAGGAGCCCACCCTGCTCACACCGTATGGGCTTCTGGCCTTCAGGACTGAGAGGCAGTAAATGTCTGTTGTTCTCCTGCGGGGACAGAAATGCCCCAACGTCTCAAAGGCTTAGCCCAACACATAAAAATGTATTCTCCCTGACACGTTGTCTGCTCTGAGCCCGGGCGACGCGTCACGGCACCCTAGCCACTTACGGGCACCCGAGTTGTGCACCTCCACGGGAGATCATCATAGGGAAGGGAAGGTCACCGCCCTGGGGGTGGGGGCGGCGGTGGCAGGGTTCAACCGCCAGAGCCCAGAAGTGGTAGGTCACTTGCACTCACCAACCATGTGGCCACACCCAATGAAACAGTGCTAGAAGGGGGGGTCGCCCCCCAGCCCCGCCCCGTGCCCAGGAAGGACAGAAGAACCTAGGATTTTAAGTAATCTCTACATCCAACACAGGGCTCAAACTCGCAACCCAAGACCAAGGGTCTCGTGCTCTAGGCTGAGCCAGCCAGCCCCCCCCCCGACCTTGGCACTTTCTTAAAAATTGTGGCAAAATACACATAACATACAATTTGCCATCGTAACCGTTTCTGAGCGCACCGTTTCACGACACCAAGTCTGTTCCCATTTCCGTGCCGGCAGCCCCCCGTCCGTCTCTAGGACTTTTCCATCATCTCAAACTGAAACCCCGTCCCCCAGAAGCAGCTCCCACCCCCTCCCTCGGTGCCTCCGACACCCACCCTTCTGCTTCGTGTCCCCATCAACGGGACTCCTCTCAATACCGCGACGTAAGTGGAATCCTACAGGATCTGTCCCTTTTGTGTCCGGCTTATTTCACTTCGAGTAATGTCTTCAAGGTTTCACCCATGTTGGAGCAGGTGCAAAACGTCCTTCCTTTTTAAGGCTGATTAATGTGCCATTGTGTGGCAGGACCGCATTTTGTTTATCCGTGCGTCTGTTGCTGGACACTCGGGCTGCCCCCACCTTATAGCCCCTGTGAAGAACGCCGCCGGGAACAGATAACCCTCCAAGTCTTCGGGGTCTCTACCCAGAATTGGAATGGCCCGAGCCTGTGGCATTTTTATTTCTTTAAATATTTTATTTATTTATTTGACAGAAAGAGACACAGCGAGAGAGGGAACACAAGCAGGGGGAGTGGGAGAGGGAGAAGCAGGCATCCTGCCGAGCAGGGAGCCTGATCCGGGGCTCGATCCCAGGACTCTGGGATCAAGACCTGAGCTGAGGGGCGCCTGGGTGGCTCAGTGGATTAAGCCGATGCCTTCAGCTCAGGTCATGATCCCAGGGTCCTGGGATCGAGCCCTGGATCAGGCTCTCTGCTCTGTGGAGAGCCTGCTTCCTCCTCTCTCTCTGCCTGTCTCTTGCTGACTTGTGATCTCGGTCTGTCAAATAAATAAATAAAATAAATCTTTGGGGCGCCTGGGTGGCTCAGGTCATGATCTCAGGGTACTGGGATTGAGCCCCGCATCAGGCTCTCTGCTCAGCAGGGAGCCTGCTTCTTCCTCTCTCTCTGCCTGCCTCTCTGCCTGCTTGTCATCTCTCTCTGTCAAATAAATAAATAAAATCTCTAAAAAAAAAAAAAAATTAAAAATAAATCTTTAAAAAAAAAAAAAAAAAGACCTGAGCTGAAAGCAGATGCTTAACAACTGAGCCACCCAGACGCCCCATCCTGTGGCATTTTTATGTCTCATTTTTTGAGGTACGTC
Organism: Mustela erminea; assembly: GCF_009829155.1. Taxonomy (NCBI): domain Eukaryota; kingdom Metazoa; phylum Chordata; class Mammalia; order Carnivora; family Mustelidae; genus Mustela; species Mustela erminea. The sequence continues at coordinate 28,405,279 of NC_045633.1, forward strand.
CATGCTGTTTTCCGGGCACAAGTGTTCCAGTTTCTCCACATCCTCGCCAACACTTGCCATTCGACATAGGGGAGTTGGTATCTCATTGTGGTTTTGATTGGCGTTTCCCTGAGGACCAGTGACGTTGATCACCTTTTGGTTTGCTCGTTAGCCATTTGTAGATCTTCATTAGAGAAGAGTCTGCACAAGTTTGCCCATTTTTAATGTTGTTGTTTTTGTTCTTGTTTTTTTCATTTTTAATGTTTTGAATTGTTGTTTTGTTTTCCGTCTTCGGCCCTGTTTTTAACACTGTGATCACCAAACTGGAACACTGGAGTGGGCCACCCTGGCTTGTCATCCCGGGTTTGCAAGCCTCAGGGAGGTTCTGCTCAGACCACTCCAGTCGTCAGGACACTCCTAAAGTTCCGCACACTCACGTCCTCGCATTTACACCCTCCTGTCTGTTTCACAAATACTCACAGGGTCGAGCCCTGATTAAGTGGTACAGAGTGGCCCAGAGTCCTGTCCTCGGGGAGCCTGCGGTCCAATGAGTGGGACTGTTCGGCCTACAGGGAGGGTGGCGAGTGCAGACGAGGAGGAGCGGAGGGGCCGGGAGCGGGGCGCAGGCCAGACCAGGCAGGCCCTCCGTCCGCAAGGAGGAAAGAGGTATTGGGAGGAGTCCGTTATCAACCTCCTTAAATAAAAGGAATCCTGGGGCCCACAGCGAAAAAGCCCAGAAACAGAACACCCGTGGGGACGGATGCACCCTCCCTCTCCCCCAACCCTTCCATCCTCCCTCGGCTTCTACTGGCCTTACTCTCTCCCTGGAGCGTCAGTGGCGCGGGAGGGCCCGGCCAACGCCAGATCTGCGGCAAGAAAGAGGAACCTCCCCAAAGGGACACGGGGAGAGTTGGTAGTAAAAGGAAGAATGCCAGGCAGGAAGACCCTACTCAGCTCTCTACCCATCAAGCCCTTCTCTGAGGGCAAGATCAAATCAGACCTGAGAGATGCCGGAGGGACAGATCCCCCCATGGAGACTTGCTAAGGAGACAGAAATTCACCACGGGGCTTGCAGTAGCCACCAGCCCTGTGTTCCTTCTCCTCCCCCTCTCCCCCTCCGTCTCCCCCTCAGGGGTTCAAGTTCTGACTCGGCCACCTGCTAGACCCATGACATTTGCAGAGTCACCTCCCTGTCTCCTGTTGACCTGTCTCTCCTGCCCTCCCTGTGTCTCTGCACACCCCACCCACCCGCACACCAGGTCACAATCCCAGCTCCAGGTGAAAACATGCCACACTATAGGGCACGGTCCCGGCCTTCCCAAGCGCCAGTCACCACCCGTTGTAACCTCGGACAATGGCCACACGCGGTATCTCCCTGCTGCAGCGTGACCTTGACATTCCTCCCACCCAAGGTGGTGTTGTCTAGAACAGGAGGCGCGAAAGTGACACCGCATGGCTTCCGAGGTCAGGTCAGAAGAGGAGACTGCCAGGTCGCCCTTGCGTGTTAAGAGGCTCACGTGGTGAGCCAGCAGGTGAGAAGCTGGATTGCCCAAGGCCACCAAGCTATAAACCCCTCCCCCATGCTGAGGCCCTGAGTCGTCTCTCCAGGGGACAGCCTGGTGAGGTCCCGCCACCCGCCAGCACCGGCTCCTGCAGGTGAGAAGAAGGAGCCTCCTCAGAGCTGCATGAGTGAGGCTTGGGGACTGTGACGGCTCAGATCACACACCGGGCGGGCAGGTGGCCGAGCAGGGGCTGGAACCCAGTGCGGTTTGCTCACCCTGCCCCCAGACTGCCCTTCTTTGTGGCTGCTGGAATGACCATGCTCCTGGGCCCTCCTGGGCTTGAGCAGGAGCCCCTCCGGCCTCTGTCCCTCCCGTCACACGGCGGCCTCCCCGCTGGGTCTGTCTTCATGTGGCGCCCTCCGCTCTGCGTGGGTCAGTCTCTGTGCCCCTTCTCCCCTTCTTACAAGGACAACAGTCATATTTGATGAAAGGTCTGCTGTACCCCAGTGAGCCCTCATCTTCCTCGATCACATCTGCAGTGACCCTGTCTCCAAATAAGGCCACACGCTTGAACGTGTCTTTCTGGGGCACGCCATTCAATCCGCCACCCCGACCCGGGGGCCCTTGCCCCTCGGCCTCATCCTGCCACCAGAACACAACGGAAGCCCCTCCCTCAGAAGGCGTGGGGTCCTCCAGCCTTCTGTGAAGCAGAGGGGGAGACTGAGGCCTCCTCGTGTACCCACCTCCCTGAGGCACACATTCCCTGGCACGTGCCCCCACTGGAGGGATCCAGCCCAAAGCCACTGTGACTCCAGGGGCTTCGACTAGGGAGGCCCAGGGACCCGGGCAACCCTCGGCCAGTGACTGTGTCCAGTCAAGTCGTCCTCCACCCTCACGTCCCACACCCTGCAAGGGCCCTGGCAGAGGCAGGGCTCAGACCCGGGATGCCTGGACCAGAGTTCCGCCCGTACGGCCTGTACACCTGTTCATGCAGCTCCCTCTCCTTTCCGGGGGTGTTGCCATAATGCAGGAACAGAGGCCCCGGTGGGGCAAGTGACTTGTCCGAGATCACATGGCGGGCTGGCGATGAGAAGGTCTCATCCTCCTGACCTGGCTGATTCCTTCCAGAGGCCCCTGCACCCCTCTCACAACTGCCGACGGTAAGTCAGCCTACAAGCCAGGGAGCCCAGGTCAGTCTGCTCAGGCCGCGGTGAGTCCGAGATCAAAGCGCACCCAGCACGGGCTTCTCCTGCGGCGTCTCTCCATGGCGTGTGGACACTGTCCTTTCCCTGTGTTCTCCATGGTCACCCCCCTGTGCATGTCTGTGTCCCAACCCCCTCTTCTCATAAGCACACCAGTCCTATTGGCTGACGGCCTACCCTAGTGACCCCCTTTTAACTTAATTACCTCCTTCAAGGCCCCATCTCCAAATACAAATACGTTCTGAGGCCTTAGGGGCTAGAACTTCAACATACACATTCCAGGGAACATAACTCAGCCTGTTTGGGCTCCTATAACAAAAACCCAGAGCCTGAGGGTCCTAAACAACAGGCATGTACCTATCACATTTCTGGAGGCTGGAAGTCCACGATCAAGCCAGCAGCAGACTCAGTGTTTGGTGAGAACCTCTGTCCTGGTTCACGTGTCCTCACTGTGTCCTCACATGGTGGAAGGGCCAGAGGGCTCTCTGGGATCTCTTTTATGAGGATACTAATCCCATTCAGGAGGGCTCCATCCTCAGGAATTAATCACCTCCCAAAAGCCTCACCTCCTAATACCATCACATTGGAGGTTAGGATCTCAGCATACGAATCTGGGGGGAATACAAACATTCAGTCCATAATACAGCCCACACCAGAGGCCCTCTGCTTTATCATCTTCTCCCCCATGTTCAACCCAGTAGACCTCAGTAGATGTCCACCCAGTGAACAAATGAAATGACATAATCCCGGTAGGGTTTTGAAGGATGAATAGGAGTTCACTAGGCAAAGAAGGCAGAGACAGACATTCCTGGCTAAAGGAACAGTCAGTCCGTGCTGAGGCCTAGAGACCTCCCAGCAGGGCCTATGTGGCTCCCTGGTAGCATGCTGAGCCAGGCATACCCCACCCCCTGCACCCATCCCAGGTGACTGGCCACCCCAGGTTAGCACAGGTTGACAGGCCACCCTGCCGACTTCCCAACCTAAGCCAAGGCCCATCCAGCCTCCACACAGAGCAGGGCCCCAGCGCCTCTGCGCCCAGGAGCCCAGCTTCAGTGATTCTAGGTATCTCTTTTCCCCTTCACGCCTGGGTGGCTCCAGCACTATTTATTCAAACTTGCATGTTATTGGTGTTTTCGTTGAAAGCCCAGGAATTATTCATGGCTGGTTTCGGTTCTCTTCTGGCAATGACCGCGTCTTTGTACACAAGGTACAAATTATCTGTCAGTTCAATTCACCGTCAATCAGAGGCTACCCCAAGCACCAAGCAAAGGAGGCTCAGAATGTTCTAGAAGCCACGTCTGGCTAGAGGGAGCAGGGGCCTAAGCAGATCATGGTCCCCTGAGTCACTAGGGCCAGGGGTCGGGGAAGGGATACAAGAGGGGTGACCGGGGAACAAATCCCACCTCTGTCCCTTTTCCCTCCTTTAACCTGATGGGCCTCAGTCTTCCCATATGAAAAATGGGTGTTGACGGGAGTCTGTCATGGAGACTGTCCATGCTGCTTTCCACACAGGTTGTCACCCATGCCCAGCTATGTGACACATGCAGGGGGCCCTCTGTAAGGCCTAAAGAGGGGGGCAGAGATGCCAAAGGAAACGAGAAATGAACACAGAAGGGTCAGCCTCCGCTGCTCTGGGGGCTGATGTGAGAACATGGCCCGAGCAGGGCCTCCTACTGAAAGGTGGGGTTTCCGCCACCCTGTTGAAGCTGGCCTCTCGAAAGAATGGGAGTGAACCAAGGGTGCTGTGTCTGAGCTAGGTCTCCCCCAACCGGCACCTCCTGCTTCCTATGTCTTGGGGGTGACACTCCTTGAGCCCAGTCGCCATGCTGCGAGGAAGCCCAAGCAGGCCCGTGGAGAAGGCCACACAGAGGGGGGCCCTGTCACCAGCCTGCATGCACGTGTGGGCGTGGTGTCACCTTGGAACCCTCGGGGGGGGCGGGTTGCACCGTGGGGAGCAAGAGGCACTGTCCTTGCCGAGACCCCTCCCATGGCGGAGTCACAAGCAAAATAAATGACTGTCATTGTTCTGGGGCCATCAGTACTGGGGTGGCTTAAGTAAAACATGAGGTTCAGTTGAAAATAACTTCGTAGGCTACGTCACATAGGCCTCCCGTGGGGGCCCAACGCCCCCCGTGTACCCATTGCCCAGACTTGCCCCGTGGGCCTCCCTGCGGTGGTCCGCTCACAAGTTCCTTTACCTGAACTCCCCTCCAAAGGCCCTCCCCCGCGGTCCCAGCTCTGTTTTCTGAGGTACGGGGGGTTAGGATGCCAACACATGGGCTTGGAGGGACATAGCTCAGCCCCTCCAGGTAGAGGAACCAGCCTGGACAGAGCCCCAGACCGAGGCTGCTCGGGGGAAGCGACTCGGCCGGGAACTGGGCAACGAGACTTGTCTGATGCTGCTGAGGCGGGGCTCAAGAAAAGCCTAGAGTTGGGAACCGGGTCGGTCGTCTTCCCAGGGCTACAGCATGGAGAACACCTTAGCTCCGTCCTGGGTTGAGAAGCTTCTCCCCAAAACTCACGTCTGCAGAGCCTCAGAATGGGACCTTCTCTGGAAACAGGGTCTTTGTAGATGTCACGAAGATGATGACAACTGAGGGGCACCTGGGTGGCTCCGTAGGTTGGGTGTCTGACTCACTCTTGGTTTTGGCTCAGGTCATGAACCCAGGGTCGTGAGATCGAGTCCCAAGTCGGGATCCACGCTCAATGAGGAGTCTGCCTGAGATTCTCTCCCCTTTCCTCTGCCCCTCCCTCGCATGCTCTCTCTCTCTCAAATCAGTCAATCAATCTTTAAAAAAAAAGATGATTACAATTGAAACGTGGTTAAGATGCACAGAGAGAGAGAGAGAAAGAGGGCGCACAAGCGGTGGGGGGGGGGGGCAGCAGACAGAGGGAGAAGCTCTCTGCTTAGCTCTCTGCTAAACAGAGAGCCTGACATGGGACTCGATCCCAGGGTGCAGGGATCACGATCTGAGCTGAAAGCAGGCACCCACCCAACTGAGCCACCCAGACACCCCACTTTTATATCTTACTTTATTTTATTTATTATTTACTTACACACTGGATTTCTGGAGTAGGCCCTAATCCGATGACTACTATTCTTATAAGAACTGGGAGCTTTGGATACAGACACCCACCTTGAGGAAAGGGGCCGTGTGACCACAGAGACAGACGTGGGGCTGGGGTGCACAAACCAGGCAGCCACCACCAGCTGCTGGGAGGGAGGCATGGGATGGCTTCTCCCCTCCGGCCTGCAGAGGGAGCGTGTAATGTAGGGCTTCTGGCTTCTGGAACTATGGGAAAATACATCTCTCAGCCACTGAGTGTGTGTGGCGATTTGCTAGGGCAGCTCTAGGAACCCAGGCATCCAGGGTCCCCCCAGGGCCCCAGCCGCACAAAGAACTGGGCGCACGTGGCCATCGACACGTGGAGCGGATGTTCTTTCTGGACACGGACAGTTCCTGAACCCGCCCTTCTTTATACATCCCATCAAGAGGGTCCCCCCGAGACCCTACCCCCTGAACCAAGGCAGGCCTGGGAAGGCTTGGACCACAAGAATGGGGCCAGAGTGTTGCAGGACGTCGAGGGCTTGGTCAGGAAAGGCTGTGGTCCAGTGTAACTTCCCCCTGGTTCTCCGTGTGCGCGGCTGAGGAGGGCCACCAAGTCTAGGGTCCCATAGCCTAGGAACATCACGTTGCAAGGAGGCCACCAGGCGGCACCCTGACAGGCATCCCCACACCTGTCGCTGTCACTGGGTCACCTGCCCGTGCCACCAGCCTCCCTGGGTCCAGGCCTGCCGCACTCTGTGCTGACCACCGCGGAGCCCAGGGTCATCTGACTGTGACCACGTGACAGACCACCGGCGGGAGCAGGGCTGAGCACCTTCCTGATTTCCTGACCCGCAAAATCCTGAGCTAAAAAAAGCTGGTACTGAGTGGCTGCACCTCATCCCAATTTGTTACACAGCAGTAGTAACTAGAACAGCCACGGGGGCTGGTGTGGTTAAGGCTTACAATGGGGTGCAGGGCTGCCCGGACGGGCCCGACAGAACACCTTGCACCTCCCCCTGGCAAGCCTGCCCCACACAGAAGGGAAGCTGGCCACAGCCCATGGCCTGCTGGGAGGGTCTCCCGTGGCTGCCCGTGGCTGCTGCTTGTGGGAGAGAGAGCCCCCCTACCCGCAGGGCCCCATTGGGAGCCAAGGGCCCGGTGGCCCCCCGCAGACGGCTGTCTGCACAAATATCTGCTCTACCCACAGCGTCCCAGACACAGGGCGGAGGGGCCCCTGGTGACAACACAGCCACCACGCCTTTATTGTGTCTGCTGTGCCGCAGCTCTGCCCGTCTGGCCCCTCTCAGTCGGCCTTGACATTGGTATTTAAACACAGCACAGAGCCCCTGAGCCCACCCAAAGACAGCAGAGGCCTGTGCACACAGGCGCGCACACACGCACATGGACTCGCATGCACGCTGACCTCTGAACGATGCAGCCGGCCCCGCTCTGCAAGCTGTCCCCGAGAAGGACGGCCGGGGCCGCGGGAGGAGCGCTGGGCATCGGGCCCAGCTCCACCACGGGTCCCCCGGGGATCTGCGGTGGGGCTGAAGACACTGACAGCCCATGGTGGGCACGCAGGAAACGCTGCTGACACGAGGTGATTCAGGGGAGCAGGGAGAGCGAAGGCCTGCCCCTCCCACCCTCTCTGCCCCCCCGGCGCCCCCAGGGGTCCGTTGAGGCCAGCTGCCACAGCCCAGTCAATGCCTGCTTTTTGACAACGGAACTGGCTGGTTCCTCCTTCCTTCTCACCTGCCCAGCCTCCTCCCTGAGAGGGGCAGTGAGCATTTAAGAGGGTGGCACAAACTGGGAAGGAAACACACACACATTGAGCACCTCCTGTATGCGTGCTCCAGCAGGCTGAGCCCCCCCCCCCCATCAAGTCCATCCAATACCTGCCCCTCTCCCCGCCTTCCCGGAGGCCCTCCGTCCCCAGGCCCTGTACCCCGCCAGTTCCAGGATGCACCTTCCTTGGCCGGGCCAGACCCAGGTCTGCGTGGTCTCCCCATCTCCACCGAGATCTGAACGTGCTCATTAAAGATCCTGAATCCTGTGGCTTTTCAAACAGAGCCCCCCACCCCCGGGCTTGAAACCAGGGGATTCAAAGGCACTTCTCCAGGTCTCCAGCCCGAGGAACGGACAGGGGAGGAGTGGGTGCCTCACTGAAATAGAGGGGGGCCCCTGGGGGTTGCTGATGACTCAGCCAGCTAGGGCAGGTAGAGGGGCCTGAGCTGCCTTGACGGGCACCAAGGTTCCTCTCCTTCCCCTCCCCCTCCCCCTCTCCTTCACCCCGCCCCTCCCCTTCCTCCTCCCTCTAAAAATGCCTTTCTGCGGCCCTCGTTCCTGAAATTCCACCCTCAGGCTCGTGCTTGGGCTACACAGCCCTTGCTCAGCGGCAGGTCGGCTCTGGGCCTCAGTGTCCCCATCTGTAAGCAGGGACAAGAGAAGGGGGACCACCTGGCAGCAGAGAAAATTCTGGGGTCTGTCCCACACAGCAAATATGCGTCAAGCTCCTCTTCTCACTCTGGGGATTGAGGGGTGCTCAGCGGGGGGCGGGGGGGGCAGGACCCTCTTGTCCTTCCCCTCCCGGGGCCATGGTCTGCAGGGAGCAGCTGCAGGACACAGCACCCCACCCCACCCCCCCGCCATGCCTGGAGGGCCTGCCACCAGCCACCCACCACCCAGGAAGGAGGCAGAGCCTCCCCCCAGAGGAGGCTGGGCTTGATGAGGTAGCGGCGTTGTTGTCCAAATGAGGCACCGCAGAGGGGAGGCTGCTAAACATCACACACGACAGGTGGGCAGCCCTAGCCCCCTACCTCGTATCCACTCACACACCCTCAGGCTCACTGGCCAGTCTCTGGAGCTCTATAGCCTCCCAAGACCCCTTGGCCTGTGGCCTGGTGCTCTGGGGGCTCTGGAGGCTCTGGAGGTCAGGGCTCGGGAGCTTGACTTGGCTGCGTGGGTCGTGGCAGCCATCAGGGTGTTGAGAGGAGTGACTATGCTGTTTGGGGACCTGACCCGGCTCATTAAGGGAGGGTCCCCCACAGTACCCGCGAGGGGACAGGGGGAGAAGCCAAGCTAGGGTGAGCCAGTCATGGCTCAGGGTTGCCCCGAGGTAAGGGGAATTCTTTTCAGGGATCTGGCTCAGGCTCTGCCACACCCACGAGGCAGCCCCAGGGACCCCAGGGCTGGCCTCTGAGAAAGGCCAGGTGTCAAACAGATCTAAGGTCAGACGCCAGGTCAGAGTCGTAAGTAGGCTGGAGGCGACCAGGCAGAGGGAGAGGGGTAAGAAGCACGTATAATGGGGACAGAGTTTCAGTTCGGGAAAATGAAAGAGGGGGACTGTGCCCGACGTCCCTGAACGGGGCCCAGGGCGCTGGGGATGGGGACGGATTCCGCTCCTGGGGGCATCCAGCCACCTGGCAAGGGCACTGTGGGGGGGTTCATTTTCCTCCTTTCCTCCCAGAACCAGATTGTCCCTGGAGACCTAATCCCTTCTGGGGATTTTAAAGTCTCCAGCTTGTCAAGGAAGAGGTGAGCTCCTGGCCTGAGGCAATGCCAGCTTCCCATTTTAATTGGAGCGTTTTTAGCCCTGAGCAGGAGGTTCCCAAAGTCCCAAGCCTCCCCCGCTGTGCCCACAGGGACAAGAGACAGGTGCCCGCTCTGGGCCCAGGGGCCTTCCGAGCCTCCACAGCCCCATCAGCAGCCCGTTCCTGTGGGGGGTGGGCACCCACAACTGTGCCAGGTGGGTGGACAGCGCTCCTCTCCAGGAGGGGCTGCTGGGCACCCATCGGCCCAGCCACCAACGGGGCAGAATCCCCCCACTCAGACCTCCACCCAGTGCCAGTGTGGTGGAGCCTCCCGCTGGCCCAAGGCTGCCGCTCTTTGATCGCTGAAGGTCTTGGGTCCAGGCAGCCTCTCGGCCCAGCCCACAGTCCACCTGCCACCAGAGCCAAGTGGTGTGGTGGGTTAAGCAGTGTTCCCCCCAAAAGACACCTTCGCCAGGAACCTCAGGATATGACCTTATTTGGAAACAGTTTTTGCAGATACGGTTAACACACACACACACACACACACACACACACACACACACATACGGTGTGTGCGGGGGTGGGGGGCAGAGGTCAGAGGGAGACCCCCCCTCCAGCCAGGGAACACCGACTTTCAAGGAAAGCCAGAGCCACCAGAATGTGGCAAAGGCCTGGAGCAGATGCCGCATCGAAGCCTCCAGAAGGAACGGACCGGCCAACACCTGGGTCACAGACCTCCGTGCTGGAAGCCCTAGCCAGGCCCCGAAGGGTGGACACGGGGAAGGGGGCTTGCTGCCTCCACCCCAGGCCCAGTCCCAGCCCCACCGCGGCTCCCAGCTCCCGAGGGCTAAGTTCCTGCCGCTCCCGCACTGGGCACAGGATCTGTTTTCCATAAACACTCTTTTGAACCGAATTTCATTTTTCTCACCCAAGGAAAGCATCTGGAGGAGAAGGCCCAGACTCTCAGGGTGGAGAGTATAGGGGGAGGAGGAGGTTCTGGGTTTTGTTGAGGGTTTTTCCTTTTTCCTTTTTTTTTTTTTTCTGGCATTCTCTGTCCTTTCTGATTTTTCTCAAATGAACAAGGGGGTAAGGGTGCCTGAACGTGGGTTCCTGCCCCCCCCCCGTGGGGGAGTCTCTGAGATCAGGGAGCCAGGGGCAGGGGAGCAGAGAGGGAGGAAGCAGGTTCCCCAGGATGGGCAGGACGCAGTGACCAGTGCTTTGCTCTCCTCCCTGTCACCCCGTTGCCCCCCCCAAACCCCGTAATGAATGCTGGGCACTGGGGACGGAGGCGGTGGGAGGGGTACTCCAGGCAGGTAACCGCTAGGAGCCTGTGGTCCCCAGGCTATCAGCCCTCCAGTGGGGCAGGGGAAGAGAGGGCTTCCTGCAGGCTTGGGATCTACAAGCTGATCTACCCAGGCTGGGGCCTCCCTGCCCCCGATGGGGCCCCACATGGTCCCGGGAGGCCGCAGAGACCACCCGGCCGGAGGCACCCACGCAGAGAGCGGCAGGGACTCGGCGGAAGCAGCTCCCCCCGCCCTCCTCCCAGACTCAGCCCCTTTGCCTCATCTTTAATTTGTTTGTGCAGAAAATAAGCTAAGGGAGGCAGCGGAGACTTTGTTTAAAAAAGAGCAGGCCTCAGCATTTCCCGGGCGCTGGCAGCGCGCCTGGGAGGGGGAGGGGGAGGAGGAGGGGGAGGAGGAGGGGGAGGAGGAGCATGTGCATTCATCTCATTCCTGTGTGGCATCATGCCCTCGGCCGCTGCCTCCACCACCCAGCAGAGGCCCAGCCGGCCTCCGGTCCCCCAGCTCTGAGTCCCGCAGCCTCCTCGGTCCGGTGTCCTGAGCAGAGGCCTGAAAGGCCCCTTCCACGGAGACCTGGGCCCACCCTCGAAGCTCAGAGAGAAGGGACAGCCGGCACGCCAAAGCCAGGGCTGCCCCAGGCTCCTGCCTCCCTGGCCCTCAGTGACCATCCTGTACAATGTGATTCCTGGGTCACTGACCCTTAAGTGAGGTGCGGGCACGTCCACAGGCGCGTGGGAACGGGGGTGTGTGCCCAGCGAGCCCTAGGACTCCTGGCACACAGAGGCTTCCAGATCGGAGGGGTCAGCAAGGGCAGATTCTCTTCATGGGCCCCTACTCCAGGCCAGTCCCTGACGGCTCTCCGGGGCACAAAGCTACAGAGCGGGAGGCCAAAGCTCAGAGAGAGGCCGGCCCCACCCTGGAGCCCGCAGTGGTGGAGCCTGGGTTCTCACTGGCCTCCTGAGGGGAGAAACTCCTCGAAGCCCCCCAGGGCCCTGCCTTCCCTGCTTGTGCACTCCATGGCCGTAGCTGCCCAAGGCTCCTGGCAGGGGTGGCTCTGAGCTTCCCCCACCCCGGGGCCTGGCAGGGCTGGAGAAAGCCCCAGGAGAGGTGCCAAGGGCACCCCCCATGCAGCCACACCTACTCCTCCAGATTTCACAGGCTCTGCTGACCCCTGCTGGCCAGGCGTCCCATCACCATAGCAACCTGGACCCTGCCTCCCAACCCCCAGCAAGGAGCGGATGGGGTAGGGGTGGTTCCTGGCGGACGGGGCAGTGTGGGCCCGCAAGCGTGGGGCCCACCAGGAATGGCAGGCCAACTCCAGGGGCAGCTTCCCATGAGCCCCACAAAACGCTGTGCCCCCACCCTGCCTGGCTACATCTCCCCTTCCTCCACACCCCACTGCCCCAAAGACCCTGGAGCCAGGGTCTTCGGTCCAGCCCCCAGTCCTCACCACAGGACTTGCCCGGGGTGCAGACTTCAGGGGTTCCCATGACGGGCACCATGAACCTTCCCTCCCCACTGGGGCCACCAGAAGGCAGGCAGGGGGTGCCTCCCCCCAACCCCAGCTCCTCGGGTTTCCCTCCTCCATACTGCTGGCCTGCCTCCTCCTCTGTGCCTGGGCCCGGGCCAGCCACCCCTCACCTGTGTGCCTGTCACCTCTCACCTGGGCGGCTGTTACCCCCTCACCTGGGTGTCTGTCACCCCTCATGCAGGTGGCTGTCATACCCCAGGCCCAGGCCCTTGCTCTTCTGTAATCCCCGAAGTCACGAGTGTGTGTGCGTGCGTGTGTGTGTGTGTGTGTGTGTGTCCCATAGGGAAAGTCCCAGATCCTCCCTTAGGCCACACAGGCCTGCTGTTCCCAGATGGGGGCTTGAAGCATCCTATCCCCACTTCCCAGAATGGTTTTCCCAGCTCCCTCTCTCTCTGTTCAGCAAAACCTTCCAGGACATTCCACCAGCTCTGACCTCTCTGTGCCTTGCCCTTACCTGGGGATTGTGTCCCCCCCGCGATGGTGCCCCAGTGACACTGCTATGATTGTGGGGTCCCCATCGTGCCTGGGCTAAGCCCAGCACCGGCACTGACAAGCATTTTTTGACTTGGGTGCCTCCTGGCCTCTCCCACCCCAGCTGACCATGCCCTTTGAGATGACACAAGTCTGACCCCTCACGCCCAGCACAGCCCACCCGGGGCTCCCTGCCCCCAGAACCTTGCACTGGACCTCAGTACACAGAAACGGAGAGCTGTAGTGACCCTTCTGGAAGCCTTCTGAGCCGGCCACTCAGTGGTGGGGCCTGGTGATGGGACATTGGGCCACCTTCTCTATTGGTCCCTTAAGATTGGGCAGTGGGCCAGAAGGACAAAGAAAGCCCTGGTCTTGCCCCAAGGTGGTTGCAGATCTTTGGTTGGTCCCCACCTCCAGGGCCTCAGTGTCCCCATCTGTACTCAACAGATTGGACCCATCTGGTTCAGACAACTTGGTGATGCCCCAGACCCTGGTGGCTGAGGGGGAGACCAGTCCTTCCCAGATGCCCACCACACCCTGGGTACCCAGTCAGTCTGGGGGTTTGGTCCAGCACCTGCTCCCAGTCTTGCACCCAGAAAGCTGGTGGCAGCCACTATATATCCGTGCCCAGAAAGTCAGGGCATATTGGCCAAGTCTGGCCATAGCCATGGCCGTGGTGACCAGAAGCCATGTGTTGGGTCAGGGGAGGCCCTATGGGCTGGTCAGCAGATCAACCTTGCCTCCCAAAACACCACTAACCTCTCTCTCTCTGTGGGCCTCTCTCCATCCACATCAGTCTGTTGGGTTTGGGTTTGTTTTAAAGATTTTAAGTCATCTCTCCAGCCAGCGTGGGGCTTAAACTTATAAGCCCAAAATCAAGAGTGGCATGTTCTAGGACTGTCCCCTGCTCATCTATTCCTCTGATTTCTCTCTGCTTCTCTGTCTTGCTCTGTCTCTGGCACTCCAGGCAGTAGGAACAACCTGTGCAAAGGCCCTGTGGTAGACCAAGCACAGAGCAACAGAGGGCTCAAAGGGAGACAGGCATGCAGATAGTAGAGCATACAGAGGCAAGAACATGAGACAGGGAAGGGACAGCACCACTGAGACTCACACCAGGGCCATCCCCTCTAAGAACAGACTTGCAGGTTGACAGAGAACAACTCAAATCAGATCAGTTCAGGTCAGATCCACGACAGTCATCATACTTGTGTATCAGAAAAGGATCTAGTAGACACTGCGTGCTCCATAAAATTCAATCTGTCCCACCCCCATTCTGTAGTCTCCCCCATGGTTTGGGTGGACCCTAATTGGACCCAGCAAATCAGGGTGTTCTCATCTCCCCGGTCATAAGAATTGGTTCAGGGGTAGGAATAAACAAGGAATCCCATAGCCCAGTTGGCCAGTCACCATCCTAAACTGAGTCCTTGGAGACACTATTACTAAGCTGCTGGATCGATCCTGACCTGAAGTCTTCCCTACTGGTTCTTAACTGAAATAAATTCCCTTTATTATTAAGCCATTTTGCACTAAGTTTTCTATTATTCTCTAGAATTTGCTTCCAAACACATCCCGGGAATGTGTTCTCCCAGAGACCCAAGGTAGCAACGAGGCCACCTGGGAAGCCAGACAGAACAGTTTCCAGATGGCAATAAAGCAAGGAATGCCTCTCCAGTGTCAAGGAGGATCAAGCTGCATTTTAAAAAGCAACAAAAGGTCTGGGAAATTTAACCCTTGGATAGCAAAGGCCTGCAATGCTCCGAGTGGGCGAGCGGGAGGGTGTAGGTGGCTGGCTTGGTGATGGGATCCAGGCCCCCTTGCTCAGCGGATCTCCAAGTCAGGTCCTGACAAAAATGCCACCCCAGCTACCGTGTCTGGCTGGCCTGTGCCCACAGCCTGCCGTCCAAGTCTCTCCATGACTGTGCCGCCAGCTTCCCCGCCACCCGAGCCACGCTGGAAAATTGCCCACAAGTTAAAAGAGATTTCTTTCCAGCAGACATCGCTCCGGCAGATCCGAGCCTTATCTTCCCCTTCCAGAACGAGTGTTGTTCATTTCACTTCCTAAAATTTAAAAAAAAAAAAAAAAAAACAAAAACCAAAAAACGAAAACCAAACCGCAAACTGAAAAACAGGTGGGACCGTTTCAGGATCTGGCTGGAGTTTGTCTCGGAGCTGATAAGGAGAAGCCTGTTGCCAGGCAACATGGTAGGGAACCGCTGGGGAGAAGTGCCCGGCGTTTCCGGGGCACCCCCACTGCCCCCCAAAGAGCTGGGCACGAGCAGGCCCAGGGCTCAGTAAGGCCTTTCTCATTCTAGAGAGGTTTCATCCCTAAGTATTTGGGAGCCCAGAGGGATGAGGAGCAGAATGGAGGAACCTGCCTGTGCAGAAATGGCATGAGACAATGTGTCACTAGGGCAGGAAAGCCAACAGCGACTGCCCCTGGGGGCGGGGGCCTGGTCCCCTGAAAGCAGTCAGAGGGAAATGCACATCGGGCCTGGGAACTCCGACTGGGAGGGCTGCTGGTAGACCTCAGGCCAACAGGGCCCTGCCTTGACCCAGCTCTGGTCCATGAATTCCTCGGTAAGTGGCACAGGGTATAGAAATTGCCTGATGAAATGTACAACTGATCCAAAAAGCCGGGAGAGACAGGGAGAAAACAAAACAAAACAAAACAAAACAATTTTCATTTGATCACCACCCCCAACCCAACCGAACCCAACCCAACGCAACGAAACCCCGCCAGGACGCTCCGTGTCGGGTGGGCTGTGTGACTGTGTGAGCTGGTGGTCAGCTGGTCAGGGTGGCGGACATGACGCCACCCACTTCCCAGGCCGTGTGGTTGAGCTAACGCACTTCATGGAGAGAGGGCTTCAAAGAGCTTGTGGTCTGCAGTGAGGACCCCCGCAAACACAAGCTATTACTGCTGTCCTTCCAATAACAATGTGTGAATATAATATAGTCATTAAGGACAAGGAAGCCTGCATGGCTCGGTTGGTTAAGCAACTGCCTTCAGCTCAGGTCATGATCTCGGAATTCCAGGATCGAGTCCCGCATCGGGCTCCCGACTCCACGGGGAGTCTGCTTCTCCCTCTGACCTTCTCAGCTCTCATGCTCTCTCTCACTCTCTCCCTCTTTTTTTTTTTTTTTAAAGATTTTATTTATTTATCGGGGTGGGGGGCGAAGAGCGAGCACAGGCAGACAGAATGGCAGGCAGAGGCAGAGGGAGAAGCAGGCTCCCCGCCGAACAAGGAGCCCGATGTGGGACTCGATCCCAGGACGCCGGGATCATGACCTGAGCCGAAGGCAGCTGCTCAACCAAATGAGCCACCCAGGCGTCCCATCTCACTCTCTCCCTCTTAAATAAATAAATAAATAAAACCTGAAAAAAAAAAAGAAAAAAAAGAACGGTCCTAAAATGAAAAGGCTGAGAGCCGAAGGCACACATGCGGTGACATCTGTCACTTGCAGGCCCCTGTCCTCTCCAGTGTCCCCGCCCACCTTTCTCCCTCCTCCTCGTGACGCTGCTGTCCTTGGCTTTGGGGTGGTTAGCGATCTCCCCTCTGTCACAAAACCTCCCCTGATTCTTGTGTGTTGAAATCTCCGTCCCTGGGCGCCTGGGTGGCTCAGTGGGTTGAGCCGCTGCCTTCGGCTCGGGTCATGATCTCAGGGTTCTAGGATCGAGTCCCGCGTCGGGCTCTCTGCTCGGCAGGGAGCCTGCTTCCTTCTCTCTCTCTCTGCCTGCCTCTCAGTGTACTTGTGATTTCTCTCTGTCAAATAAATAAATAAAATCTTTAAAAAAAAAAAAAAAAGAAATCTCCGTCCTTCCGAAACTCAGATCCTATAAGGACTTCCTTGTCCGTCTTCACCACTGCCTCCCTGTGGACGGCTATTTCTAGAGACACCTGCTTGGGTTTTGTGTTAAATTCAGCAGCTCTACGCAACAAGCATGCACGATCTCACGCTGCTTGCGGGGGAGGGGGGTGCATAACTAGAAGCCCCTTAACCCAGTGGCTGTGACTCAGGCTCTCCTTCAAGATGACAGTCGAGCTGCTGGCTGGGGCTTCAGCCATCAAAAGGCTCAACTCGGCCTGAGGCTCCCCTTCCAAGAGGGGTCACTGGCCTAGCACTCAGCCAGACATGGTTTTGGGGAGCCAGACAGCTGGGGGTGGTGAGGCGTGAGACTAAGAAAGGATCACCACCCCGACAACAGCAGACATCTTAACCCAAACATTGAGAATGAACTCGAATGGCCATTTCTCCAGGAAAACATACCGATGGCCAATAAACGCGTGAAAAGATGCTCAGCATCTCTCATCATCGGGGAAGTTCAAACAGAAGGGGCAGCCACTTCACACCCATCTGGACAGGGCTGCTGGGGACGTGGAAAAACCGGAATCTCCCTGCTGGTGGGAACACAAATGGTGCCTTCGCCGCGGAGGACAGTACGGCGGATCCTCAGAAACTCAACACACCAGGTGCTTAGCTTGCTCATCTGGTAGAGCAGAGGACTCTGGATCTCAAGGTCATGGGTTCAAGCCCCACGTTGGGTGTGGAGTGTACTTGAAAAAAATCTTTTTCGACACAGAACTACCCTAAAATCCAGCAAAGAAGACGGAAAGAAGGGACCTGAAGAGAGATGTGAATGCACATGTTCGTAGCAGCATAGATGGCAATACAAGGCAGAAGTTACTCCGGTGGATGGAGGAACAATATCTCACACACACACACACACACACACACACACACACACACACACCCCACCAGGCCAAAACGAAAGACTGACCAAACCAAGGGCTGGCGAGGATGTTGGACAACCCAAGGAGCCTGAAGACCGGCTGCCGACCCTCTGCTCATGGGGTCAGAGGCGATACCACACACCAGGGGGGCATCTGGAAATGTTTGGGGGCTTTGATTTGCTGGTACATGAGGCATCCCTGGCATTGAGCACGGAGTTGGCAGGTTGTGGGGGGAGCCGGGGAAGCTAATGTCCCAAAGACGTAAGACGTCACCCCACGCGGTAAACCGTCCTTCCCAAAAGCCAATGTGGAAAACTCACCAGGAAGCCATGAAAGCCACTTAGTGGGTTCCGTCCAACTGAAGTTTAGTTTTCCAACGAAGGACAAAACAACAGGACAGGAGAAGACAAGGTCAAGTATCAGCGTGCGTCCCTCTCACTCAGGGCGACTACGGCTTCCCGACCGCCTAGTTTGGGGTACTATGCCTGTGTTCTCCATTCTAGGTTATGATGTAAAGTACAGTCTTACTGGGGGCCCAGCAGGAAAAAAGTGTCACAAATACGAGGTGGGGGTCATGGGGGGATCCCTGTGGGTGTGCCAGAAGGACGAGGCGAACATGTGTGGCCACGCCCCAGCAGGTGTCCGCAGTCTGTCCGCCACGGTGTCCTGCAGCCCTTGGTGCCCCACAGACGCCCAACAGTAAAGGAGACTATAGGCAGGGCACACCTCGGAGGGGATGGTGCCCCTAAGCTCAGTGGGAGCAGTGTCTCCATTAGGCTCTCCCACAATCAACTGCCCAGCTGGAGGAGGGCGCTGTGGGCTGGCCTGGGCTGGGCCCCGCATGCTGAATGGGGCGAGCGTCGGAGGTAAGGCCTAGGAGGTTTCCGGCCACTGGATGAGGAGTAAGACGGCTGAGCCCCAGCGAGGACCCCGAAGAAGCGTGCACGGCAGGCCTGGCCGTGGGTACACCTTGTCGGGGGTGTTTTCTGAGCAGGCAGAGGTCAGGACCGGGACCCTCAGAAGCTCTGCCCTGGGCCCGCTGAGCCCCCTGCTGGCCATCAGACCCTGGGAGCCATATGCACAGATGGAAGGGACAGTCGCCTGGGAAGGGTGTCCAGACCCACCCACGTCTCCTCTAGAGCCAGTGCCTGTGGCGACGGCAGGCCTCACCCTGAGCCGCCAGGCCCAGCCTAGTCACCGGGGGCCACTGCCAGGACCCGGAGCAGAGGGCAGGGCACACTCGAGTCCCGGCACCGTGGTGGCTGTCCTCACGTGCCAGACACTGTGCCCAGCTCGGGGGACACGAGGGAAGGGGGACACATGGGACCAAGCAGGGGCTGCAGCCCCGGGGGAAACTGACCGGATGGTGAGTGTGGCCAGCTGGGCACACGGGGCACCTCTGGGGCTCACAGAGACCTGTGGTACCGTGGCTGACAGGTCAGGGAGGGGACAGGAGGCCACACAAGGAAGTGTGCTTTTTACTCCCACGTCGTGTGTGTCGGGACGGCTACGGATAGGACTCTGTGTGTGCGTGTGTGCGTGTTTAGTGGGTTTTTTGTTGGCCAGGGGTTGAGCGGGGGGTGGTCTGTGTCTGCTTCAGAACAGCCTGTTTGGCCAGAGTGGCAGATTCCAGCATGACAGTCGGCGTCCCTGGCCTGGTCCTTGTCAGCAGAGGAGTCTGTCGGGGGCTTGAAGTCCCTGCAGCAGGGCCTGCCCAGTCTGACGGCAGAGGCAGAAGGGCAGCCGCCTGCCCTTCCACACCACCCCTACCCCCTGCCCGATGCCCTCTGCCCCAGAGCAGCTGTTCGGCCACTAAAGAAAGGCTTTTTCTCCTCTCTCACTATATCTTTTCTTTCTTTTGCGGGAGCAGCGCTGCTCCGAGCTACGGTGCTTCTGGAAAACAGAGCCAAAAGTCTTCTTTGTCCAAAGAAACGATTCTTCCTCCACACGCGAGTACTGTTTGTGCGTGAATCGCCCCTCGCATGAGGTTGTCCTCGGCCCACCTCTCTCCCGGTGACCGTTCTGTCCCCGCAGGAGTTTGGCCCTGGCAGCTGGACATGCACGCCCCTTGGCCTGCTCTGGGCCTCAGTTTCATCAGCCCAAAGAGGGGTCGAGAGTCCTCCTGGAGGAGACCACACACATGGGGTCGCCAGCCCCAGCCTCACACGGTCGCTGACAACCCTCCATCGGCTGGGCCCTGGGAGTCCTGAAAGGAGCTTAGACTGCTTCGGGGGTCAAGGGCAAGTGGACGAGAGGGGCCCGGGTTGGGGGCCCTGCACCAGCCCTGTCTTTGCTGGGGTTGGGGGGGCGATCAGCACAGCTGGGACCGGACCTTTTCTCTTCTCAGCCGCCCCACAGGGTCTGTGGCTCACGGCTGACCTGGCCGCCTCCTCCCGGAAGGACCTACAACCTTGCCAAGACAAGGACGACTGCACTAACCCGTCTAGGGTTCGCTGCTGCTGTTGGTTATTGGTTTGTTTTAACATTTAGGGCTTTAAACACATTTTAGGAACAAAAGTCCTTAGCGTCAGTTTTTTTGTTGTTGTTTGTTTTGTTTTGTTTTTTGTTTTTGCAGACACAAGCGTTCCACACAGACCGACCTGGACCGAACCAGACTGAAGAGTCTCTCTCTTGTTGGAATGAGTTCATGTCACCGAACATTCCAACAGGCGGTCCAAGCCTGCGCCCAGACCGGGTGCTTGCGCAGAGGAGACGGGCCAGCATCTTCCCTGGGGAAGGTCCTCATCCACAGAGGGAACAGATGAGCTGTAGGAGAGGAACCACACTCTATTCGCTACTGGGGGAGAGACGGTCCCTGCTGTACAGACACCTCAAATTCTAAACACCTTTGGACCCTAAAATTGGATTTCTAGGAACGCCTTCTGTTCTAAAGAAAGAAACACACACACATAGTCCGTTTATAAGAACACTCACTGCAGCTGTTTCCAGAAACAACAAAACTGGAAGTGACCTGACTGCCCAACCATGGGGGATCAGTTAAATAAGTCTGGTAAGTAAAGCCATCACAAGTCACCGTGTATCAGACCACGGAGGGCAGGAACGTGTGCACCACATACACAGGAAGCGAAAAGAGCTCTGGGCGAAGTCATTTGTGGAATATAATCCCGTTTTAATCTCTTCGAAACCTACGCACACATCTCCGCAGCCCAAAGACAAAGGCTGGGAGGATGTGCGCTGAAATATTAGTGTTGGGATTACTTTAGTGTTCCTTTGCTTATACTGGCTGTTTCTCAAATGAGCTTTATTGTATTAGGAAAGAAAGACGGCTTCCAAAGCCAAAGGCAGGACAATAACGGCCATTCGCAGTGATGTCTGCACGAGGCACCTGCACTGTCTTGTGCAGGACAAGAGGGGGTTGCTTCTGTCTGGAAGGGCCCGGACCAGGGGAAGAGCTCCCTAGGAGGCTAACATCAAAGGCAGCTGGATGTTGAGGGACACGGCAGGCGGGGGATGGGGATTTCTACAGTCACCGGCAGAACAGGGCACTGAAGTGGAGGGAGCAGCACAGGAATGGGCAGGAGACACCTGGTGGGTCCCTGAGGCTGGCTTGTCAGACAGCCGAAGCCCCCAGGAGGGCCCAGGGCCTGGGGCTTGTCCCCAGAGGGCAGGGGCTGCTTACGGAGTCTGTGCTCCCATGGTCTTCAGGTCCCTAGAGAGCAAGCCGTGGGAGCAGAAAGAAATGGAATGAAGCACTTCTTAAGGATATAAAACAAAGGCTGGGGAGCCTGGGTGGCTCAGTGGGTTCAAGCCTCTGCCTCCAGCTCAAGTCATGATCCCAGAGTCCTGAGATCAAACCCCGCTTCCGGCTCTCTGCTCACTGGGAGCCTAACCCCCCTGCTCCCCGCCAACCGCCTCTGCCTGCCTCTCTGCCTACCTGTGATCTTTCTCTGTCAAATAAAGAAATAAAATATTTTTTAAAAATTTAAAAAATAAAAAATAAAACAAAGGCTCTCATCTTCCTTATAGATAGAGTGTCTATAAACCAGTAAGAAAAAAATAACATAAGGGTGCCTTGAGGGCGGCTGTCGGCTGAGCGGCCGACACTTGGTTTTGGCTCAGGTCACGATCTCAGGGTCCTGGGATTGAGCCCAGCATCAGGCTCCACACTCAGCGGGGAGCCTGCTTAAGATTCTCTCTCCCTCTCCCTCCGCCCCTCCCCTCTGCTTGTGCAAGTGTGCACGCTCTCTCACTCTCTGTCTCAGATAAATATTCAAAGAAAAAAGTAACATAGAATGGAGACTCTCAATGGCCTTTAAAATAAGTAAAAAGAAGCTCAACTTTGCTCATAGAAGAAATGCTCAGTGAAATCTCACTTCAGTACTATTTTTCACCCACCCGATGGGCAAAATTCAAAAGTTAGTGAACATCCTCTATTGGCAAGACGGTGGGAAGCAGAGGTTCTTGGATATTGTTAGTGGAAATGTAAGTTGGTTCAATCCATCCCTGTGGAGGATGACGCGGGCAGTGCCTTTCTAATCACAAAGGCACATGCCCTCCGAGCCGGCACTTCCTTCCCGGGAATTTGTTACAGACCCTTCCACACGTGTAAAGTAATAGTCAAGCGCTATTCTTAATTTGCAGCATCGTATGGAAGAGCAGAAGACTGAAAACCATCAAAAATTTAGCCACAGGGGATAAGCTGAAGTCCTAATACAGCATATAGCACCTGCGGAATATTACACGGCCGTCTAAAGTGATGGCGGTCACGGAAGGAATAATGACCAAGTGGGAACCTTTAAAACTCACCCTCATAGAAGCAATGGAAAAAACTGGCCCCCCCAAAATGATTAGAATCAACTTTTCCAGAACTCTGGAAATCACCAGAGGCCTGTAGCAACCGGGGGAATGTTTATTCCAGAAAAGTGACGAATCTCGGTAGGTTCAGCATTTTGTGGGGTTTTGACTGTCTCATCCCATCTCTCATTTGGCAGCTCAGCAGTGGCCTTGAAAACCAGCAGCCCATGTTCCCAGTCCCCGAGGAGCCGGGAGGAATGGAGGGTGCTCCAAAGCCTCGTTCTCCAAAAAAACCGGCATCCTTGGACATGGCTGCTGCCTCCCTGGAGTCCCCATTGGAGAAATTCTCTTTATTTGACCTGACTCAGAGCTCACTTCCTGCTAAAAGCCTCTCCCGGGGAGGGCGGGGGGCATTTGTTGAAAATAGTTACGAACAAGTGCCTCAGTGTAGTGCAGCACCTTAAACAATTCACAGTTGGCGCAAACACCAAACTAACCAAAATTATAGATAGATAAATAGTAGACCAGTCCAAAAGGAAAAGCGGGGGGATTAAAGGTTCATAGGGGCTTTGAGAAGCTCTTACAGAGTCCGATCTTCCATCTTTGGTGGGGAAGGGACCCTGGGGTCCCTTTAACAGGGCACTAAGGGTTCCTCATCACCTCCCAAAGGCTCCACCTCCTTTATATCATCATAGTGGGGGGCGGGATTTCAACACGTGGATTTGGTGAGGGGATACAAAGAGACCATTGCACTGAATGATTCCTCTTCTAGGAGGCCCCAGGAGTGGTCAGATTACAGAGACAGAAGAAAACCCAGCTGGTGCCTTAGAAGGACTTAACCCACCAAGGCTCTATGAACGGGTCCCACCTCCTCGACCCCCGAGACCCCGCCAGCAAAGGCTAGCGTGTAACTGTGTGAGCCCAGGTTTTACTCTGCACAAACTTACCCTGATCTTGTTACCACAGCTGTGTGGCACCGCGCCCCCCCAACCTGCCTTTGGGATGAGTGTCCTGTGACTAATCCCTCCTTCCAGGGCACAGAGACCGGAGCTGCTCTGGTTAAGAGCTCCATACTATGTTTCTCATGAAATTATTTTTGTTCACTTTGTTTCCCTGTGTGTGTCTTATCTTGTTTACATTTCAGAATTAAGCTCCTCCATGACCATTGTGGAGAATCTGGAAAAGGACCGAAAAGAACTGAAAGAAACAAAGTCACCAGAAATCCTTCCCTTTGGTGGAAATGCCTTGGCCAGCTGCTCTGTGCGCAGGGAGGACAGGTCAGGGGTTGCAGGGGAGAGAGGCGGGGGGAGTTCCTTGCCCACTGCCAACACTGTGGTCAAGGACACAAGTTAATGTTCATACGGTCCTGGAGGTCAGGAGTGTGACCTGAATCTCACTGGCCAAACTCCTGGTCTCACCAGACCTGGCTCTGGCTCGTCCCAGAGGCTCGAGGGAAGATCCCGTCTCCTTGGCTTTCCCAGCGACAGGAGGCACCAGGAAGGCCACCGCATTCCTCCGGTCCTGGTCCCTCCCTCCAGCAATGCTGCAGGCTCTCCGTCCTCTGCTTTCTAGGATGCTTGCAATTACATGGGGCTAGTCTCCCCATCCTGAAGCCTGCTGATGGGCAAACTTACCTTCGCTTTGCCGTGGACCCTAACACGGTCATGGGATCTGGGGATTCGGCCATAGACACCTTTGGGGGGCCTTATTCTACCTCCACAAATGGCCTGCGGGATGCTGCCAGACCCCAGACCAAGCCCCACGTGGGCGTCCCCTCCTGGGACTCTGGCTGCCACCACACCCCGCAAATTCGGGAATGCCCAGCTGGAGGTTAGGGCTCCCCTAGACACAAAAGCAAACCTGGGGGGTCGTGGGGTATCACCCTTTGGTAGGATTGACATCCTCTGACATTAATTCATTTCAGTTTCTCTTCATTTGCTACTTCACATGCTTTGATAATCATCAACGTCCCGAGTAATTAGTTCATTTGGAATCAAGGAACTTCGCAACTGGGAGGTGACCTCGGAGCTCCGAAGCCAGGGACTGACATGCGAGCCAGATCATCCTGTAGAAAGAGGCTCAGCCCACACCCCAAAATACCACTCCACTTCCACAGCCCCCTAAAGGCGCCTCTCAGCCTTAAAAAATTCATACGTAGACCCAGAAATTTCACTAATGAGAGTCTCTCCTAAGGAAAGAATTCTAAATATAGAAAAAAACGCTCCAGCACAAGGGTATCAGAGCGGCTTTCTCTGGAAGAGTGGCTAATTAGAGACAACCTAATTGTCCAACGACGGGGGACCAGCGTCCGCATGACAGCGAACCACATCATTAGCCTGACGAGCCAGGAAGGACACAGGATCGCGTTATCGTCAGGATCCTGCTTTTCACTCACAAGTGGGATGAGCGCAGCCAAAGGACATTTTTTAAAAGCACGGAACAGGGACTCCAAGGACATTCACTAAAATATCAACAGAAGCTCGCGGCGGCTGCCGAGAATGTGGGCCACTGCTTTTCCCCTTTGCCCTACTTCTCTGAAATCGTCCGACTTTCTGGGATAAACATACTAGAAAAGTTTACCTTGCATTGAACCGGTTGTATTCAGTAACTGGGGTGTCAAAGTAACCCAGTCCTTCGTGCGAGCGTGTGAGTGCGAGGGTACGCGCCCACAATAGTAGTGTGAGGGCCTGAATGGGAATGTGGAAGCGCGTGGGTGTGAAGCGTGGCGGGGTGGGTGGGTGTGAGTGCTGGTGTGAACACGCGGAGTGTGACCGCTGCGGGTGCGGGCGTGCACCGTGACGCGGGTGTGCGAGGGTAGGTGTGCAGGAATGTGTGTGCACGTGTGTATGCATGTGTACAATGTGGGGATTATCTGCGTGCGAGGGGTCGCGTGCGAGCCAGTGAGTGTGTGCTCGTGTGTGTGTGTGTGTGTGTGGATGTCCGTGTGAATCTGAGCTTGTGCTCATGAGGGTGTGTGGAAGCGGGAGCAGGAGGGGCTGTGGGGGGAGGGAGGGCAGGAATCCGCAGGCCCGGGGGGCTTCCCAGGCTGCGCCCCCCCATGCAGGGCCCCATCCCCTTCGTCACTGGGGTGGGTGGTCCTCAGGGCTTCGCTGAGGACTGTGTGCGGCGCTGGGTAGGGTCTCTGAAGCTGGGTACAAGGGGCTGCAGTCGCTCCCAGCAACCTCATACGGCTCCAGACAGGAAAGGTCCTAGGGAAAGTAGCTTCGGTGACACCAGCGACCTCTGGCCTGGGCTCTGCAGTGGGAGACACACTCGGTGGCTCACTCACTCACCACCCGACCGCTGCAGGGCCAAGCGCGGCCCAGGAGCTCCCAGGAGGCCCTCAGCTCTGCAAGGTCAGGGTTCTGCGACACTTTCCTCCACTGCCAGGAGGGGTAAGCTGGGGACAAATAAGTCCTATGCAAGGCGCCTGGCGACAGTCCAAGCTTGTCATCCGCGCCCTCCCTCCCCCGCCTCCAGCCTCGACTGCCGGCCGTCGGGGCTTCTAACACGGACCCTCCGCACACAGGACCCCTGCGCTGTCATCTCCGCCACAAAGAATGGCTTTCTTGGAGGCTCAGCCTATCGACAAAGTCCAGGCTGCCTCCCAGTCAATTCCAAGTCAACGCCAAGTGCGTGGCCCGGTCTTTCCGGCGCAGTGCCGGGCCCTTCGCATTTCCCCGTGTGCAGGGGCTCTTCTCTGACCGCGAGGCACTTGCTAAAAACGCCACAGTGCTAATTCCCATTCCACGCACTCTCCACAGTGGGACCTCCCTCGACAGGACCCCCAGGGGGCTGGGAGTGGGGGTCGAGCAGGCCTCTGTCCCCTTCCCTTGAACGTGGCTGACCTGTGACTTTCTCAATCAACCCAATGTGTGGAGGTGACGCTATGGGACGTCTAAGGCTAAGGCGTATCCCTGGGTTTTCCTGAGACACAGTCACCATGCTCTGAAGAGACCCAACCTAGGCCACATGGACAGACCACAGGGAGAGGCCACACGTAGGCATTCCGGCTGCAGGCCCGGCTGAGGTCCTGGTGGAGAGCTAGCACCAACCACCGTCACCTGAGTGAAGACACTTCCAGAAGATTCCAGCCCCCAGAAGAGGTCTAGATATCAGGGAGCTGAGGCAAGACACCACGCTGTGCCCAGTCCAAACACCTGCCTCCTGGAAGCCAGGAGCGTCTCCCACTTTCTCGTCCACACCGTGATGTAGGGGTTGGCTTGTAGGACAGCAGCAGTGGCCTTCTCCCGTGGTTTCCCAGCCCTGGCTGCATCCCCCCACCACTTACCTGTCACCCTGACCACAGGTCACAGTGGGTGTCTGAAGCACGGGCCGCTGGGACTTCTCGCCCCTGTGCTCCCACTATCCAGTCTGGCACCAGCAGCACAGTGGGTCAGTCCTGTCCCTCCTGAGCAGGTCACTGCTGGCCCTTGGGCTCTGTCTCCTCAGCTTCTCAGTGGCTCTGGGCAGAAGCAGACCATCGTGGGGAGTCCTGTGGGTAGGTGCTTGCCAAGCTGGGCGACTGGTTCGGACCGTCAGGAAGGATGGAGGCCACTGACCCCTGTAATCGGCATTTGCCTCAGGCGACTCTCCTCTGGAGGACCAGTGGGGAGCTAAGAAGGGATAGCTGAGCCCTCTTGGGCCCACCTGACAGCCCCTGCCCTTGTCCCTCTGTCCCGCAGCACCCTGGGGCCCCCGCCCCTCCCGACTCCTGTCCCCGCTCCTGCCTGGACACCTGCCCACCTGCCCCGCTCCCTCTGGTTCAGCTGCCACCTTCTCCCCTCTCCGCGCTGCAGCCAGAGTCCCTTCTCAGAGCCCAGTCTACTCCTTTGGGGTTCCCGGGGCCATCAGGTGCAGAGAGAGGAGACGGTGGTGCCAGGTGCTGGGGAAGGGGTGGGAGTCAGTGTGTCATGGGAACAGCGTCTCAGTAGAGGGATGGAACGTTCTGGAGCTGGGCAGCGGTGGCAGCAGCACACCCGTGCGACTGTGCTCCAGAAGCCCACAGCCTTCCTCCCTGGTTCGCCTCCAGATCCCCTCCTGGGTCTCACATCTGCAAGAACGTAACCCCAATGTTGGAACAGCCGTGGGCGATGAGTGCCCCCCAACCTTGCCCCCTGCCCCAGGGCTAGAGAGGGTCACAGGGGAAGGTCAGGGAGTGTCCCTTCTGGAAAGACAGCAAGGCCAGCTGGTTTTCTGAATCAAGTCCACTTTATTTGAAACTTTCCACATGCCACAAATTTACATGAAAATACCCATTCAAAATGTCATTTGAAAACAAAATTCAGGAGTGGGCATCACCAGACGGAAAAGATGGTCTGTGTGGAAAGGCAGGTGACACGTATTTGGTCACTTAGCACCTGGTCACCACATACTGTGAGCCCCCTGGCTGACTCACACCCCCCCCCCTTAAAAACATGCTGAGCTCAACCGCTTCTGGTCGGCCACATACAGACAGGCAGTGGTCGAGGGGGGCCAGGGCCAGGGCCGGACAACCCCCTGCACCACAGCCGTCGCGTGGCCGCCCCTCCTGCCCCTCGCCCTGCAGCCCGCCCACTAGCCTGCTCCGGTGAGCACCGCAGAGGAACCTCCAGCCCACACCGTGAAGACTCCACAGAAAACCATCAACTCGCCAGCTTTAGCCGAGCAGCCGCTTCTGCTGCAAACTGAGCCTCTCCCAGGCAGTGAACGTGGCTCTTGGACCTCACGGCCACAAGCAGCCCTGGGTCTCCCCCATTCCCCTGCCGGCTGGCCCGGAGCAGAGTGCAGCAGGTGCCCAGCCCCCGTGACATGAATGCAAGCTCCCCTCCCGATGCCCCATGTTTCTGAAACAGCTCTAGAAAGTAATTTCGACATTCGGGTGACACCATCCAGCCTGTCTCGACTCCTGGCGAGAATCCCACATCCCCAGCACAAACACCGCAAGGGGACCCAAGCCCCTGCCGCACAATCCTGTCCCCGTCGAAGTGTGGGGGAGGAGGCTCAGGGTCAAGGCCAAGGGAACTGTCCACCACCGCCCCCTTCCACGTCTCCATCCGCAATCCGGGGTCTCCGCTGAAATCTGCCATCAGCCACGTGGCATTATCCTCGTCCACGAGCTTCTCATTCCTTATTACTCTTCCTCACGAGGCCTCGGCAACTCTCACGCCCTCCAGAAGCAGACAAGAAGGGCCCGACGGAGCAGGAGGCTGCCCGCTGCCGCCGTGCCCCCGGAAGAGGTCATGAAAGTGGGTCACCGGCGGGGTTCCCTTCTAACAAGGTGGGGGGGCAGGCTGCAGGATGGTCGCCTTCTTGGCACAGACTCGGGGAGGGCCGCTGGCACAACCAGGATGGCACAGGCTGGTTTCAGACCCTCGAGGGCCAACAGACATCCGGGTCCGGCGGCTCCTGCGGCCCTGCTCCTCCGGCCCAGCTCTCCCAGCCAGGCCTCTGCCAAGCTTCATCCTCTCAGCCAAGTGGCCTGCAGCTGTGGGTCCTGGCACAGGGGCAGTTAAGAGAAGCTTGCCCCCAATACCCAGCCTTGCAGAGCTGCCCGAAGTGTGTGTGTGTGTCGGGGGGGGTCATCCCAGAGCCCATCCTGGGCCCCGGCTGCGGGCCTGAGCTGCGTGCCCTCCAGCCTGGTGTAGGACACGGGGGCTCAGAGGACAGCTGACAGGCAGGGATAGAATCCGCCTCCTGGGCATATGCCAGAGTGAGGTGTCCCTAAGGCAGCCTCCTTGAGCTGGGAAGTAAACATACTTGCCCGTGAGAAGGAAAAGCCATGGACAGGGAAGCTGCAGGCCTCTGGTCTCTGCAGGCTCCAGGGTCATCCCTAGGGGAGCACCTTCAGCCCCTCTGACCGGGCTGTAAGGAGGCGTGGCAGCCAACACTCCGGGTCACCCGGGGAGAGCAGGGGAAGACCAGCCACGGGGTCTAGGGCAGAGAGGTCACAGGCAGGAGGAGCAGCCTTGGGGGAGCAGGCAGCTTCTATCTTAACAAAGAGATAAACACCTTGATCTCTCCTCATCCTGCCCACCTGCCCCAGGCTCTTCTCTCTCCCTCGTACACGCACACACACGCGCACACACACGATCATGTGTGGAAACGTGCATGTACACCGTGCATGTGCATGAAGCAGACCACACTCACACGCGTGTGCACGTGGAAGTAACGCGCACACGCAGCCAGCAGTGCTGACCAGGCCCCTCTCGGCAGGCAGCATATGGTCTGCACTTAACAGCCCAGTTCTGCCAATTGGGGACCATTAGGGTGGGTTCTTTTCCCAGCATAAAATGCTGCAGAATATAAATTGCAATTAACACCGCTGCCAAAATAGCACTTAGCGAGAAACAGCTCAGTATTAACATCTGCCGAGTCCCGTCTCGGGGCAAGAGTGGCGGAAGCTCTTGCTCTAGGAGCGGGACGGGGACGCTAAGAATACAAGGTCTGCTGTGTGGGGGCGGCTCTGCACAACGCCCCCCACCCCCACCCCCGCCGGCTCAGCCTCGGTGAGCGGCCCCTCCCAGCCCTGTTTGGTGGCATCAGTGATGCTGCTGGTTAAGCCCGATCGCTCGTGCAAACAGGCTGCCCAGGCGAGTGCGTGAACACACCATCGCAGCCTGGGGGAAAGCTCACTCTCCAGCCGGAGCCCGGGCTGCTCTGGAGGAGAGGAGGACACCCAGAGCCACCTAGGGCCCTGCGCACCTCGGCCCTGCCGGTCAGGCTGCCACCAGCCCCACGCTTGCTCTGAGGTCAGAAGCGGTCAGCCCCCATACCAGCCCCTTCCTGACCACCCTTGCCTGGGGCGGGGGTTTCTGGGCACCACGTGAAATGGCCCAAAACTGGGGAGGGGAGGTACGCCCACCAATTCTCACACCCTCATCTACAGCCATGGGGCCCTACAGGAACCTCAGCCCCGTCTCTCTGGGGCCCAGGGCACCCCATCTGTCAGCCTTCACCTGCGGGCAACCTGCAGTCCAGTCCCTCTGTTCAGGCTGCAAAGAAGAGCCGCTCACAGCCTGGGGCAGGGAGAAGGCATGAAAACCAGGGTGAGGAGCGGGGAGACTCACCCCATGCCACCCGCACAGACCCCCGTCCACTCAGACAGGAGGACGGACGGGAGGGCAGAGCAGAGCCCCTGGGATGGGCAGGGACGGCCAGACAGACTGTTCCTCCCAGAGCCCTGACCCCGGGACTGCTTGATTCCTGCAGCTCTGTCTGGCTTCCTGGGCCCCCTCAGCCCCGCAGAGTTGGGGCTGCTGAACTATCCGTCCGTCCCTCAAGAACCCAGGGAAGGAAAGGCAAGTGAAAAGCCCCGGGGCCACAGACTTGTTCTTTTAGTAGGAAAGCTGCAGGACACGCTACATGGAGGGGAAGGGGGACAGTCACCACAGACACAAAGTGGGAAGATGGCCGGGCTGGGGGCCCCAGAGGAGATGGCAGCCAAGAAGGGCACCAGCAGCGTGGTGGGCCCTGCACCCCCAACCCAGAGGGAGACGGAGGCTGGGGGTCCCGGTGAGGCAGCCTCTGCAGGACTGACGTGCCCCTGGCTGGAAGCCACAAACAGGGCCCAGCGTCCCCCGCAGGCCTCCAGGAGCGATCAGGCCTGGACCTGGGGTGGAAGGAACCCAATCGCAGCCCCTCGGAAGCCACGGGCTGAGGAGCCGCCAGCGCCGGGCAGTCGTGTGGTAGAGGAGGCAGCGGGCTCAGCACAGGGAGAGAGCCTTGGACACTGGGAGGTCACGCCCCAAATTTGCATTAGCTGCACTGAAATTTTTAAAGTGCTAAATAAAGCTCTAGAAAATGATATAGTTGGAGCACTACTCTGGCTTTAAATGTCCTTTCTCAGTTTTAATATTTCAAGTGTCTTGAATGAAGCCAGGTATGTAGTTCCCCAGAAACACAGATCTTCATGGAGAGCGGGTCCTAAAGCTGAGTGCCGTGCTGGCTGGGCGACAGGCCTGTCCCAGGCCTCGCCCCACGGTCCCAGCCCCACAAGGGACCCTGCCCAGCCAGCGGCCCGGAACTTGTCTGACGCCATCTGGCTGGAAACCTGGTGGACACACAATTGGGTTAAAATGTGTCTTCCCGGGAAGGAGAGCCCCAAATCTGAAGCTTCCCACTGCGTCGTGCTCCCAGTTGGCCCGAAGGAAGGGCCCCTTGGGCACGCGATCACCAGCTGTACCCTTGTGTCACCGCGGGAGCGCGTCCACCCCCACATGCACAGTGACCCCCACGAGGCCACCCCTTCAGAGCCTGATGCAGGTAGCCAGAAACACAGGACACCCTGTGGAGGGTGGAGTAGCGGCGGCGGACGGCACTGGTGGCCCGTGCTGCTCTGGGGACCCGGTCAGGGACCCTGAGGAGTCAGCGCTGCGCGACGGCTGTGAGTCTCAGTTCAGGAACACCCACGCCGGGCCCCGCAGGTCACCCTGACAGCCGGCTCTTCCTCCTCATCCTCCTCACAGATGAGACCCATGCTTCACCGAGCGCCGAGAGAAAGCAAGAGGAAGCTTCGGGAGGCCCTGGGAGACGACAGGTGTGCGGGATGGCTGGGCAGAGGGGCATCCTTCCTCTTGGGACCCAGCGGGCCCCAGAGTCCAGCACAGGCAGGCAGTGAGCAGCGGTAGCCAGGCCACACGCCCGTCAGGGCAGTCCTGCTTCCAGGCCCAGGAGACTGGCGGAGGCGACAGCGGCAGGCGGGAGGCTCGGCTGCCGGAAGCAGCTTCACCCGGCACCAGCTGTCCCTGTCACCACCACAGGTTCGGGGGCTCCTCAGCCACTCTGCTTTTAAATAAGGTGATCTCATCCAGGTGCACCATGGGGACGTCCCGGATGACATTGGTCAGTCCCTCGTGGAGCAGAGGGAAGATGACGACATTCAGCGCGGGCCGCTCAGCCTGGAAACTGAACCAGAGGCAAGCCGTTAGCGGGGCCCTGGCGGTGCGGAGAGAGGAGCTGCCCGCAGTGGGCAAGGGCGCCCCAGCCTGGCCCCCTGGCAGAAATGGGCCTGCGGGCCCCACACACCAAACTCCAGGAGAGGCAGGGAGGGGCCGCTTCTCGGGGACATGGGCCAGGCAGCCATCGGCAGACAGCCGTGGGGAGGCCACCCGCCCAGGGAGACAGAGAGCTGGAGAACAGCCTGTCGGAACAGGCCACAGCATTCCTGCCCAGCAGGGCCTCCTGGGAGCCACCCAAGCCATGCAAAGCCACGCCTCTGGGCACCTGAGGCCCCGCAGCCAGGACAACACCCTCAAGAGGTGGAGGGAGGGGACAGGCAGCCAAAACTGCGTGGCCAGAGGCCACCCTCAAGGGGCACCAACTCCCAGGTCGGGCGAGGCAGTAACTGCCAGGTGCTGCTGGGAGCCTCGAGCCTTCATCCCAACTCGTGGCAAGTGGCTGCCAACCTCCCCACCGTTCCCACCCCACAGGGGAAGAGCAGCCCCTAATGTAGCACAGAAGCATACGGTGGCCATGGAGCATCTCCAGTCACCTCCCCAGGGCCCTGCAGGGACAGCCTGGGAAGGGGATGCCCTGACCACAGCCCCTCAGGTGATCAGTGGCAGGTCTCAGTGTGTTGCCGCCCACCCCGTGCAGAGGCCAAGAGATGAAACAGAAGCGCCAGCTGCAGGGGATCCAGGAAGAAGGAGACACACGGGTCCCCACAGAGCGCAACAGAAGATGTCCAGCCCCCGGGGTAACTTCTGTCCCACGGTTTCTAAGGACAAGAGATGGGAAGGTGCCCAGAGAATAGGGAACCTGGGCATTTGCCAAAACTAAGGCGAGCTCTCTCCAGACCCATGCCCCCTGGAAGGGACGAGGAAGCCGCAGCCCCGGCCCACCCTGTGGCCTCCAGCAGAGGCCCAGATGGATTTATGACACTTGTAGAGTTAATGCCAAAAAGGTACTCACAGAGCTAGATGTTTTGGCAATAAAGGCGCCAAGGAAATACCTCCCAGTTCTGAGCTCAGTGCTCTGCTCGCGGGCAGCAGCGTCTATGACCAGGAACCTCACAGGCAAGTCCTTGCCTGCACACCCGCTGTGTGATTCACTTGAAACCAAATATTCTCGGATGTGGGACGTGCGTGCAGACTCCTCTGCTGCCCGCCCTTCCAGAGGCGAGCGCCACCCCAGGCTCCTCACAAGCTGCTGTCAAGATGCTAAAGGGGAACTGATTTCTCACCCGAAGCCAGGAACGCAGGCTGCGCCGCCTGCCTCGGCTCCCTGCGCGCAGCCCCAGGCGGCTCCAGGTGGCGGAGGGGCCAGGCCAACAGCGCTCCGGACCGCGCACAAGGTCCCGCGGGGCAATGAGTGCAGGTGTCCCCACCACAGTCCAACCCCACCTCCTGCTTGCTGTCGGTTCACACCTGGACACATCTGAACCGGACTGAGCTCCCAGAGCACACTCACAGCCGTTTTCTTTGCAAAATACCTCCCTGGGCTTCCAGGAGCCTGTGCCCTCTCGGCTACGGCCTCAAGGCACCCACAGCCCGACGGCCAGCACCATCACCGGAGACATCACACAGCTAGGTGGGCCTCGCCAGGAGCAGAGGGAGAAGCGGTGACAAGTGGGAAGATGGCTCTCATTCGCATCCAACTGCAGGGCTGGGGCTCCCTGGGGGAGGGAAGAGGCCCGGCGGGTAGAGGCGAGCTCTTGGCGGGGCGGGCAGCAGGTGTATCCTGCCTCCTAACTTAGAACGTGCTACAGTGTGCTTCTGCATGACTCGGATATAGTTTGAGATTCAAGTAAACAGCCCCAATGAAATAAAACTTACAGCTACCCATGTTTAAAAGCCATTGCAAGCTCGTGACTGGCAGCAGGACGGGTCATCTCTCAGGAACTCTCCCCTGACCAAGGCCAACGGCACTGCTAAGGTAAACACTCAAAGGTTGCGGCCAGTTCGGAGGACAAGAGCCAGGTGTAGGAGGTTCACGGGCTCACCCCCAAGGCCCCAGCCTGAGACACCCCGAGGAGGTCTCCCGTCATGCTTTGCAGGCTTTTACACCTCTTGCTGTCCTGGGCAGCAATGCAGGCGTAGGACATGCGTCGGGCAGAGCACTGGGCAGGCACGCCGGCCTTCCTGGAACTGCCAGCCATGGACCTCACCGATGAGCAGGCGAGCCCCACGCACAGGGGCCTGCTTGCTCCTTCCAAAACCCAGCACCTGCGAGCTCGGCAGCCAGGCTCCCACCAGAGGCAGCGAGAGGTGACCGCAGAGGCAGGGAGGAGACCCCACAAGAAGCAGGTCCCCCAGGGATCTCCGCGGACAGGGCAGAAGGCCTGTCTTCCTAGAGTGCCTGAGGACGGCAATTAAGTAAAGTTAACCTGTGCCTCCGCTCTGCCGTTGGTAACGGCTGCAGGGGGAAGAGCCGCATCGGAGAAAAATCTTTCCTTGAGCTGTTGCCAACCTACCACGGGCATTTGACGTGCACCGTCACCTATCCCAAAATCTCAGGACCCCAAGTACCTCCTCTGAACGCTCCTGGGAGCAGAAAAGAGATTTTGTTGGTTTCTAAATTACTGTTTTATTTAAAGAGAAAATATGACGGGCGCCTGGGTGGCTCAGTGGGTGAAGCGTCTGCCTCCGGCTCCAGTCATGATCTCCGGGGCGCACCAGGCTCCCTGCTCAGCTCCCACTGTGTTCACTCACTCTCTTTCTCAAATAAATTTTCAAAATCTTTAAAAAATAAATAAGTAAATAAAGAGCAAGGGGCACATGGGGTAGTTCAGTCGGTTAAGGCGCTGCCTTCGGCTCAGGTCATCATGCCAGGGTCCTGGGATCAAGTCCCGCATCGGGCTCCTTGCTTGGCAAGGAGCCTGCCTCTCTCTCCCCACCTCTGCCTGTTGCTCTGCCTGCTTGTGTGTTTGCATGCGTGCATGCACGCTCTCTCTCTCTGACAAAATCTTTTAAAGAAAAAAGAGCAAATGTGGCAGAAAATGTGTGCAGGAGCGCAGAGCAGAGCCCCTGCACCCGGGGACAGAGTCCCTGCCCTGCCACAGCTGGGCCAGCCGCCTACTCTGCCCACCTCATCATCCGCGTCCCGCGGTCACACGTTAGCCTGCAGTACAGAACACGCTGGTTCTGGACGTGGCTTAGGCAAGGGATGGAAACAGACACAATGGGAGTCAGGTTTGTTGCACCTCCTTCCAGTCCTTGACATCTTTACGTTAAACAAAGAACGTGTCCCCCCCGCCCCTCCCCGGGCCTGACAGAGACAGGGAACCCAGGCTAGCCTTGGACCGGCTTCCCTGGACCTCCCGCTCGGCCCTCGGGGCAGCACTCCCACTCAGGCACTCTCCCCTGTGGACACACATGGAGGCTTCTCTCCACTATTATACTGATAAGCATCATGTAAGGGAGCATAATTATTTCTGCATCTTGAACTGTATCCTCAGAATAAATCCCAGAAATAGGGTTACTGGGTCAAAACATATGAACACATTAATACCTCCAAAGACAAGCCTTTGACAAACTCAGACACCTCTTATGGGCCACAGTGAGGAGCCACCTGACCTACCCACCCTAACAGGGTCAAGAGAACACAGTTCCAGAGCCATCAAGATGGAGCATGGCTGGGAAAAGACCCCCCAAGATCTCCTAGGGCACCTTCATCTCGCAAGTGCAACTTGCAGCTGGCTGTGGCCCTTTCAGAGACGCCGACAGAAGCAGCCTGAGCGCCATGCACATCACCACCACGAGCGGACGACACAGGGGCTCAGTAAAGGCATGTCCTCTGGTCACCATGCCAGAACCAGTCTGGGCCCGACTCCACAGCGAGGGTGGGACCCCAGGACTTCAAGGCCTGCAGATGTCACGGAACTAGAAAGGGGTCTTAGAGGGGCAGGCCGGGAAGCGGGCCAGAGGCAGAACCGGTTCAATCAGCTACGAAACACCTGCTGGGTGTGCTTCTTTGCCAGAGAAACGAGAAACAACACGGAAGCCGACGGCCTCTTCCCCCCCAGATAAAGGTCTTACAGAAAAGCCAAAGCAGTAAGACCAGGGCGAAGAGCCACTCAGGCCGTGACGATGGCCTTCGAGCAGAAACGCAGACGGTGGCTGGGAAGAAAAGCACCTGGAGGTGATGAGGGGACATCTGTCAAAGAGCACACAACCCAGACGCTGCGCCAGGGAGGAGTGCGGGGAGCACCTTCCGAGCTCCCCGATGATCCTGCGGATGCCCAGAGCCCGCCTCGGAGTGGCCTGGAATCACCCCAGACCCCTGTTTCTGCCCACCTATCCTGCCCTCCCGGCCACAGAGGACCCGAGGAGGACTGCTTGCCGTGGGAAAGGTTTCCCGGCCCACTAGCCCACGTAGTCACAGCCCACCGCGGGGTACTGGACCCCATCCCGCCACTCGGGTGGCCTGGAAAGTCTGGACCCCAGATTTAATCACCAACGAGCAGCCAGGGGCTACAGTCTGGCTCCTCAGGTTCTCGCCACCCACACTGGCTGGTGGCTGCTGTGGCTCCTACAGCACCCGGCCCAAGGCCTGTCCACCCCCAGATCCAGCCCTGTGGGCCTCCCACATAAACAGAGCCAGAACTCGCGAGCCTCCAAGCTCTGAGGCGAGGCCGAGGGTCCCCCTCCCACACACACACATCCAGAACCTGCAGAAGCAAAACCCAGTTGGCCTGGTCCTTGTCCAGGTCACATGCGGCTCGGCATTCCAGGTAGGAATGCCGAAATGTTCCCAGAAACCCGCCACAAAAACGAGGCGAGCCGATGCAATTCACAATGGAGCTCAACTGCCCCTATAACAGCAATTAAAGCCATAAAACTGCGCTAATTCTGTATTTTAAAATCCACTTTCCATTCTAGAGCTCCCAGGGTTCCCCAGACTTAAACAATTAATCGCTCCATCTGTAAACTTTACTCGTTTCTAAACATGCTTACAGAACACACACACAGACGGAGCTGTGCGCATTTTCGGGCCAGGAAGCGGCACATGGGAGAGGGAGGCCCAGAGCCGCGTCGCGGCCCAGGCCCAGGGGCTCAACCCGGGTGCTGGCCAGCAGGGAGCAGGGCAGTGGGCCAGGGCCAAGGAGCCGTGCGCGGGGCTCGGGCAGCTCGGGACTTGCAGCAAACCGTCTGCCTGCCTCCCGGGACCACATTCCTCGCCAGCACGAGTCCATGCTGAGACACACACTCGGGGACGCCTAGGGGAAGGAATTTCCACAGGGCCTCAGAGGCAGAGACCTGACTCTGACTGGCACGGAATGTCTGGCCTGTCCGACCCGAGTCGCGCCTGTTCCCACTCAGGGACGGGGTTCCTTACGTTCCTGGAAAAGGAGGCTATAGGGCTCTGAGCGGGGCCCCCTCAGGGGGGTCAGCGAGAGAGGTCAGTGACAAGGAAACACATATGGTGTGGAAGGGCCAGGAATGGACACGGCCCTTGTGGTCACTAGCACTAGAAGGGCCAGCACCTTCTGGAAAGCCCTCGGCCAAGTTCAGGACCGGCCTGTCCTCACTGCAGCCAATTCCAGCAACATTCAGGGAGTGCGTCAGGGCACAAGTCTCTTCCGCCCCCCAGCCTGCTCCCCGAGCGCCCCTGCCATTCTCACGCGGCGCCACGGGATATCCCAGGAGCAGCAGAGGGCCATGACCTTGCAGGGTGACTGCAGCAGTCTGTGATCCTCATGTGGCCAGGCAGTCTGATCTACAGAAGAAGGCCCTGCCACCACCAAGTAGCAGGCACCAGGGCGCGCAGAGTGCCCGGTAACGCCATTGCCAGGTTAGGCAGCACGAGGGACAGGGACTGTGGCTGCGACTTCCGACAGGAGAGTTGGCTCAGGAACTGACCGGCTCAAAGTCACAGAGCCAGCAGGAGCAGAGGCCATGGCGTGAGCCCCGCTCCTGAGATCTGAGGGAGAAGGTGGGGCTGACCTCAGCAGGAGACCACACAGACCATAGCAAGTTGCTGTCACTCTGCGTAGAACACCACGAAGACTGGAGCACGGACACTGCCCTCGCCCAAGCCCCGGGAGCCACAAGGCCTTGCAGGCGGCTTCCAGGAAGGACAACATCAGAGAAAATCAGAGAGGTAGAAAGCCCCTGGGAAGGGCCCTCCCCACCCAGTGCCAGGCCAGGGAACGTGGACAGCAGAGGTGTGGCTCAGTGCACAGCTCACACAGGAAGCAGCAAAGGGCAGTCCCGCTGCAGAGGGCCATATGGCCCAGCTCCCACCCTGGACACTGGCCGTACTGAGTCTGACTAGGGCCCAGATGGAGGGCGGCCTGGCGGGGCGGCTGTGCGGCACTCACTCAGCAAGTACAGACGAGTCTCCGTTTCTAGACGGACAGCAAATGGAACAGACAGAAGCTGGCTCTGGGCAGGGTGTCCGAGGCCAGGAGGGAAGTGGGGGCAAACATCTGACCCAATGAACTTGAGGTGTTTTCACGGTGGGGGTGGGAGGAGGGCGGCAGGTGGAAAGCTTCGTCTTGCTCCCCCGAGGGGCCCTGAGAGCTTCCAAAGCCACAGGTGTCACTGCCCCATGGCACTGTCCCAGCTCTAGACCCAACAGGAACCTGACAACAGGAACACTGGAAGGACCCCTCCAAACCTAGCACAGGCGAGGCCACAGAGGTCAGAGAAAAGCCCAAAGGTTAAACATTTCAAACTTGAAAGAGCAAAGAACAGAAAAGAAGAGCACAAATGCCTGTCAGGATGCCACCACCAGCTCCCCTCCCCACTGAGGAAACTGAGGCAGCCGGACTAAGGCCAGCCACTTCCTGAGAGGCTGGGCTGGGCAGGGAACCCAAGTCCTGG
Organism: Mustela erminea; assembly: GCF_009829155.1. Lineage (NCBI taxonomy): Eukaryota > Metazoa > Chordata > Mammalia > Carnivora > Mustelidae > Mustela > Mustela erminea. The sequence goes on from NC_045633.1 coordinate 28,444,078, forward strand.
CAGGGCCAGAGCTGCTGGCCTTGGTGCTGACCCACAGGGGCACCACAGCACCACCTACCACAAAGCCACTTGTAGATCAGACACGTGAGGCCACAGGAAGATGCTGGCCCTGCAGAGAGGGACATGCACTGCCGACGTCACAGCAGCCCTGCAGCTGAGTCACTGCCAGGGATAAACCACATCTCCACACTCCGGGGCCGGGCGGGGCGGAGGGGGAGCAGCACAACAGCCTGGGGCTAGGCGCTTCTCTCACTCAGTAATTTTCTGAGCCGGAGGCCGGGAAGGAGATAAGAAAAGAGGTCTCAGAGAAGTGAGAAGAGATTCCCGCCTTTCCCTTTGCAAGCTCTGCCCTCCGCGGAATGCGGGCCTACAGGAGAGAAACCGGCGCTCCGTGCAGGGACTCGCTGTTTCCTGGGGGCCGCGGCGCCACCTGCTGGGCACCTCCCAGAAAAGCACCCAGGGCCCCTGCTCGGCACCAACACTTGGTTGGAAGGCCAGCAGGTCCCCCACCTGGGGCCCCAAGCTGCCTGGAGCCACCCGGTGCTGCTTCGCAGCTAGGAAAGACCTCTGCATGGCGTGCTGGATGGCCCAGACCCACAGCCGCGGCTGCGCCCCAGACAGTGGTGGACAGCACAGGCCACCAGGAGGATATCTGCACAAACAGCGCCAGTGCCTCTCCACCCGGGTGCATCTCAGCCCTACTCCCAGCAGCACAGCTGGAGGGGAAACCTGATCTGGATGCAGTCCTGACAAGCCTGGAAGTTTCTTCAGCCCCATGAGCCTCCCTCAGGATTTGAGGGCCCTGGGTGAGATGCCCACATGGCTCTGGAGAGCCCCACACGGCATCTGGCACAGCCCCCTGGAGGGGGCGGGTGCCCGTCTTCCCTCTGGACACAGCCTCCCATCCTGCCCATGCTGGGTTCCAGGCTGCACTCCTCAGCTGCATGTCCCAGAGCCCTGGTTTCCCTCTCTATACACTGGGGCTATGTATCTCACAGCGATTCCACAGAGGAGTAACAAGCGTGCTGGCATGCGAATATGGTGCTCGCACAGCCCCCAGCGTCAAGGCAGGGACCCAGAGCAGAGGCTCCAAGAGGTCTGCTGGAGGAGCACACAAGGGCAGCCACACACAGGGTTCTCGTCACAGCAGGCCAGAGTACACCCTTCATGCCCTACAGCCAGCACCAGGCATTCAGCGGGCCCCACCACAGCCGGGGCCTGTGCCACGTGCTGGAACACAGGGACAGAGGGACTGGTGCAGGAAGTCCACCGAACCAAGGCCGACTCTGGGTCTGGTCTCAGGTACCAGGCCGCCGGCAAGCCCAACCCTGAACCTGGCTTGTGCTCAGAGCACAGACACACTGGGAAGACAGAGCTCTCACACCCCAGTCCTCAAACCTCATCGGCTGACGGGCTGCCAAGCACGTAACAGGGTGTGCTACACATCCTAAGAAGGGGGCAGGTGGGTGCAGTCTGAGAGGCCGGAGTGGGAAGCTCTCAGGCCAGCGAGGGCTGCACTGAGCAGGCCACCAGGATGGGCCGGGAGGATGCCAGCAGGCTACAGGCAGACAAGGTGGGCAGACGGGCACCTTGGGAACAGAACCAAGAGTGAGAAAGAGAAACTCAGAGCAGGGACCAGCATCTCAGTGCCAAGTCTCATCAGCTGGCCGGAGCGCTGTGTTGAGAAGGGCGCGGAGGGTCAGAATGCCAAAGCAGCTTCCTCAGCTGGTGATGCCTATACGGACACAGCACAATCTCTGAACTGTGTGGTGACCTCAGATGTCCTCTGTTTCTGAGAAGGCTCATGTGTACACAGTGAGAAAACCCAAAGCTGGTTCCCATGTCTGCAGGAAACTACCCTTCAGGCATGAGAAGCAGCAGGGCCGCTGGCTCTCGGCAACAGGAGGGAGCCGACGGGCCAGTCCAAGCCCTTCTGGGCAGAACACGTCTAGCAGGGAGGTGTCACCTCCCCAAAGCTGGAGCCCCCGAGTGTGGGGACCTACTGCGAGTCAATGAGAGGGACAGAGTACCAACGACTCTTCCCAGAGGCTAAAAGGGCAGACCTGGCCCAACGTCTTCATCACCGCACCTGAGAAAACCAGCCTTGGCCTCCTCCTACGCCAACCACCACCCCAGTGAGCAGAGAACAGGGGGCTGGGGAGAGGAACTGCCCCGCAGCCCGCTGTCTGGACAGCGACGGTCCGTCCCAAAGCCCTCAAGCCTGGGCGTAGGACAGCTGGCGTCCCACTCAGCCCTCTGAAAACGAAGTGCCAGCAGGCATCAGCTCCATTTTACCCCACGAGGATGCTGAAGTGTCCAGACACGATGGTAAGCATGACCTGCCCACCGCCGGGGCCTCTCCCCAGGCTCCAGAGCCAGAAAACTCAAGTTGAAAAGTGAAGGGAAGTCCATGATACACACAGTTAGCTATGACGGCCAGAGCAGAAACCATGATGACACCCATGTAACAGATACGAAACAAAATTTAAAATAATCATTTGCAGACTTATCGACACAAAAACCATGCACAGTATGTCAAAGTTTTTTAAATATCAGGGTAGGAGGGGCGCCTGAGTGGCTGAGTAGGTTAAGCCTCTGCCTTCCGGTCAGGTCATGATCTCAGGGTCCTGGGATCAAGCCCCGCATCAAGCTCTCTGCTCAGCAGGGAGCCTGCATCCCCCTCTCTGTCTGCCTGCCTCTCTGCCTACTTGTGATCTCTCTCTCTCTCTCTCTCTGTCAAATAAATAAATAAATAAAATCTAAAAAAAAAAAAATCAGGGTAGAGGCGTACGGCTGGCTCAGTCGGTAGAGCACACAACTCCCGACCCTGTGGTTGTGAGTTCAAGCCCCACGCTGGGTGTAGAGACTACTCAAAAATAAAATCTTTTAAAAAAAAAAAAATCAGAGGGGGCACCTGGGTGGCTCAGTTGGTTGAGCGGCTGCCTTCAGCTCCGGTCATGATCTCGGGGTCCTGGGATCGAGCCCCATGTAGGGTTCCCTGCTCCAGGGGAGTCTGCTTCTTCTTCTCCCTCTGCCACTTCCCTTGCTTGTGCTCTCTGTCACTTTCTCTCTCCTGCTCGCTCTCTCTCTCTCTCTCTCAAATAAATAATTAAATCTTAAAAAAAAAAATCAGAGTATAAAACCACATGCTAACTGCATCCCAGGTCCTCCAGCTGTGACTCTGCTGAGTGGAACCGTGGGGACCTTTCACTTATAAGTAGCTTGATGCATGTTGCGAATTTTTATAAATTATAAACACATATGATTTTAACAACCAGGGAAGCGAAAACCTTAGCTAATAAGCCTTCTCTGGAAAAGTTCAGCAGCAAACCACAAAGACAACAGACTGACATGAAGTCTGTCCGGCAAGGCCACTGAGCCTTAGAATCCGGGAGACCTCCTGGCTGATGGCTCTTCTCCGAACTCTGCAAGCAGCCGGGGCCTCCTCCCCTGCCCCGTGGGACTTATATAAAAGCAGGGGAGGAAGCAGTGACCCTCTTGGCCGTCGCTGAAACAAGGCACCAGCAGTCAGCTCCTGGGAGCACCACACTCCCGCAGCCAGCGGCGTTTCCTCACAAGAGGTCTCGAAATGGCCACTGCCCAAATTGTTCAGGTCTCTCCACGAAGCATTCCCTGGACTCCTTCACATTCTAAGCTCCCCCGCGTTCCAGCTCCACCTGCAGGAATGCCACACTCACTAGGGGACCAGCGAGCCCTGCTCTGCGGGGAACTGCAGGCAAGGGAGGCCCCCAGCGGAGGGCAGGAGGGGGATCGCTGCCCCACGAGGAGCAGGAAGTATTTCAAATCCACGGTCTTCACCCACGACTGTCCTAGTAACTGCTGCTTCCACGTCTGAACCAAGTACAAAGACAGAAAGAATTCAGAGTTAAAAGATCTTAGCATCCGGGCACCGGGTTGGCTCAGGCAGCGGAAGGTACGACTCTTGATCTTGGGGTTGTGAGTTCGAGCCCCATGCTGGGTGTAGAGATTACGGAAAAACAAAGTCTTCAAAAACAAAACAAAACAAAACAAAACTTAGCAACAACTTTAAAGGGGGACAGGGGCTAGGGGAGAGGGATGGCGACAATGCCGGTCTGGGAAGATGGGAAAGTCCAGAGCTGACGGCTACACAACACTGACGCCTCGGAGATACTGCGGACCCCGTGCCTGATGCCACACTGCAGTGAGCAGACAAAGCGAGCCACACGACTGACTCTCAGTTCCCTGGTGCATGGAACAGTTACGCTTATTCTGTGCTGACGTCCAGCATTATTACAATCTACATGCCTTAGTTAAATAATACTTTATTGCTGAACAACACTAACCCTCGCCTGAGCGTCCACAGCTGTAACCACGGATCCTGAGTCACCGTAACAAACACGACAATGAGAAAGTCTGAAACATCGCGAGAACTGCCAAAATGGACACGGAGACACACAATGAAGAAAGGAGTTGGAAACGACACTACACTTCTTCAACGCAGAGGTGTCACAAACCTTCGATGTGTAAAACAAAACAAAACAAAACGCAGCATCTGTGAGTAAAGGATAATAAAGTGGGGCATGCTTCTACACTTGAAAATGGTCAAAATGGGAAAGTTTATGTTACATACATAAAAAATCCCCCAAATTAAAAAATATCTCCCTCTTCAAAAAATAAAAGAAAGAAAGAAGATCTTTGATAAAGAAGAGAACAAAAGAAAGAAAAAAGGAAGGAAGGAAGGGAAATCTTTGCACCTCAAAGAACTTCAACCCAGAGGAGGAAGACAGAGATGGCCGATCTGGAATTTCTTCTCATGCTCGGGGCAGAGACAGTCCACGGCCCCTTGGGGCGCACGGCGGTTCCTGCCTGAGAAGCTGTCTCAGGTCCAGCCAAGACACAGGCGAGGAATCTGACACTGACTATCGGAGACTTCAGTTCCATCCCTCGCCTGACTTCCCCAGCGGGAGCTAGGAGCTCAGGAATCCCAAGAGTCGGCCCGTGGACACTCCCTGCCGTCACACAGCCCAGTGGGGACCCAGAGGACCTGTGGGGCACTGCAGAGAGGCACAGAGGCCACACAGGCATCCAGAGTTTTCCACTGGAGGGGAGCCTGTGAACACTGCCTCCCTCAACTGCTTTCCCACCAACCTCCGGCTGACTCAAGATCACTGTTTCCTACGGGAGGGGCAGGACATACTCACCTGGCCAAATGCGTATCTGGCCACTTGTTTAGTTAACTCGGCCCACAGTGTGACCCGGGTTTACAGGAGCTCTCAGAGCTTTCAGCACGAGCCGCGAAGCACTCAGACGACACGTGGCGGTCCCTGGGGAGGCTCCCCAGAGCCATCACTCAAAGCTCACGTGGCTGTATTTTGCACACAAACCAACCAGCTTTGATCCCTGCGTTCTCAGGAGAGGGTAAAAGACAAGTGGCAGGTTTAAAAGGAAGCTCTGGGTGGACAGGGGCCGTGGAGGAGGTCGCTGAATTCATGACGGCAATGTGACACAACAGTGAACACAGCAGGCAGGAAAAACCAAGAGGAGAAAAGCAGTAGCTTCAGGAGCCCTGATACGGTGGGCCCACTGACTAGGAGCAGCAGCTCGGACTCCCAGCACTCAGCACCCCACTCGAAGCCACAGCCAAGGCTCACTGGCCCCGAGCTTTCTTCCTCCCCTCCCCGGAGAAACCCAACAGAGAAGGAAGGGTTCTGCAGAGCGGATCACAGACAAGGATACGGCCTGGTGAAAAACACAACAGACCATGCTCGCTGGGGACAGCCGAGACCAAGCACAGACACCAAGAGGGCCGTCCTCGCCCAGGAGACCAGGAAGATCTGAAAGTCTAATGACATCAAGGAATGGAACAAGGACATGGGGCCGGGACTCTCACAGCCCGTGAGTGGAAGCAGGGCTTGGGAGAATGGCTTTGGAGAGCATCTTGGCGTTTTCTTAAACGCACTCCCTTCGAGGCATGCGCAGAGCGCACGTGGGGGAGCAGGCACAAGGACCTTCACGGGGAGAGAGGAAACACGGGACACAAGTGGAACACCCGTCGGCGCACGGACACACAAAATGCGACGAAGCTGCCGGGAGGATCGGCGCACACGGCCCTCGGCAGCCCCGGTACAGAGCCACAAGAAAGCTCAGATCCACGTCGGGGGAAAAGCACAGGCTACACAGCCACGTGCAGCGTTACGCGTCTGTGGGCGTGACGAACGCACAGATACAAAGCCCCGTACCCTCGCGTGCCCTTGGGGATTGGAAAAGCAAACTCTTGCTGGCAGGTTCAGCGAGTCAGAGAAGCTACGCTTCCATCAATACACGATCGTCTTCTATTTCTATTTTTTTAAGCTTCTTAAAATAAATTTCTTTTTTTTTTTAAGATTTTATTTATTATTTGTCAGAGAGAGAGAAAGAGAGCGAGCAAGCACAGGCAGACAGAGCGGCAGGCAGAGGCAGAGGGAGAAGCAGGCTCCCTGCCGAGCAAGGGAAGGCAAAAAAAAGCCGGAGCTGAGGTTCCACGTCCACAAGGTCCCTGGAGTTGTGAGACTCACAGAGACACAAAGTGGAGGGTGGGAGCCAGGTCCAGGCCGGGTCCGGGAGGTTAGAGTTCAGCAGACAGAGCCTCCGTTTGGGAAGATGAAGTCTTGGGGGAGGGGGGCTGCACAACGGCGCACCTGCGCGATGCCCCTGGGCAACACAATTACACACTGTAACAAGGGAGAACTGTAAGGTTATACCTTACCGCAATGAAAGAAGAATGCAGGGCAGTAAGCGTGAATGGTACGGACTGAATTCCAACACACACATCAGGGAAAAAGCAAAGCGCATATAAAAAAGAAGGGGATAGGAGAAAACACTATCTGTTCATTTGTGTAAAAAAAAATACGGAAAGAGTAACTGAGCAGTGACAGGACCAGCTGTGTGCAGGGGCTTGGCGGTGAGGTGGAGGGAAAGGACACAGGGCGGCACTTCTCCAAGGGGGACAGAACGTGCACTCCAAGCCACAGCGAGGCCTCACATACCAAAACCCCAGGCAAATACAGTCCACCAGGACGCGGTGTGAATGCCAAATGCGACATAACACAGTGATGCAGAAAACCGACTGCGTTACAAATGAGCGACAGGACCACACTGAAGGAGGCCGGAAGCAAAAAATGATCCTGAGTAACTCCGGAAGGCAGGGGACCACGAGGATCAGATGAGAGCGGGAACACACACGAGCCTCCAGGCAGTGAGCTGCTGTTTCCAAAACTGCCTTCCCTGCGCAGTAGGACAGAGCGAACCGCAAACACGCTGCGGGTGGTGAGAGCTGGGCTGTTTACCTACTGGGGGTGGGGGTGGGGTAGTAATGTGTCAGGAGGAGGGGGTTCTGCAGGAACCCTGGGATACAAAGTGTCAGTATGAACTCGCTTTTAATGTCGATGCAAATACAGAGGGTGGGTGTGTGTGCGCGTGCGCACACGTGCCTCTAAGAAAAGACGTAGGTGAAATTCCCATTCTGTCCACAAGGGGGCCCGGAGGCGATGACACCCCAGCAGCAGTGAGCACATACACGAGCCAACCTTGGTTTCTAATTCTGCCCTCCAACAAAGGGAGCCAGGCTCCATGGAGAAATGGTTGCTTCCAGGGCTGGGGCTGCAATGTCTGGTAGTGCCAGAAAGGAAGGAAGTGCTCAGAAAAGGAAGGGGCATGTTCCAAGGGCACAGGACCCCGTCTGAAAGAACACCCCCGTGGCCAAATCTGGAACAATCTGTGCAGCCACATGAACAGTGGGATGGTGATGAAAACCCACTGAATAAGATAAATATCCATGAGTCTATTCTGGTACCAAGAAATATTAAGTAAGGAAATGTGGAGAAGGGACTGATTCCTTCTCACAGCACAGTTCCCAGAACAAATCTAGGAGGAACAAAGGAAACAGAAAATCGTCATTAGCCAAATATCAAAGTAACAACGGTCACTGGCAAGCTCCATCAATGGACATAAAATCAGTGGACAAAACTCTGACAGAAAGCAGGGTATTTGCAGACTCTCAAAGTTTCTTCCCACAAGGTGACTATTAGTTAGAAAGGGAAAAATGGGGGCGCCTGGGTGGCTCAGTGGGTTCAAGCCTCTGCCTTCGGCTCAGGTCATGGTCTCAGGGTCCTGGGATCCAGCGCCGCATCAGGCTCTCTGCTCAGCGGGGAGCCTGCTTCCCCCTTTCCCTCTGCCTGCCTCTCTGCCTGCTTGTGATCTCTGTCTGTCAAATAAATAAAATCTAGAAAAAAAAAATTAAAAAAAAAAAGGGGGGGATGATGGGGGGCTTGCGGGTGGCTCAGTAGGTTGGGCGTTCGACTCTCAGTTTCAGCTCAGGTCGTGATCTCGAAGTTGTGGGACTGAGCCCAGCCTCAGGCTCTGTGCTCCGCGGGAAGTCAATCTGCTTCAGATTCTCTCTCCCTCCTGCTCACACCCTCTCTCTCTCACAAATACATAAATAAAATCTTCAAAGAAAAAAAAACAAGGGAATAATGCAACTACAGTCAAGAAACCCTCAGACAGGGACGCCTGGGTGGCTCAGCTGGTTAAGTGGCTGCCTTCGGCTCAGGTCATAATCCCAGCGTCCTGGGATCGAGTCCCGCATCGGGCTCTTTGCTCAGCAGGGAGCCTGCTTCTCCCTCTGCCTCTGCCTGCCACTCTGTCTGCTTGTGCTCACTCTTGCTCCTCTCTCTCTGACAAATAAATAATAAAATCTTTAAAAAAAAAAAAAAAGAAACCCTCAGACACCCATGAGAAGACGGGCCAACACCATATGTCCCTGGCACAGCACATTGAGGACACGGCGTCACCTCTGTGGACTTCTGGTCCAAACTCACGGACATTCTACCAACACCTGGCCAGTGTTCTTCACAAGTGTCACGGTCATGAAAGACCAGGAAAGACTGAGGACTGTCACAGACCGAACAAGGCTAAGGAGATGGGACAAGGAGTGTGAGGAGCAGTTCGGCATCACACCCTGGAAGAGGAAAGGTCCAGGGACGGGGCTGAGGGGCTGCCAGGGGCTGCAGGCTGAACGGCTCCGGTACCCCACATCCGGAGAATGGTTCCGCAGGGACAAGGAGCTTCCACGCAGGAGGCCGGGGATGGAAAGAACACTTCTGTGCTGCAACTGTGTAGAAATTCAGCGTGTGGCAGAGGGAGCGCCCAGGAGCTGAGGGCCCATGGGGAAAGGAAGCCTGTCTGTTCTCACGCCATCTCTGCCGGCATCTTTATGTCCAAGAAGCCAGGGGCTGGCCCCTAGCGACCCGGCGGCCCCCTGCCCCTCCGCCCGACCCACCCTCAGACACTCACCTCCGGAGCAGGGACTGCTGCAGGCTCTTGCAGGTGGCCAGGGACTCCCCGGTGAACATGTGGCACACGACGACACGCAGGCAGCGGGCCATGAAGGCCAGCACGGCCTCGGGCTGGAGTGTGCCGCTGCGGGACACCAGGCACAGGCGCTGTAGCGCGGAGCACTGGCTGAGCGCCTGGAAGAACTGGGCGTTCGCGCTGAAGTAGGGCTGCTCCAGCCTGCGGGGGGAGAGGACAGTGAGCTCTGAGCTGCTGGCGGGCGCACCAGCCGCGGGGGCCTCTCGGTCCAGGGCCCCCCACCCAAGCTAAAGAGGGCCCACACCAGCTGTCCCCACGCTGGACTACACCACAACCCCCTGCAGCACTGCTAGAGGACTCAGAGCCCAGGGTCTTCCCAGAAGATCCAGAGTCACAGGGAGACCCGAGCCAAGTCACTGCTCAGGCCCTAGAGGCCACCACGTTTGCTGCCCTGCCCGCTCAGCAGTCCCCCCACCTCAAACATTGACCTGCTGGGCAGGGGGCAGGGAGACGTACTTAGATACAGTCCCTGTCACACAACAGTGCTCGCCTGCAATGCACGGAAAGAACGCCAAGGGACAGGAAGGGGATCTGGAGGCTGGGGCGGGTGAGGCCCCCAAGCCAGGCAGGGCCACTCCAGCCACATGAGGAAGGCTGGGGAGTACAGGGCAGATCCACAGTCCTCTATATGGGCGCCGGGCAGGGCCTCAGCGCGGGCAGGAAGGACCGCCAGAGTCAGCACTGACTCTCTGGCCACAGGGATGAGAGCAGGACCCGGGAACACGGAGTGCAGGACAATACTCCAAACCCTTCCAGAACTTTCTGCACACACAAGACAAAACCCCTAGAGGACAGAGCAGTTCCAAGGGCAGAGCGATGTGGTGGGGACGCACTGTCGGAGGCACTGAGGAAAACTGACAGGGCAGCTCAGTGCCAGCTGCGAACACAGCTGTGGAACCAGCAGAGGCCTGGATCTGTGGCAGGACACTGGGCCACAGGCCACAGGAGCCCTCTAGAATGAGAGCCAGTGGAAGAAAGATGGGCTGGGGGAAGCTAACAGGATTCCAGGAGCTACCAGGAGGAGCGCCAAGAACTAGGAGAAAGGAGAGGGGAGCTGGTGGGAGTTGTGCCCCCACCTCCATATGTGACAGTCCTAACCCATGGCACCCGTGAATACACCTTCCTTAGAAACAGGGTCTTTGCAGATGCAATGGCGTTAGGATGAGATCATGCCAGGCTGGAGGGGCTCTAGTCCAAGGGCTGGTCTTTACAAGAAGGCCCTAAAGAGACACTGCATCACAGGGACACGCGGGGAAATCGCTAGGGGACAACACAGGGCTCACAAGAGAAGTTTCTAGAATGAGCAAGAAATGCCCACACCCACAAGGCAGCAGGTCTGCACTGGGAAAAGAGTGTCCTGTCCTAGCTCCCACAGGGAGAGAGAGCCCAAACACTCTGAATCGGGCCACATCCTGAGAGATGTTGATCTGACCAGGACTGGCTGTAGCGCCGCAGATAGCCCTCCAGTCCTCAAAGCCAAGCAAGGCCCAAACAGGTCATGCACTAGATCCCTGACACCCAAACACCCAGGGACGCTAACAAGTCACAGGACAAAGGAAAAAGGATTTTAAAATGGGGTCTTTGAGGGCTACCTGGGTGGCTCAGTCAGCTGAGCGTTCTCTCTTTATTTTAGCTCAGGTCACCATCTTAGGGTCATGAGATCGAGCCCCACATCAGGCTCTGTGCTCAGTGCAGAGTCTGCTCGAGATTCTCTTTTTCCTCTCCCTCTCCCCTCCCCCTGCTCGTGCTCTCTCTAAAAATAAATAAAGCATTTAATAAATAGGGGTGCCTGGGTGGCTAAGTGGGTTAAAGCCTCTGCCTTCGGCTTAGGTCATGATCTCAGGGTTCTGGGATCGAGCCCCACATCCGGCTCTCTGCCCATCAGGGAGCCTGGTTCCCCCTCTGTCTCTCTGCCTGTTTTCTCTGCCTGCTTGTGATCTCTGTCAAGTAAATAAATAAAATCTTTTTTTTTTAATTAAATAAATAAATAAATAAATAAATAAAATAGGGTCTTTGAGAAAGACCAATGCCAGCCATCTAATAGAGCAGCCACCAGACAGAACGTCCCCCAACAACAGAATGTTCCACTCTGAACTGTCCAGTAGGGGAGGCACCACTCACTAAAATGTGGCTAGTGAGACTGGGTTTGTGTGTGTGTGTGAGTGTGAGTGTGTGTGTGTGTGTGTGTGTTTGGGGTTTTTGTTTTTTTTTTTTAATTTTTTTTTAAGACTTTATTTATTTATTTGACAGAGAGAGTGATCACAAGTAGGCAGAGAGGCAGACAGAGAGAGAGGAGGAAGCAAGCTCCCTGCTGAACAGAGAGCCCAATGCGGGGCTCGATCCCAGGACCCTAAGATCATGACCTGAGCTGAAGGCAAAGGCTCCAACCCACTGAGCCACCCAGGCGCCCCATGTGTGTGTGTGTTTTTTAATATTTTATTTGCTTATTTAACAGAGAGAGAAAGCACAAGCAGAGGGAGAAGCAGGCTCCCCACTGAGCAAGGGAGCCAGATGCGGGGCTCGATCCCAGGACCCTGGGACCATGACCTGAGCCGAAGACAGACATACCTAATGACTGTGCCACCCAGGCGCCCCAGTAGGACTGTTTTTATACTTATTTTATATTATTTTTTTTAAGTACTCTGTGTGCCCAACCTGGGGTTTGAACTTACAACCCCAAGATCAAGAGTCACATGCTCTACCAAATGAGCCAGCCAGGCGGCCCTTAATTTTGCTTTAATTAAATATAAGTAGAGTATTGACTCAGTCAATAGAGCTTCTGACTCAATTTCCAGGTCCTGTGTTCAATCGCTGCATGGGTTATGGAGATGAAAGAGAGAGAAGAAAGAAAGAGTAAAGAAGGAAGGAAGGAATTCTAGTAAGCTCCAGAAAGAAAGAAAAAAAGAAAGACTGATTCCAGTAAACTCCTGACACTACTATTGTGGCAGGGAACTGTGGGTCCTCCTGGGGTAAGATTTCAAAAAGCCTCACATTTACTGTCCCACCGTCAGCGGAGACTCCGAACCCGTGAGGGATGACAAGAGCCGCAGGAAGCGCGAGGCAAGGGGGAGGCCGCTGGTGCAGCTGTTCTGGGCACCAACCCTATGGCGAGAATCCCCCAGCAGCCACAGCCGGCAGAGACGTGACCCAAGCAGGTGTCCCATTCCAGAGATGTGAAGCCCCAGCCTGACACCCAGACCCCGCTAAAAAAACTCCATCCTTAAAGAAAGCACTCAGAGAGCCAGCAGAGAGCAGCGCCCCTCAGAGATGCGAAGGTGGCTGTGTGCAGTCCTAATGTACCCCAACCGAGGGCAAGGTGACAACCGAAGTCACACAGGGCCCAGACAGCAAGCAAATGTCCTCCCAGCTAGGAATGTGAATTTTTGGAAAAGATGACTTCTCTTGCAAAAATGTTTGAACTTTTTGAACTTTTTCATTTTTTTTTTTAATATTTTATTTATTTATTTGTCAGAGAGAGAGAACACGCACAGGCAGGCAGAGTGGCGAGCAGAGGCAGAGAGAAAAGCAGGCTCCCCGCTGAGCAAGGAGCCCAATGCAGGACTGGATCCTAAAACCCTTCATGACCTGAGCTAAAGGCAGCACCTTAACTGACTGAGTCACCCAGGCATCCCTCATTGTCTCTTTCAAAAACAAATCACTCTTGGGGCGCCTGGGTGGCTCAGTGGGTTAAGCCGCTGCCTTCGGCTCAGGTCATGATCTCAGGGTCCTGGGATCCAGCGCCGCATCAGGCTCTCTGCTCAGCAGGGAGCCTGCTTCCTCCTCTCTCTCTCTCTCTGTCTGCCTCTCTGCCTACTTGTGATCTCTCTCTGTCAAATAAATAAATAAAATCTTTAAAAAAAAAAAAAAAAAAAAAAACAAATCACTCTTAAAAGTCCTGAGGTAAGCATCCCTTTGCAGACCTGAAAGTGGGAATACAGGAGGGGTGGAAGTCCAGATCCGGCCTGTGGCTCTGGCCGATCCCTGAGACCACCTGCCGGAAAGGAAGCACAGGCCTGGGGCGCCCTGGTCACTAGGTGGCGCTGCGGGTCCACGTGACTGGGAGAGCTTGGCTACAAACCCAGTAAGCACAGGGCTATGTGTTGTGTTCACATACCCTTTTTTTTTTTTTTTTAAGATTTTATTTATTTTATTTGATAGATAGAGATCACAAGTAGGCAGAGAGGCAGGCAGAGAGAGAAGGAGGAGGAAGCAGGCTCCCTGCCAAGCAGAGAGCTGGATGCGGGGCTCGATCCCAGGACCCTGAGATCATGACCTGAGCTGAAGGCAGAGGCTTTAACCCACTGAGCCACTCAGGCGCCCCTTCACATACCCTTTTAAATGGTTTTCAAGGTTTTCAACTAGCCAACCACTTCCAGGCTCTCCCACTCTGAAGGAAGCCGCCTACAACAGGTGTTTGGGAGGGGGGCAGGCCTGTCCACTCCACCAGCTGCCTGGACTGGCAGGGCCCACACATCCCAACCTCAGCTCTGCTCCCAGCACTGCGGGGGGGCTGGGAATGACGAAATGATCCATCACAATCACCTTCACCTTGGGGGGCCCTTGGCCCTGCTCCCTCCCAGCCATGCCTCAACCCTCCAACCAGTGAGGATCTGACCTCCAGAGCCCGCCTCCCAGAGGTAGCCTCTCTCCACGAGGTTCTGCGGGCACAGGAAGGTGCTCAGGGAGCACCCCTCATCTGCCCGCCCACCTCCAGAGGGACGTAGCTCGGCCTCTAGGGCAGTCTCGGGACAGCCTCCAAGGCCTGGCTCCAAACCGGCCCTCTTGCTTCCGCCCAGACGCTGCCCTGGTTCTGAGGTCATGAGCCGCGCTGGGTGACTCAGGGTAATGCTTTCCCCTCCCTCCCCCGTGAGGCAGGGCTTAATCAGTCTTGGGAAAGAAGGTGCCCTTCTTTGTCCAGCTTGTAATCCTCTCTCTGCCGAGGTGCGCCACTGAACGACGTGTTCCAGCCCCACCTCCCCGCAGGAGCTGCCCTAGCTGCATGGACACAGCTCCTGGCCAGGAGTCCCAGCGGGCACAAAGCTCGAATTGATGGGCGTCACTGATAGGGACAGCAGTGGCAGCAGCTGGCCGGTTGGGGACCCTACGGGCTATCATCTCAGGGACCTTCCACCAGGAAGAGCAGGAGCTGCCCAGGAGGCGGCCCCAGAAGCAGCGTGCCAGCCTCTCCTGGGCTCAGAGCACCGTTTCCTCTCTGCGGCTCCAGCCCACGGCAGGTGGGCAAGTACCACCTGCTCCTTTCACTCCAGCCTCCCGGGCTCGGCTTGCCACAGAAGGCAGGAATCCAGAGGAACGGGGCCATTTGGCCGCCTTTTAGAAAGCGATGTTTGTTCTGAACAGGCAGTACCCAGCTCTGATCAGACATGGTTCTCAGCAGCCGGCATGCACAGAGAGCCCATTATGCGCAGCAGTCAAGTTCTTGGGCTGACCTACAAAACCCATTTATCCCGGGTCCTGCGGGCCTCCCCAGCCACAAAACCCACCATATATGCTCAGCCCTGCTCCCGGGGAGGACCTCGCCACAAGGATCACATGCCAGCCCCGGAAGCCACTCGGTGACGGCTGAATGCTGCTGTTACGCTGTTGGACGCTCAATGGCCCCATGAAGCAGGAAGTGCTTCCAGGGACCCACGGACCAGCTCCTCAACCCTCTGGGCCTCACTTTCCTCATCTGCAAAATGGGACAATACTTCTACACCTGGCATTGTTGAAAATGTCAAAGGGGTCAAACCTTACATGTGGTAAAAGCCCCTGGCAGCCATGACAAGTCCACCAGCAGAATCCAACTGCGGTGGGCACCCCCAGCCCTTCCCTGTGGCTCCTGGGATGCCTCCCAGCTCTATCTCCCAGCTCCCCGCCTGCCCGCCTGCCCTTGCTCGGCTGGCTCTGCTGATTCTTCCACAGCCTCCTAATGTTGCTGAGTGACCCCAGGCCCAGGCTGGGGCCCATGGCCTCACACACTCCCGCGCGCATGTGCGCAGCTGAGCTGCACAGCCTCCCTCTCCGCTGATGGCAGCCCCATCAGCTCAGTGGCTCAGGCCATAGCCTCAGCACTATTTGGACTCACCCTGACCCTCCACCTGCCCCATGATCTGATCAATCAGCCAACTCCGGGTCTCTCCCTGAGTGTTGGACACAGCCTCCTGCCCTAGCTGGACACAGCAGTGTGACCTGCTCTTCTGCTCCCCTCCAGCTACCTGGGCCCCTGGCTGCTCCTGAAACAGCCGGCACCGCCCATCTCAGGGCCCTGGCACGAACGTGGCTCTGTCCGACAGAACCTTCTGCACAGATGGGAACGTTCCATATGTACGCCCTGTCCACCCTGGCAGCCACGAGCACGTGCACTCACCGAGCATCTGAACTGTGGCTCATACCGCTGAGAAACCACATACCCGACCGTATTTCATGTTAACTCACTTAAACATAAGTTGCCTGTGATTTCCGGTCACCAGCGGCTCGTGCTGCTCCACCTGCCTGGCTGGGAACATTCCTCCCAGGTTCTACTTTGCTAACTTAACTTTGTGAAATCTTTTCTCAAATCTCACCTTCATGACGTCCACCCCACCCCCGGCCTCCAGCAACCCTCAGCCCGCTCTGCTTCTTTCTCCCCAGCCTCCCTTACTCACTCATAAACCACATTCTTTCCTCCGTGCACTGCTGGCCCGCTTGCCCCACTGGAATGTCAGCTTCCCAGGGACAAGGATCTCTCCTTACAGACAGAACCCGGTGTGACAGGTGTTCACATATTTGCTAGACAGAGAAAGAACCATCACAGGGACGGCAGGTGCCAAGCCCTGTTCCATAGGCCTTATAGGTACAAATTCCTTTGGACTTACCAGCCCCACTTTACAGGTGGAGGAACGGGGGCGGGGCGGGGGGGACCAGCTCAGACGCGACACCCGCTCCCCTCTCCCCCAGGCAGACCAGCCCAGGCGGCCGGGAGCACCTGCCGTCTCTAGGGGGCTCTGCAGGCAGCAGACACTGAACGCTCTGGACACAAGGCAGGTGTTTGGGGGAGAGATTTCGAATACTCTGACTTGCTGAATTACGTGACTGTATTACTTTATTTTATCTTCTTGATTTCTGTTTTTACCCAACACTCCCGGACAATGACCGAACTGTGCGACCACAGTCCAGTCAGAAAAGGTATAAGGCTTAATGGGCTGGCAAGAAAGCAAAAAACACTGATGGCAAAAATGAGAGATCCAGAAACACCCTGGCTTGGAATTTGGTGAAATTTGACTCTAATGCTCGACTTGGGCTCCTGTCATTAAGGAACATTCAATTCCTAATCACAGACTCCCTCGGTCAGCAGGATCGCAGGCCTGTGGGGCCTTCTGTTGTCCAACACAGGGATCCGTCCGCAGCTCCCAGGAACATGTGGCCTACTGGCCATGCCCCTACTGCCGCTTCTTCCAGAAAGGCCAGTGACGTGACCGCAATAGCATGGGAAGAAGCAAGGCGGGACAAGGTGCAGAACGGGGAAGAACCAGTGGAAAGAGAGGGCGTGCATGCCTGGTGTCAGACGCGGGCAAGAATGCAGATGCGGGCGCCTCAGAAGTTGGAAAGGCCCCTCCTGTGCAGGCAGTGGTGGCAGCTGCCCGCTGTGGTCAGGGCCCCTCCTCCGTCCCACCCTGGCAGGAGCGGTGCCCAAGCCAGAGAGAGTTAACACAGAGGACTCCATGCGGGCAATGGGGCAGAGGCGGGCAGGAAAAGGGACGTGGCGGGGCAGGGGGAGAGTCCGAATGCAAAGGGCAGGCCTGCGGTCCTCACTCCCACGAGCCTTGGGAAGCCAGCGGTCAGGAGCGTCCGGCCCACCCAGAACAGGACAGAGGGTCCCAAAGGCCCCGCAATGGGAACAACAACTCTGTCCATCGAGAATCCCTCACTGTCTCAAGACCTCTTGTACGACCTCCAGGCAAGCTCCGAAGTGGCCGGGGAGGCACAGCCAGAGCCCAGCGCACGCGGCTCCAGGGTCTCACGGACACTGGACAACAACATTCACAGGAAGTTAACTTTGACTCAGGTTTCCAAACCAGGGGGTTCTAAAAACTCAGCATTACAGTTCTCAAAGCCAAGTGTAACTAGAACGCAGGGGACACAGCATAATAAAAAGTGTCAAATGCGGGGCGCCTGGGTGGCTCAGTGGGTTGAGCCGCTGCCTTCGGCTCAGGTCATGATCTCAGGGTGCTGGGATCGAGTCCCGCATCGGGCTCTCTGCTCAGCGGGGAGCCTGCTTCCCTCTGTCTCTCTCTGCCTGCCTCTCCATCTACTTGTGATTTCTCTCTGTCAAATAAATAAATAAATAAAATCTTTAAAAAAAAAAAAAAAAAAGTGCCAAATGCTGGGCTTTGTGAAAACTCCGGCCGAGGTCCTGAGCTGCAGGTCCAGGCCATGCGGATCCAACTCGGCAGAAGAACGCCTGCTCCACCACGTGGAAGGCTGGGGTCAGACCCTGGGCCTCTCACCCCCGATGAGCAGGGCCTCAGGGGGCCGCAGTGTCTGTATTGTGCTTGGAGCGGGGAACAGAGGCAGGGCAGACACAGTGTGCAGTGGAGGTCTGCAACACTCCCCAGTGTGAACAGCAAAGCACTCTGCCAGCTCCAGCTCAAAACTGGTCCATTTCCTGTCCCATGACACTCTAAGGGGAGTGGAGGTCTGCAAAGACACAGGTGTCTCCATTTTTGTACAGTTCTGGAGCCAAGGTCAAGCTCCAGAGTCACACTGAGCAAGGTGAACCTCAGCTCCTCCCTCAAGCTTCTGCCACCTCATCTGTGACATGGGAACGATGAAGGGCTGTCACCAAGTTTAAAGGAGACGGGGCCCGAAAGCCACTGGCTGAGCACCTGGCCCTCATCAAAAGCACAAAGCGTGTTAATAACCATCATGGGGACGAGGGCACGTTTCGGGGCCCACTGGTGCCGCCCCCACCCCCGCCCCATAGCTCCAGCCTGACGGAGAGACCAGCTAACAGACCTATGCCCATTGTCACTTCCTCCCCAACCTGAAGCCCTACTAGAGCTGGGGCCCGCCGCCGCCATACCTGTCCAGTAGTTTCTGGGAAACTGCAATTTTGCAAGATCAGCTCTGTCCAGATTTTCAAACACGTCTCAAGTCAACAGAGCCCTCCCCTCCAAATGTCAGGTCCTCCCGAGAACACCCCTCACTCCACAGCTCCATTCAGTAGGAGTCCATTTCATGTCTGGGCTCTTAGGACAACAGCCTAGGTGGATTCTGCCCGCCTCTCTCCGATCAGACTGCCTCTTGCTCCCGGCCCCCGTCACCTCCCAACCGTGTGTGGCCCCAACTTCGACACCCCTCTCTCCAGCTCCTCCATCCCAGCCCCTCCTGCCCAGATGGGGTGCCTGCCAGTGGGGAGGCAGGGGAACCATTCTCAACCGGAAATTGGCCCACGCCCTCTGCCGGCTGAAGTCCTCTCACCTCACCGAGCTCCCCTAACCACCTCGCTGGTGGTTTGGGACACACGTTGTTTTCACAAGACCAGGCAGGCTATGGTACATGCTGCCTAGTTTCCCAGAATACAAGGATCTCTTCTGTCTCAAGTCTCCCAACTCACGGACTCGTAGCTCTGAGAATCACAAAGTTGGACAGAAAGCCCCAGGCTGGCCTCCCGGCGCACCTCCCACCCCCACTTACCAGCTCTGCCACACAGGAACGAGAGCAGCCACCTCGTGGGGCAGTCACGAGGACGGAGAAAGACTGCGCACACAGCAGCATCTTGTAGCACGATCGTGATCACTCACAGCCACCACGATGAGGACCCGGTCAGGCCCCACTTCCCACCTCCCACCTGCCCTCCCTGGGCTCAGCCCCACCGCCGCCTCCCCGACGGTTCCCCTGCTGTGAGGCCCTTGTCAGTCCCGCCCAGACACTCAGCCACTAGAGGCCACCCTGGCAGATGGGCTCAGCCGCACGAACACCCACCAAACGAGAGGCCGGGCCACCCACGCACCCCCACCGCCCCTCCCACCTCCGAGGGGCACGCAGACCGCCCAGGAGCTGCCAGGGCCCTCTCACCTGAGGTCCTTCAGCCGCGTGCAGTGTCTCAGCATGTCCGACAGGGCGGACATGTAGACCACCTTCCCCATCATGCCCAGGTTGGCCAGCGAGAGGGACTGCAGCTGCTGGCACTGCAGGCCGATGCTGAGCAGCCCGGAGCCCGTCAGGATGCTGGGCAGCTGCGCCAGCGTCAGGTGCCGCAGGAAGGCCAACTGCCCGATGGCGGCCACCTCCGAGTCCCCAACGCTCTGCGCCCGGCTGCAGGGCGGGAGGGAGTTGCGGATGGCGGGCTCGTTGCGTGGCATGGCGGAGGAGAAGTTGGACCCGATCAGCTCGAGGCGCTCCAAAAAGGGCACGCTCTTCAGCAGGGACCAGAACACGGAGGAAGGCTGGGGGCCCGCCTGGCCCGGGAAGGGGCCAGGGCCGGACGGCACGCCGATGCGCACCTTCTTGCCGAAGCCGCGGGGCACGGCGTGCATGGCAGGCTGGGCGGGAGCACGGTCGGCCCGCGGCGCCGAGTCGGCAACAGAGCAGACAGGCAGGGACAGAGAGCGCAGGTGGCGCAGTCGGGCCAGCAGCTGGCACAGGTGGCGGCCCGGGCCCTCAGAGCTGTGGTGGTGGGCAGCCGAGAGGTTGAGGTGGCGCAGGTTGCGGCAGGATGCCACCAGCGTCTCCAGGATGCTGCTGTCGATATCGTCCTCCGCCTTGCGGAGCAGGGAGTCCGGTGACAGGCAGTGGACACAGCCGCTAAGGTTGAGGCTTGCCAGGCTGCGCAGCTCCTTCCCGCCGTTGATGACGCGCTGGATCAGGTGGCCGCCGGACAGGGCGCAGCGGCTGAAGCTGAAGTAGAAGGGGTTGTTGAACCTCAAGTGCTGCAGCAGGGACGAGCCATTGAGCCAGGACCGGGGCAGCTGCAGGGCGTCCAGCGCCACGTTGCGGGCCATGGAGTCCAGCAGGTTCTTGGTGGCCCCACTCTCAGCGAAGCTGCCAGGCACGGAGATGAGGAAGGCGTGCAGGTTCTCAGGTGTGCGGTCGCTGAGCACTGCCAGGTAGAGCCGCACCACCTCCTGGTTGATGTAGCCGGGCGCCAAGCGCGCATAGAAGACTCGTAGGTTCTGGTAGTGCGGCACGTTGCTCTGGCCCACCATCAGCTGGCCCGACAGGACGGCACCCTCGCGCGTGCGGTCCAGGATCTCAAAGTAGAGCAGCAGCTTCTCCAGGCTGGTGCAGCAGGGCACGACGCCATAGGACGGCGTGTACAGCGTCTGCTTGAGCTCCCGCACACGGCTCAGTGTGGCCTTGCACTCACCACTCAGCTGGCCGGCGTCGAAGCCGGGGCTCACGTCGATGGCCAGGGAGCGCAGCTGCTGCAGGGCTGAGAGCATCTTGGAGAGGCGCAGGGAGGTCAGGTGGCAGCCCGAGAGGTTCACCTTCACCAGGCTGCGGCAGCGGGCCACATGCTCGATGGTGGCGCCCGACAGCCAGTAGCAGCCAGCCATGTCGAGCTGCTGGATCTCCCGGCCGATCTCCTTCACCAGCTGCTTCACCTTGTCCTCGCTCGCCTGCAGGGAAGGCCCAGGAAAGGCCAGGGAGCGGTCAACGAAGGAAAGGGACCAAAGGCACCCAAGTGACTCCTTCTCCTTCGTCCTCGGGTCACACCCTCCCCCACGACCATTGGGGAGCCCCGAGGGGCCCCGCAGGGGCTCACTACTCCAGTGGAGGAGGTACACTGGAGAGGAGGACTGGCCGCTCCTTCCCCTCCCACATGCTCACCTCCCACAGTCCCCAGCTAGGTGGGAGCCTAAACATGGTGCAGCTGGTGTGGAAAAGTGTGGTGGTTCCTCAAAAAGCTGACAAGGAGTGACCACGGGCCCCGGCAATTCCCCTCCTAGGCGTGCGCCCGAGGGAATGGGAAAAAGAGGGACTCACTCCATGCTCCCCGATGTTCACAGCAGCCCTAGTCACAGATGAAACCACCCAATGTCCACCAGTAGATGGGTGAGCACAACGTGGTCTGCACATACGAGGAAAGACTACATAGCCACGGAAGGAAGCAAAGCTCCGACACACGCCATAGGGGGTGAACCTTGACGTCGCACAAGGGGAAAGAAACCAGTCCTAAAAGATCCCATGTTGTGTGACCCCACTTACACGATTATCCAGAAGAGGCACACTCACAAGCAAAAAGCAGAACCGAGGTTACTAGGGGCTGGGGAAAAGGGAAATAGGGACTTACTGCTCTCGGGATCCAGACTTTCTGTTCAGGGCAATGGAAAAGTTCTAGGAATGCTGGTGACGGTAGCACATCACCACAAATGGACGTACCGTACACGATACAGCAGCACATACTTAAAAATGGTGGAGATGGTAAATGTTATGTTACGTGAGGTTTCCTGAATCACACAGTGGAATTGTGCCCTGGAAACCCGATGCATTTTCACATCATTAAATATTCCTCAAACACCTGCCGTGATCTGGTTAGGCAAGCCATGGTACATCTAGCAAGGGAACTCAGGGGCCAACAGCAGGACATCCCAGCCGCTGCCAAGGAGGCCTTCAACAGCACCCCTGCCTCGAGCACCCACACACGTGATGTCCGTGCATCTTGGTCACTTCTCTAAGGTAGACTCATGCACACATGGCCAAGCAGGCATAGGACACGCACATCAGGGGTCCTGATACACGGTGCTGTGACATTGTGCTGGGGCACGTGCCCCTCCCTCTCCAGCCAAGAATGCTCCCAGGCAGGGAGCCTGACCTTGGCTCTGGGGACTCAGCTCAGCCTCCCAGCACACCCACACTCCCCCAGCAGAGAGGAGCACAGCCTGCTCTCACCGAGAGAACCAAGCTCTGGAGGGGCCTCACCCAGGGTTCAAATGCATAGCTTCACCAAGGAATCCCTCCCACAGCCTCCTAAAATGCGGATTCCTGTCAAGATCTTTATTGTTATCTTTAAGATATGTTGTCGGTTGACTTTTCCACAAAAGTTGCAAGGCAATCACAAAAAAGAATGAAATCTTGGGCGCCTCGTGGCTCAGTGGGTTAAGCCGCTGCCTTCGGCTCGGGTCATGATCTCAGGGTCCTGGGATCGAGTCCCACATCGGGCTCTCTGCTCAGCAGGGAGCCTGCTTCCATTCCTCTCTCTCTGCCTGCCTCTCTGCCTACTTGTGATCTCTCTCTGTCAAATAAATAAATAAAATCTTTAAAAAAAAAAAAAAAAAGAATGAAATCTTGCCATTTGCAACAACGTGCATGGAGCTCGAGAGTATAATGTTAAGGGCAACAAGTCAGAGAAAGACAAATACTGTATGATTTCACTCATAGGTGAACTGAAGAAACAAAAGAGCAAAGGTAAAGAAGAGGGAGAGACAAACCAAGAAACAGACTTAACTACAGAGAACAAAGTGATGGTGACCGAGGGGAGGTGGGCAGTGGGTAGTGGAGAAGAGCGGACGGCGACTGAGCAGTGCACTCGTGCTGAGAACCAAATGATCTACGTCCGAAACTAACATAGCACTGTATGTTAGCTATACTGGAATTAAAATTTACTCACATCATTAAAAAATTCACAAGGCAATATTGAGGGAAGGACAACCTTGTCCATACGTGATGCTGGAACAACTGAAGAGCCATATACAAAGGAAGGAACCCTCGATCCTTACCTCACACCACATTCAGAGACTTAACACATCAGGGATTACTCGCCTACCATAAGAGCTAAAGCTAAAACACTTCTACTAGAGAAAGAAGGAGATCTTCACAACCTCAGGTTTAAGGCTTTCCTTCAACTGGTTACAAAAAACAAAAACTCAAAAAAAAAAAAAATCTGTAAATTGGACTTCAACTTAAATGCTTATTCTCTTCAAAAGACAGGGGTGCCTGGCTGGCTCAGTGGGTTAAGCCTCTGCCTTCAGCTCAGGTCATGGTCCCGGGGTCCTGGGATTGAGCCCCGCATCAGGCTCTCTGCACAGTGGGGAGCCTGCTTCGTCCTCTCTCTCTGCCTGTCTCTCTGCCTACTTGTGATCTCTCTCTCTGTGTTGAATGAATAAATAAAATCTTAAAAAAAAAAAAAAAAAAAAAAAGACACTGTTTAAAAAAAAGAAAAAGAAAGGCGAGCCACAGACTCCAAGAGAAGATACTCACAATACGGGTATCCGACAAAGGATCCAAAATTCTAAGAGGACTCCTAGAACTCCACAAAAAAAAGCCCTAGCAGTGGCTTCTGGAAAGAAGATAGAGAA
Source organism: Mustela erminea (assembly GCF_009829155.1). Lineage (NCBI taxonomy): Eukaryota > Metazoa > Chordata > Mammalia > Carnivora > Mustelidae > Mustela > Mustela erminea. The sequence goes on from NC_045633.1 coordinate 28,467,747, forward strand.
ACGGCCCAGCCCTGGATGGAAATTGTACCCTGGGCACCCCAGCACCCTACCCAGGCCAGGAAAAAGCACAAGGTGACACCTGTCCTGCCCATCACAAGAACAGACACCTAGAAGCCTGGCCTGGAGAGTATAAGGCAGCTGAAGGCCCACACAGCTGCTGGGGCCTCCCTGCACCACCAAAAAAGTTCCAGAACCTACTCCTGGGCATCCACCGGGAAGTCCAGCTCCCTCCCAGCACAGCCTCCACCAGGCCCACGTCCTCACTGCTGGGCAGCCCGCTACCAGCACCTCTAGGCCTCTAGCTTTCATCACCTTGGATGTCTCGGAGGCTGAGCCGGTCAGGACTCTGAGGGCCCACCCACGTTGTCACCAGCCACGCGGGCACCCTACTGCCTGGCTAGTCCTTGGGTGGCCACGTGGGCCGTCCCCACCCCCGTGACCACACCTCACCTCGTAGTCCTTCTGCAACAGCACGGTGTGGGTGAGGCTCTTGTCCAGGCACAGTGCCGCCAGTTTCCGGCAGGTGCGCCGAACATTCAGAACCAGGTCTGTGCTGGGCACATGGCTCAGGATGTGCAGCAGGATCTCGTCCGAGAAGCCGAGAAGGTGGGAGCCCGCCGCCATGGCGGCCGCTGCAGGGGGCACGTCGTCATCGTTGGATGTGTCCTGCAAATAAGGACAACACCGAATTCCCACAGGATCCCCAAAGGTGGCCTTCAGCCTGGCCTCCTCGGCCAAGGACAAACGCCAAGAGCAGCCCTCACCACAGTCTGTAGGAGAGAAGGTCCTTTTCCCAAAAATCTTAACCACTTCAGAAGCCCCTTTCAGATCTGCCCACCAGGTCTCTCTTCAAGAGTAGGAGATTCAAAACGAAATTTCAATTCTTTTCCAAATTTAAGGACTTTTTCCTACTAAAAGGCTCCAGACTATCAAGTCTGACGTGTTTCAGACTCAACTTACGACCAGAGACCAAGCCTATTGGCTTGGGAAAGCTGCTATCCTCCCGCTGTCCCAGTGTCACTCTAGATTCTTAAAAACGCTTAAGTGGGAGAATTCTATCAAGAAACAGTAAGTGGGGGCCTGGGTGGCTCAGTGGGTTAAAGCCTCTGCCTTCGGCTCAGGTCATGATTCCAGGGTTCTGGGATAGAGTCCCACATCGGGCTCTCTGCTCAGCAGGGAGCCTGCTTCCCCCCACCCTCTGCCTGCCTCTCTGCCTACTTGTGATCCCTGTCTGTCAAATAAATAAATAAAATCTTTAAAAAAAAAAAAAAAGAAAAGAAATAGGAAGAACCGGGGGGGTGACAACAGTGTCTTCGCCTCTTGGGGTTGCTGTGATGGACACCCAGCCCTCAGCCGGCAGCGGGGGTAGCTCTTCCCAGCACTGGCATTAAGGGCAAGAAAAGCCAGAGAATAAGACCATCAAGTCCTTATGAAGAAGAAACAGCACCTGCTAATGACGTTTTTCCATCTTCAGATCGGTACTAGCTAACAGGGAGTGTGCCACGGAGCACACTCCGTGTGCTTATCACACTTTCTGGCTAGGAACTTGTGTTGGTATCTCCCGCAAGATGTGCCCACATTTCAGTTTGTTCTGGTAGCTATCTGCAAAAGGTTTTCTTCTCTAACACGGGCCTTCCGCCACTCCCGGGTTGATGCGTACTACCGAGAGGGAGGGGTTCCGCCCGGGGTTGGTGGGACATGAAATCCCCAAATCAAGGACCAACTAACTGCAGGCTCTGAGGGGAAACCCATGGTGGGGAGGGACCCCTGTATCTTTCCAGCACGCCCCGGAAGGGGTCCAGCCCCCCCAAACCACCCTGCGGGGATGCCTGCTGGACCACTCCCAGCAAGGGGATTATTTCTCCTGCCATTCGCAGCAGTTCTGTCTGTGAGCCCTCCTCCTCCAGCCTGACTTTTCTTCTGCACATATTTGCAAGGATGGAAGCTCTGAGGCCTGGAAAGCCCTGCTGCTGCCATGGCAACCGTGAACCCCCGGGCATGAGAGCCGCTGCACACCCCCCACGCAGCCTCCAGGGGTTTCCCAGGCACTCTGACTGCGGCACACCTCTACTTGGTCCTGATGAGCTCCAGGCCTGCCAAGCCCTCCCCAGGCCTGGGAGAAGGTCGTCACAGATACGTCCCCCTGTTTCACAGTGCTGGCCCTGCCCGCGTTCCCTTCTCTGCAAGAGGCAGCCCTCCCTGCTCCCCTTTCCAACTGAGGTGGCTTTAGTCCTGTCTCGCTACTCCTGAGGTCTGCGACGGCCCCCAAGTCCAAGTGCTCGGGGGTGCCCTATTCTGGGACTACCGTTCTCAACCATTAGTGACTTTCCTTAGCTCAGTGCTTCCCAGAACCAGTCGTGGGGATGAGAGTCCCAGACCCCACCCCAGACTCAGGGACTCCATCTGTGGGGAGAGGCTCCAACCAGAAGGGTCCTTATCAGGCAAAGCTAACAAGGCAGGGGAGGGCGGTGTCGGGCAGGGAGAGGGCTTAGGGAGAGAGGTAGGGACAGCTTGAATCCACGGAGCAGCCTGAGGCTAGGCTAGATAGGGGATGTCCTCATCCCCATCTGCAGGTTCATCAAAGTTAAGAAGCCCTTCTCGGAGCCGTGAGAACATGGGGCAGAACACTGTCTGAAGCTCCGGCCTCACAGGACATCACTAAAACTGAATTTCTCTTAAAACCTACCCAGGGGCGCCTGGGTGGCTCAGTGGGTTAAGCCGCTGCCTTCGGCTCAGGTCATGATCTCAGGGTCCTGGGATCGAGTCCCACATCGGGCTCTCTGCTCAGCGGGGAGCCTGCTTCCCTCTCTCTCTCTCTGCCTGCCTCTCTACCTACTTGTGATCTCTCTCTCTGTCAAATAAATAAATAAAAATCTTAAAAAACAAAACAAAACAAAAAAACCTACCCAGAAATTACAGGGGCACCTGTCTGACTCAGACAGTAGAGCGTGTGACTCCTGATCTCAGGGTTGTGAGTTCAAACCCCAAGCCCCACACTGGGCATGGAGCTCTCATTTAGGGAAAAAAAGTGGGGGGTGGGCAGGAACTCAGTTCAAGCCCCTTCTGTCCAGTCTCAGCACACCCCACAAGGTGATTTTCCCCACATTCTCTGCTCCCAAATGCAGGCACTTGGGAGCAGCTGGCTGCCCCTGGTCTCCAAAGGCCGATCCTGGGAGGAGGCTGCCAGGTTTGCAACAGTCAAGTCTTTTGCCTGGAATCCAGGTTTTCCAAGCCAAAGACCTGTGGTTTCTAAGTCCACACACACAGCTTTTCCCCATGAAAGCCAGAAGCTCCGCAGCCGCCAAGAGCAAACAAGGAATGATCCCTGGGAAGGAATGAAACAAAACCTGTAGCCCAGAGAGTACGCACAATTATACACACAGACACCCATATACGACCACCCTGGCTTCCCTCTGCCCCTCGGAACCATGTGTTTTCAGCCTTGGCGGAACTATGGCACACCCACTCTCCATCTCAAAACCGTTAGATAAGGAGCACATGACGTTTCATCTTGGGGTTGTGAGTTCAAGCCCCACACTGGGGCTTGAAAAAAAAAATTAGGTAAGTAGCCTGAGTAGCCTTTGGCTGGGCTTGACCAGCTAAACTGCTCTTCCCACCACAAGAGAAGGGCTGCTGGGGCTTCCTGAAAGATCCAGGACAGGCATCCCCTGTGGTCTGTGGAAATCAGTCCAGGGATGAGGACGGACATGTGGTCTTTCTCTGGCACCTCTGGGAACCATATGTTTAGAACCAGATCATGACCACTTATAGGTGTGGTATGAAGCATAAGGGCTAAAAAGAGTTTAATGCACTTTTCAGAATGTAACATCTCACAATTTTTTTTTTAAGAACTGAAAGATAGAAGAAAAATTAGGTACTAAAACTTCAGTATCTGCCAAAAAAATCCCCCTCCCAGATGTTTACCCCTCAGGCACCCAAAGAAACCACAGAATTCACAAACCAACTGATGAGTTGTCTGGAATGATGTAAATGAGCCAAAGGGAGAGACAGAAATGAAACAAGACTGTTCAAGTGTTAACTGTAAACACTGGGCATTGGTTGGGGCAATCTGGCTGGCTGGCAGTGGAACATGTGACTCTTGATGTCAGGGTTCTAAGTTCAAGCCCCATGTTTGGCGTAATGCTTACTTAAAAAAAACAAACAAACGAAAAGAATAAACATTAAATGGAAAAGAAATGTTTCTTAAAGAACTGGGCAGTGGGTACAACACAGCACACTTTCATGATGTGACATTGTTATACATAACATATTTGGCATTATAAAATACAAGGTCAGTCAAAAGAGGAGCACAACTGTATGGGTTTCCGCCCCACACTCTACCCACTTCCTAGGTCTCTGCTTCTCCAGGTGGCAATTTCTGGAACATGCCCTCCCTCATGCCTCCAAGCCTTCCCACAAGCTGTTCCCTCTACCGGACATGCCACCACACAGGAAAACTGCTACTTTCAGAACTTGGGCTCAAAGGCTCGAACGCAATGAAGCCCTCCCAGCCTCAGCCAGACAGGCTCAACTCACCCTCACCCTGCCCCCCTCCTGCTGTATCAGGTACCCTCCTCCCGCTCCAGCCTCATTTGTCACGGTTTGCCTGCTTGCTTATCTCCTCCCTAGGCCAAGAACGGCTCTGGAACAGGGATCACTTTGTAATTTCCAAGAAAAAGAAGCACTGAACCCGATGAGTCAACAGACCGCTGCTTCAGAATCGTTTGAAGCACTATGAGAAACTCCGGGAGTAATCCTGAGTGTCCACGTGTTAAAGCCAGTAATGACTTTCAAGGTAAGACCACCTCACTCTGGAATCCTGTAGTGGGAAGAGTTGCACAACCTTGCAAATGTATTTTTTTAAAACTGCTTTGGGCATCTGACTGGCTCAGTCAATGGAGCCTCCAACTCTTGATCTCAGGGTTGTGAGTTTAAGCCTCACACTGGGCATAAAGCTTACTTTAAACACACACACACTTTAAAACTGTGAATTTTGGGGCGCCTGGGTGGCTCAGTCATTGGGCGTGTGCCTTCAGGTCAGGTCTTGATCCCAGAGTTCTGGGATCCAGCCCTGCATTGGGCTCCTTACTCAGTGGAAAACCTGCTTTCCCTCTCCCTGGTGCCCTGCTTGTGTTCCTGCTCTCGCAGTCTCTGTCTGTCAACTAAAAAAATGAAACCTTTAAAAAAAAAAAAAAAAAAGAAAACAAAACGGTGAATTTCACGGCGTGCAAGCTATATATCAATAAATAATAAATAGAACATCCCAGAAGGGACCTTGATCTCCACATCCAGGGTAGAATGAGACGTCCACGAAGAAATAAGAGGCCTCACTGGCCAGGTCATTCATATGTGTCAAGGAACAGAGGCCCCTCTGTGCCAGGACCCCGGAAGAACAAGGTACCAGCGCCCCCAGCTCCCGCAAGTACACACTTGTAATTTGCTAACACAGCCAGGCTACTCTGTAACTATTCCTTAAAGAGCTGTGGCTTTCTGACCCTTCAATCCCACCACCAGTCTGCAGGTGTGTCCCACACCCTCCCCCTCAATCTAGGGGCCACTTCTAAGCCAAACTCACTTCGAATGAAAAGGAACCGTCAGCGACCTCAGCCCCAAACGTTTCGAAGAAAACGCTTGACCCTCTGACTCCTGTTCCCCAGGGCACAGGTAAGCCCCTAAAACAGTGCACTCAAAGGTCCAAGTCCCAGATGATAAACAGACACACAGGTAGCCACAAGTACACATAAAGATAGGCAGGAAGCAACAAATGAAAAGATGCTAATCAGAGTCCAGATCCCACGTACCCTGGTCTGCAGATAAATTACCTTGCACCACATTACAGGGACTCAGTCCCAGACTTGTGGAGCATGGGGGAAAGGAATTCCGGGGTAAGCCAAAAGTCTCCCAGGTAAAATGGCTTTTCCTCCATTAGCCCCCAAGTCACGCAACAAGCAGGCGCAGAGAAAAGTGGGGACTTTCGGAGCATTCAGACATAGAGGATGGGGTGCAGAGTGGACATGGAAGCTGAACGTCTCATAGCTCCAAGGGCTGAGCCCACGTGCAGGGGCATGGGAAAATGGCTTGAGAGGCCTACAGCAGCATGGAACTCTGGGGCGCAGAGGCGGGGAAGAACTCTGGCGGTCACGACTGCGGGGCTGCGAAAGGGATGGAAAACCCAAGAGGAAAAGAGCTTGTGACTTCGCAACAGGGTGAGGGCCTGAGGGGCGGGGCGACGCAAGGATGGGGCAAGGCCAGGTTAAGGATGGGAAGGAACCGGCGAGACGGCCGAGGCCGGGGCCACGGTCGGGTCAGGAAGGACCAAACCCGGCCGACGCCAGGCTCAGGGCGGAAAGGGCCAAGCGCGACCGGGGTTGAGGTCGAAGTCAAGGTGGGAAGCAGAGCGCCGGGTCGCGATCGGGACGGGAAGGATGGAGCGGGTCAGGGGGCTCGATGGAAAGGACGCAAAGGGGACCGGGGCGGGATGGGAAGGCCCGAGCGGAGCCAAGGCCGCGGGGCAGGAAGGAGAGCGGAGAGAGGCGCCGGCCGTACCTCTCCGGAGCTGGCCATGTCGAAGGCGGGCGGGGCCGCGGCCGCCGGAGCCGCAGCCCCAGGGCTTCCCCCCGGCCCGCCAGGGATGCTCAAAGCCGGCGCGTCCGCGGCTCCACAGAGACCCTGGTAGGGGGCGGGGCCTCCCGCCACTTCCGGCGCCTGCCGTACGCAGTTCCGCTCGCCACCCGGCGAGCCATGCGCGGCCGCCATGTTGGGTGCGGCGCTGCTGCTTGGGGTCGTGCTAGGGCGCGAGTTGAGCTCCGGGGCGCCGGTTGAGCTCCGGGGCGCCGAGTCAGGCGCCGGTGCCTCCGCCGTAGCCTCTCTGACCTGGGCTCCCCCTCCTCTGCTCCTTGCCTGCGCCTTTCCAGCCACACTGGTCTCCCCTGGCCGGCCGAGCACTCTGCTGCCTCCGGGCCTTGGCATTTACGTCCCCGTGCCTGCAAGTGTGCAGGAACCACATGTCGGACCATCCCGCGGCAAAGGGCATCACCTCCTCCCTGCCGTCCACACCCACCCCTAAACTTACCCCTTATCTTGTATTTTACTCCATAGCTCTACGCGCTGTCTGACCTACTGTGTCCTTTTCTTTTTTTCTTTTTCTTCTTTTTTTTTTTTTCTTCTCTTTTGTTTGTTGTTTGGTGCTTCTCTCCCTGTACTCAGTGGCAGGATTGCGGGAACCTGGGGATGCTCCCTGACATGTCATCGGCACCGAATAAATGCTGGCGGGGTAGATGAACGTGAGAATGGATGTGTGCTCACCCATAACGTTTTGCACGTAAAAACCATTTAGGAAGAAAAATCCGTGGGGAACACTGGGGGGTGACCCTGAGCATGTATAGGTTTCTTGCAGCTGATGGGACCAAGTACCACAGCCTGGGGGATCTAAAACCACAGAAATGTATTCTCTCAGTTGTGGAGGCCCGACGTAGGAAGTGAAGATGTCGACTGGGCCGTGTTCCAACTGCTGGAAGCATCTCTTCTGGCTCTTCCTAGCTTTGGGTAGCGGCCAGCATCCTTGGAGGCCCTTGGCTTTCAGGGGCCTTACTCCCAAGTTCTGCCTCTGTCTTTGCGGGGCCATCTTCCTTTCTGTGTGTGTGTGTGTGTGTGTGTGTGCACCAAAGGCCATGTATCCTTTCTCTTTTTTAAAGATTTTATTAATTTGACAGAGATCACAAGTAGGCAGAGAAGCAGGCAGAGAGAGAGGGAGAAGCAGGCTCCCTGCTGAGCAGAGAGCCCGATGTGGGGCTTGATCCCAGGACCCTGGGATCATGACCTGAGCCGAAGGCAGAGGCTTTAACCCACTGAGCCACCCAGGCGCCCTGTATCCTTTCTTATAAAGACACCACGACCTTAACTAGGGACGTATTCAAAGAGCTTGTTTCCAAATAAGGCCGTATTCTGAGGTTCTGGGCGGACAGGAATCTTTGGGGGACACTTAAACAACCTAGTGCTTCAGGTTTCATACACTCTCCCCCAGGCCTCATTTACCTCCCAACCCCACTGGGTTGAGCCTGTTCCTATCAAGAGACCTTTGATGAGCTCCTTCTGTGGGTGGACTGTCCTGGGGGCAGGCACAGTCCTTGTCTCAAAGAGTTCGTGGTCTAGTCTGCAGTTAAATACACAACTTCAGGCAGAACTATGACCTGGGCACGCATCAGCAGTGTCCGAGGCTGATGTTTCTCCTCCTGTCCTAACTCCTGACCCTTCCTTTTCCCCTACAATCTGTAATCAGGTATGTTTTTCATTGTGGTGGGGGTGTTTACTTTCTGTCCCCCAGGGTAGAGGCCACTGTTCAGCAAACAGGCCTGAGCGGAGGAGTGTAGAAAGGGCCCACAGCGACCCCCTGGGCTGAATGCAGACGGACCCATCACATGACCTACCTCAAACTATCCACAGGCCCTAACTCTCCAGTGCTCTACTTACAACCGGGCACAGTTACCAAAAAAGGGAAAAGGCCCTACGTCGCCATTCCTCTTCACCTTCCCCCTTTAAAAACAGCCCCCACCCACTGCCTCCTGGCAAATGGTCTCTGCTTTGCCGTCTTGCCTGCCACTCCCTTGCCGGTGTATTCAATAAACTTCTGTCTCCTGTGTTCTGCCTCAGGTGAATTCTTTGACCGCCCATGCCTCCGGCTTCCATGTGATCTTCGCCCCACATCTGGAGGCCCCAATCCGATCAGGAGAGACGCCATGTTTAGACACCGCACCCCTCCACTAGAACAGAGCTGGACAATAACAGACCCTCGGTAAACCATGGTCAACTAAATGATTCCCCGGGCTGATCCCCGTAAGGGTCCGACACAGGAGCGATTCACAGACTCTAACTACTGGGAGTCCCGCATTTCCCAGGCGCTGAGTTCTGAGGAGCATTTAGTTGGAAACCGCCAAGTGTGGGCTCCAGGCGACCGAGGTGGGGAGTCAGTTCCAATACTTCACTGTGCTGACCCACTCAGGGGTGGTTTCCAGGTTTGGGGGACACTTTGTCACAGCACTCTCAGTGACTCCTGCTCCCAGAGCCCACCTCTGCAGTACTGGCTAGCCTGAGCCAGGTCTGAGCTCCCGGCCGTGATCCCCAAAAATATCTGGAGTGGAGGCTGGGAAGGATGCAGGGAAGGTGGGGATCTCTGTTACCTCCCCCGCCCCCCCAAGTCCGAATGAGAAGCAAAATTGGGATTGGAGCCCACGCTGTCTGTACTGCAGAGACCTCATGACACCGGAACAGTTTTTAAAGGAGCCGTACCTTCCCTAAGCTCCTTCCACTGCAGCAAGAATGACCTTTTATTTTATTTTTAAAGATTTTTTTTTTTTAAGATTTTATTTATTTGTCAGAGAGAGAGAGATCGAGAGAGAGCACAGGCAGACAGAGTGGAAGGCAGAATCAGAGGGAGAAGCAGGCTCCCTGCGGAGCAAGGATCCCGATGTGGGACTCGATCCCAGGACGCTGGGATCATGACCTGAGCCAAAGGCAGCTGCTTAACCAACTGAGCCACCCAGGTGTCCCTATTTTTAAAGATTTTATTTATTTGCAAAAGAGGGAGAGAGAGTACAAGCCGAGGTGTGGGGGAGAAAGAGAGGGAGCCGTGGACTCTGCCCTGAGCACAGAGCCCAACGTGAGGCTCCACCCGGGACTTGATCCCAGGACCCTCGAGATCATGACCTGAGCTGAAGTCAGACGCTTAACCAACTGAGCCTCCCAGCTGCCCCCAGAATGACCTTTTAAAGCTGTCTGCATAGAGGTGAAAAGTGACTTTCACAGAGAAAACCAGCACACACATGTTTATTGCAGCTTTATTCATAATTTTCAAAACTTAGAAACAACCAGGATGGCCTTTGGTGAAGGATGGATACATTAAACTGTAGTCCATCAAGACAATGGAATTCTTTTTTTTTTTTTTTTTAGATTTTATTTTTAAACGTCTCTACGCCCAACATGGGGCTCAAACCCTTAAACCCCAGATCAAGAGTCGCACGCTCCGCTGATTGAGCCAGCCAGGCGCCCCCAGCCAGTGGAAAATTACTCAGCACTAAAAATAAGTGATCTATCAAACCATGAAAAGACATGGAGGAAACTTAAGTGCATGTTACTAAGTGAAGGAAGCCAATCTGAAAAGTGCCGCCTATGGGATGCTTCCAACTATGCATTTTGGAGAAGGCAGAACTCTGGAGAGATGCAAAGAATCAGTGCTTTCCAGGAGTCAGGGAAGGGGAGAAATGACCAGCTGAGGCACAGAGGATTTAAGGCAGTGAAACTACTCTGTATGATATTACCATGATGGGTGCGTGTCCAAACCCATGCAGTGAAAACACCAAACCCGAGGGTACCAGAGTGGCTCAGTCGATTAAGTGTCCAACTCCTGATTTCAGCTCAGGTCTTGATCTCAGGGTTGTGAGTTCAAGCCCAGCACTGGGCTCCAGTGTGGACCCTACTTAAAAAAATTAATAAATGAAAGCACCAAAAAACACCAATACCATAGTGTAAGCACCAGGAGCGAACCTTAACATAAACTATGGATTCTGGGTGACAATGATGTGTCAGTGTAGGTTTCATCAGTGGTAACAAATGCATCACTCTGGTTGGGGACGCTGATGGTGGGGGAGACTGGGCACATGGGGGCAGGGGGCACATGTGAAATCTCTGTACCTTCTCAATTTTGTTGTGAACCTAAAACTGCTCTAAAAATTAAAGATTATTGGGGTGCCTGGGTGGCTCAGTGGGTTGGGCCTCTGCCTTTGTTTGGCTCAGGTTGTGATCTCGGGGTCCTGGGATCTAGCCCCACGTCAGGCTCTCTGCTCAGAAGGGAGCCTACTTCCCCCGACCCAACCTGCCTCTCTGCCTACTTGTGAGTCAAATAAATAAATAAAATCTTAAAAAAAAAAAAAACTTTAAAAAAATTAAAGGCTATTAGTATTTTTTGTATTGAGCATAGTTGATACACAGTGTTCCATTAGTTTCAGGTGTAAAAAAAAAGTCTCAATTTTTTGTAGTATTTTATTTTTAAGTAATCTCTACACCCAGTGTGGGGCTTGAACTTAGAACCCCGAGATGGAGAGTCATATGCTCTACCCACTGAGCCAGCCAAGCGCTCCTGAATTCTTCATTTTAATCAGCTAAAGTGTAAATGGCCATGTGTGGCCAGTGGCCCCTATAGGACAGGACCATAAGGTCTGTGAGGGCAAAGAGAAGTTGAGTGAGATTCAGATAGAGGTTGAACGATCAATGGCTGAGTGAATCAGCACAGCACTTGTCAGGAGTTTCTGGATGGTTCCAGCCCTTACGTGCCTTGGGTGATTCCAGGCCACCGGCATATCTGAGCTGTGTTACCCTCCGAGCCTGTTTCCCCGCAAGGAAGATGACTGCCCTGTGACCGTGAACCTCCCCGGGGCCTCACCACGAGGATCCAGACACAGATCCATCTGTATTTCCTAATTATTTATTTTCCCCCTAGTTTTTATGGAGGCGCCATTTGCTGGGTTTCAATGCAGATGTGCACCTGCGACCCCCTCCCACCGACCGACATCATGACGCCTACATCCCTCGGTGGTCCCCACCCTCCCTCGCACGCAGCCTCTGCTCTTCCTCCTGGTCACAAGCAGCCATTGTGCCTTCGCTTGGTGGCCTGACACTGTTTCCCCCGTTACACTGGGTCCCTCATGCGGGCAGGAAACACATCTGCTTTCTTCTCCGCTGCTCCCCCTGTTCCTGGCACGATGCCCAGGACAAATAGCGGTTGGCTAGAGGAAGGAAGGAGGAACGGAAGGCGGCCCGGCATACGCTGGGCCCTTAATCAATGCTTATGAAAGGAGTGAGTGACTCAAGGTGGAAGCTTCCAGCAGAGCCCAGGGCTTATCACCGCCCCTGAATGGGATCCAGAGAGCTAGAACTGGCCCCAGAGGAGGTGGGGGGTTGGGGGGGAACTACTGCTTCAGGCCCTGCTGCCTGGGCCTCTAAGACAGAAGAGTGCCACGCACACTGCTCTCACCTCCTCCAGGACGGGCGCCCAGATACATAGAGGTAGCCCAGGGCCCCTGAGGGAGTGGGACTGACTCCTCCAGAGCCCACGCCACACACCGGTTGTGCTGTTTTGTGTACTGAACTAGGAAAACCTGCCAAGGAGAGCTCCGGGGTCAGTCACAAGCTCCTGTTTGGTTTTGGAACGTCTTAGAACAGTGCCCTTACCCCAACAGAGTCGCTTTGCATGGAGTACCATTACTTGTGTCCCTCCCTACCTGCCTCAAGCCTGTGGGACTCTTAGGCACATCCCGCCCACATGAGAGTCTCTGCTGTCTTCTGTGAGGTGGGAGCCAATGGGCCACCGGATTCCTGAGCCACAGGGAGAAGGGAGCAGCAGAAAGCTGGAGCCGCCCTGGGTCCATGGAGGGAGGGGCTGGTCCCCTCCAGGCCTCAAATCTGGACTTGGGGTTTGATTCTGGGCCTTTTCCTCCCTCTGGGGATACAAGAGCAAGGGGCATCCTGCATGGCTGTCCTCCATTCTACGCTCCCCAGCCCCATCACAGCTTCTAGCAGAGTGCAGGCAAGCCAGCCTTGGGAGCACTGCAATAGAAAGTCAGAAACTGACCCCCAGCACCAGGCAGACCCTGCCCAGCCCCCACAGATCCTTGGAAACCACGTCCTGAGCGCACAATACAACGGTGCGCAGCCCAGCCACCTGCCACAAGGCAGAACCCAGGCCCTGGGCAGGGAAGCTCCATCGCCGTTAACCAGACCTATTCTGTGCAGAACTGACACGCCCCACCCCAGGCCCTGGACAGCACTGTGGAGCTGCCCTACATCAAATCGTCTCAAGGCCGTTCTTTGCTGGGTAGGAATTAGAGGCGAGCTGGCAGTCAAGACGGGATTCCACCCGGAGTCTGCACCAGGGCCATCAGGAAGAATGACCAACAGCAGATAGAAGGCCTGGACCACCTGATTCCCCGTCTGCAGAGCCCAGGCCTCCCACCTTCCCAAAGCACCTGACCTCAGAACTTGGTGAGAAATAGGATTACACAGCTGGCAGGCAAAGGGCCAGGGCCCTTAATTCCCTCTATCCATCTCCGAGCCCATGACTGTTCCGTTATCAGGACTCAACACACCTCAAAACCCCTTCCCTTCGAGGCAGAGACAGCTTGGTCCCCACTGTCCCACCCCTCTTCCCAACACCAAGAAGCCACGTGTCCTTTCTTTAAGGTGTGCACACTTTATTGAACTGGTCTTGTCAGTGTACAGGGAAGCCCCTGGCTGCCTCGTGCCTCAACCCCACTCCCAAGGGGACCAAAAAGCCTTCATGAATCTTGAATTGGAGGGGACAAAAAAGGGGGAAGCCATGATGGCAGACCACTCAAAATAAAACAAAAAGAACAGGTATTAAGGCGAAGATTAAAAAAAATTTGGACTACATAATTTACACAAAAGCAATTTTATCACCCTCCCGTGTGGACTCGGGCGAGGACTGCCCCTTCTCAGAGAGAAATGGGAGTGGCTTTTGGGAAGGCAAGGGACTTCCTGTAACAATGCATCTCACGATATTTGGAATGACTATTTAAAAAAAAAAAAAAAAAACCACAATGTACAATCAAAGTCCTCGGCCACATTGTAGAACTTTGGGGATGCTCGCTCCAACCAACTGCTGTCACCTTCACCGTTCCAGTTTTTAAATCCTGAGTCAAGCGCCAAAAAAAAAAAAAAAGAAAAAAAAACTGGAAAAAAAAAACTGAAAAAATTCAAAAACAATTAAAAAAAAAAAAAAAAACCCAAACAAATAAAGCCATGCCAATCTCATGTCGTTTTCTGCGCAGGTTAGGTTTTGTCAAGAAAGGGTGTAACGCAACTAAAGTAACAGTCCGCCTAGAAGCATTTGCGGTGGACGATGGAGGGGCCGGACTCGTCGTACTCCTGCTTGCTGATCCACATCTGCTGGAAGGTGGACAGCGAGGCCAGGATGGAGCCCCCGATCCACACGGAGTACTTGCGCTCAGGGGGGGCGATGATCTGGGGGAGGAAGGGGACAGGTTAGCGGGAGGATCCAGGGCACCGTAACCCAGGAGGGGCATGCCCACAGGAGCCCCACCCACCCCCAACCCAAGGGGGGCCCAGGCCAACAAAGTGCCCACCTTGATCTTCATCGTGCTGGGCGCCAGGGCGGTGATCTCCTTCTGCATCCTGTCGGCAATGCCGGGGTACATGGTGGTCCCGCCGGACAGCACCGTGTTGGCGTACAGGTCCTTGCGGATGTCGACATCACACTTCATGATGGAGTTGAAGGTAGTTTCGTGGATGCCGCAGGATTCCATGCCTGAGAGGAAACAAGCCATACTTAGCTTCCGGGAACGGCCACGAGGGTGACCCTCTGAGACCAAGGGCAAGAAAGGCAGGCGGGGGCTCACTTACCCAGGAAGGAAGGCTGGAAGAGCGCCTCTGGGCAGCGGAACCGCTCGTTGCCGATGGTGATGACCTGCCCGTCGGGCAGCTCATAGCTCTTCTCCAGAGAGGAGCTGGAGGCCGCAGTGGCCATCTCCTGCTCGAAGTCCAGGGCCACATAACACAGCTTCTCCTTGATGTCACGCACGATTTCCCGCTCGGCAGTGGTGGTGAAGCTGTAGCCACGCTCCGTAAGGATCTTCATGAGGTAGTCCGTCAGGTCCCGGCCAGCCAGGTCCAGACGCAGGATGGCGTGGGGCAGGGCGTACCCCTCGTAGATGGGCACAGTGTGGGTGACCCCGTCTCCGGAGTCCATCACGATGCCAGTGGTGCGGCCAGAGGCATACAGGGACAGCACAGCCTGGATGGCCACATACATGGCTGGGGTGTTGAAGGTCTCGAACATGATCTGTAGGGAGAAGAAACCAGGTGATGCCCAGGAAACCACCACAAGGGGGTCAAGCTAGACTAGGGACATGCAGAAAAGTGCAAGGAACACAGCTCAATGTGCTGGGGATCCCGGGATGGGGATTCACTTCAGACCTATTGTGCACCTACTGAATACACACTCCAAGGCCACTCGACACCAGCCTCATCGGCTTGGTCACACCAGCCAGTGTTAGTAGTACCTACAACCCATAGCATTTTATAACCTCAAACGCCTAATCAGAAAGGCAAACACAAGAAAGAATCCATCTGGGGAAAAAGCGAATAGAACCTGCAGAGTTCCAAAGGAGACTCAGGTCAGAGAAGAAAGTCCTAGGAGAATGGCAGAAGAAAGAACACGTGAGACAGGGCGTGGCACAGAAAGGCAAGAAAGGATGGGGTGGCCGCCCACGGAAGGCCAGTGGGCCACTAACCTGGGTCATCTTCTCACGGTTGGCCTTGGGGTTCAGGGGGGCCTCGGTCAGCAGCACGGGGTGCTCCTCGGGGGCCACACGCAGCTCATTGTAGAAGGTGTGGTGCCAGATCTTCTCCATGTCGTCCCAGTTGGTGACGATACCGTGCTCGATGGGGTACTTCAGGGTCAGGATGCCCCTCTTGCTCTGGGCCTCGTCCCCCACATAGGAGTCCTTCTGGCCCATGCCCACCATCACGCCCTGCGGAAGGAGGGGCGAGGCGCCCTGAGCACGGGCCCGGAGGCACTGACCTCCTCCCCGGGAGGAGAGGCCCCACCTACGACCCCCACCTAGATCAGAGCCAAGGCCGGCGCCCTACCTGGTGCCGTGGGCGCCCCACGATGGAAGGGAAGACGGCCCGGGGGGCGTCGTCGCCTGCGAAGCCGGCTTTGCACATGCCGGAGCCGTTGTCGACCACGAGCGCAGCGATATCGTCATCCATGGCGAACTACGAAGGGAGTCGGGCCTTGAGCCGGGGGTCGGGTGGGGCCGCCCCCGCCCAGCCCACTTCCGGCGCGCCGCGGCCTCGAGCCGCCAGGGGGCGCCGGTGCGCGCCCACATTGGGGACAAAGGCGGCCGGGCCGGCAGCGTTATTACCATAAAAGGCAAACGCTGGTTGGAGGCGGCCCCGCCGCGCGCGGCAGGAAGCCAGGCCCCCGCCCCCTCCCCACCCGGGGCTGGCTCCGCCCCCGCCTCGTTCAAAAAAGCGCCGGCTGGACTGGCGCGCGGCGGCCACGCCCGCGGGAGCCGGCGGCGCGGAGAGGAAGTGCGCGCAGGCGCCCTCGCGCCGCGGCGACCCCACCCCTTCCGGCCGGCCGCACCGCCCTCACCCCGGCCGCGGCTCCCGGCCCAAGCGCGCACGCGCACGCGCAGCCCTGGCCCCAGCCCCCACCCGGCCGGCGGACCCGCCGCGCCCACCCACCCACCCTGCCATCCAGCCGCGCCAGCCAGCGAGCCGCTGCCTCGGACAAAGACCCGCGGCCGCCTAAGCATAGATCGCAGCACGCCGTGGGCGCGCAGTGCGAGCGCAGTCCCGGCCCGAGCGAGGGGGGAGCGCGAGCCCCGTTGCCCGTCCCCGGCGGCTCTCTCCCGGCGCCGAGGCCAGAGGCCGAGAGGCCAGCCGGCCGCCCGCCCGGAGGAGGCGCCGCGGGGCCGCAGCGAGCCCCGGCCGGCCCAGGAACCTACCTGGGGGTGGTGTAAACCGGCGGCGGCAGCGGCGGAGCGGCGAGGGCGAGGGGCCTGTGCTCGCGGGGTGGACGCGGTCTCGGCGGTGGCTGCGCGTCGCGCCGCCGGGTTTTATAGGGCGCCGCCGCGGCCGCTCGAGCCATAAAAGGCAACTTTCGGAACGGCGCGCGCTGATTGGCCCCGCGCCGCTCACTCACCGGCCTCGCCGCACAGTGCAGCATTTTTTTACCCCCTCTCCCCTCCTTTTGCAAAAAAAAAAAAAAAAAAGAGAGAGAGAACGAGCCGGGCTGGGAGAGAGCGAGAGCGAGATTGAGGAAGAGGAGGAGGGAGAGAGTTTTGGTGTTGGCAGCCCTTGGGTGCTGGGCCCGTGGGCCGCCGCCCCTCTTCGGCAATGCCTGATCTGGGCCCCTCTCCTGTTCTCTACCCCGGGACCCCCTGCGTCACATGAGCAGTGAGCGCCCCGGTGGGCAACGGTCAGCATGGATGCGAGGGTCCCCGGTTTCTGTGGGTGCATGCTTAAGGAGCAGTTGCAGGGGAAGCATTGGTCCACAATAACTCCACTGCCTAGAAAGCCTGGATTGGGGAAGGGCGGGGGGGGGGGGCTTCGCCTGGGGTGCTTAGCTTGCTAAGTGAGGGGCATTACTACTCAGACACCTGGGGCTGAGGGATATGGTATACTGAGGGGGAATTAGGGGGCTTGTGGCCACTTAACAGGGTTCTCAGGCCTTAGAGGCAGGACGGGCATCTGGAGCAAGTGACTGGAAGTTCCCTGTGAAGAGGGCTCCAAGCCACCCCAGCTGCAGGCCTGCACCGAGGTGGGCTCTGTAGATCAGAGAAACTGTTCCCATGGAACCAAGAGCTGCCTGGTCACACCCAGCGGATCCCGGCCTGAGCCCTTAGCCCATGAGCCAGGCAGCTGTTGGGGGAAGGCAGGCAGGGCTGCTCAGCACAGCTCTGGGACCTGGGGCGCACCATCCATCGTCTGTCTGTCATGGGCAGCTGCAGCTGAACTTCTGTCCTGGACCATCTGGAGCCTGCCAAGGATCCTTAACGCCCCAGAGATGAGTTAGCTTGAGGGGCTGTGGGGTGGCACAGACAGTAGCCAAAGACCCACTGTCGTCAGAGGAGACCCTCTCCTTGTCGCCCTTTCCTGCCCTGGGTCTGTCCACCAACCATTGGGCAAGATTTGGGTATCTGGGAGTGTTCTGGGTGGATCCCTGCTCTGAGAGCCGCCAGTTTGGCAGGCAGAGCTGGTACCCAGATGGTGACCATGGGTGGCCAAAGATGACTGGTGTGTGGCCAACAGAAAACCCCGGGGGGCCACAGAGGGATGTCTGGTTCAGCCTAGAGGACCATGCACCTTCTTGGAGATGGTGGCAGGAAGCTGAATTTTCACACAGAAAACGGGAAATGGTCTTGGTAGGGGCGCAGGCCTGTAACCGCTGGGGTCTGTCTCTGGGCACCCCAGGGCTTTGCCGCATGTAGTAGGGCGTCATAAGCTGTGCGTGTGGAAACCAGTGACCCCTCCGTCCATATATGGATGTACAGTCTGGTCCTGCCCACCATGGGTGGCTGGTAGCAGGGCACTCTGGAGTTGCAGAGGCCATAGCTGGGTGGGAGGGGTGACCATGCCCCAGTGCATAGCAGAAACCTCAGGCTCAGAGCCCCACACCAGCACCCCTAGATCACTGCCAAGAGATTCGCTGCCTGCAGCTCTCCCATCTCGGCTCCAGGCTTGGGGGAATGTTCCCCACCTGTCCACTCCCTGCCTCGGGGGACTGCCCTCTCCCTGGCCTTGTATTTCTCAGTCACGGGTATCTGGCCAGCCAGCTGCCCTGGGGCCTGCCAGCCCTGCAATTTGGGGGCTGGGGAGCGACCCTCTTTTTGCCTGGGGGTGAGAGCTGCTTGTGGCTGCTCCCTGAGCCTGGAGGGGTGCTGGGCAGGCTGGGACTAGGGCCGCAGGGCCGGGGACGGGAGGCCCTAGGTGCTGCCACCTCACATCTTCTCCAGCAGGGATGGGCTAAGGGGCAGGGGCACCAGCCCAACATAACCTCAGACTGGAACACTACCGGCCCTAGGCCTACAGCAGCCATTTTCTGGAGCTCTCCTAGGCATCCCTCAAAGCCCATCTGGGAAGACCCCCCTCTGTCAGGGAGCCCTTTGCCATCTGCACCCTATACCGCCCTCCCACTTAAGACCTTCACAGCTTGGCCTCCCCCTCCAGACTGGGAGCCCCGGCACCCACCTCCTCCCACCGCACCCCTCCGGGGGCTCTGTGCTGATGAATGAACAAGTGTCTCCCAGGGTATCCTCAGCCCTAGGAAAGGACACTGGGAAGACCGAGGATTGGGAGGGGGGTGGGCCTGGAGCCTAGGGGGAGGGGCGAAGAAAAAGAGGAAGTGGAGCCTGCGGGAGGAAGTGGGAGGAGCCGAGCGGGAGAGGAAGTGAACAGGTTCTTCGCTTGGGAACTTTGCCCTTTGCAGGGAGATTTCCGAGCTGTCACCCAGCCCGCATACGGACCTCCTGAGCTTTAGCCTGGCTCACCCAATGGCACTTCACCTGCTTTCTGGGGCTTTTTTATCCCACCACCCTGGTTCCCACCACCCTGCAAAGCGTCCAAGCAGGGGACACGTAACAGTCCTCCCCAAGGACAACACCTCTCTACAGAAACTTGACCTGTGGCTTCTGGACTGTTGGCTCCAGGAGGGTGGAGAGGCCGCACACTGAGCAGGGGCTCTGTGAAGGCTCACAGATGAACGAAGGCACAGAACACTCTAGCAAACACGCGTCCTTTTTACAGAGGAGGAAACTGAGGCAGGACTGGAGTCCATCACGAAGGACACTAGGCGCAGGGTCCTGGGGAGTTTCATGCTGCCCCTCCCTGGTAAAGTGTCCCCTGGAGTGTGCCCAGGGACTGGGTCCAAAGGCTGTTCCAGAGTTTGAGTTCTTGGGTCCCACTTCCCTTATCTCCTGGGCTTATCTCCTGGGGTCCAGAGAGAAGAGCCACCAGCCTATGGTCACACAGCCATGGCTCCTGAGGCCCCAAGCCTGCAGTCTGTGCCACCTTTTCCCCCTGCCGTCCTCCCCTGCTCCCAGGACATTCTCAGAATATTCTGGACCTCAGGATTTCTGAGGGACGGTTTCCTGTGCCCCCTGCTCAACTTTTCCTATGCCTCCGGGCCAGCTCGTGGGGATGCCTCCTCCAGGAAGCCTGCTGTGATTTCCTCCTTCTGCTATCAACCCAGCTGGGATCACATAGCAAGGGCACAGCCATGAGCCAAACCTCCGGGATCACGCTGCTCTCGTGTCCAACACACCAGCACCAACCAGCCAGGCGCGCTTCCAGAGCGGAACGGCACCAGGCACTGTTTTCAGCAACACCCTGCAGAAAACAGGTGTGATCCCGGAGACAGACCTTAAATGAGAGAGTGAAAGAGAACTCGCTCTGCCACCTACGAAAGAAAGCAGCAGGTTTCCTCAGGAAGGAGGGAGCTCCTTAAAGGGCAGTCAGAGACACCCCGCCCCACACCCCCCCACCAACACCGCAGGAGCCAAGCAACCAGCTGAAGGAGGCCCCCCTCGGAGGAGGCAGGCAGGAAGGCTGGGCTGGGCCCTGTGTGCTCTCCTGGGCAGCAGCCAGGCCCTCAGTCCCCACCCAGGGCTGGCCTCTGGCCAGAGTGTCCCAGGGCCTCAGCTGGCCCCAGGCTGCTCACCGAAAGTTATCCGCCCCCCCAAGGGGAATCCCCACCCTGGAGAAGCTGGGAACTTCTGATACTTCTTGGGAGAGTTTTAAAAAATCCTTAAAAACTACCCATCTCTCTTCCTGTGCACCAGGGCACTCCTGGGAAGTTCCCAGCCTTGCTTACTTGAACTTGATTGAATTTTCAGAAATAGAAAACAAGGTTCCCTGGGCGCCCCCACCCCTTCTACATGCACCAGCTGAGCCCGTTCTTCTTGGCCCAGACCAGCTTCTGGGAGGGCTTGCTGTCCCCATTCTGCAGAGCAGAACCCCAGGTGACCCAAACAGACCCCGAGTGCCGACAGGGAGCCGGACGCTGGGACCCTCCCAGGCAAACTGGAGCAAGGAGGCGGGAGGGGGTTTCGGGGAAGCTGAGGCATCCTGGCCTCCGCCGCGGTCGTCCTGGCAGGGTCTCGCAGCCCACTCATCACCACAACTTGCCTGGAGCAGCTGGTGGCTTGCCCAAAGCCCCCTAGACGCCAAGGTGGCCTTCGGACACCAGGTCCTTTCATTCTGCAGACCAGGGCCTGAGAAGCCAGGTGACACAGGCTGGATCAAGCCTGGTGACACAGGCTGGATCAAGCCTGGTGGGGTCATCGCCAACTTCAAGGCCTCCTGCCGGGGCCCCCTGGGGTGTGGGCAGACACACCGAGTGGGAATCGCAGGGCCAGGAGGCACCACACACACTATGCCCCTTAGTCCTCTGTTCCCGATTTGTGAAAGAAGGCAGGGGGGCAGCTGGCCCGCAGGGTGCCCCGAGCGGTCAGTGACATGGGGTCTGCCGCCCCAGCTCCGGGGCCAAGCCCCCAGAGATCTGCTCAGAGGCTCAACCCCCTTCCTGGCTGGGTGGCCTTCTCCCTGCTATTCTTCTGCCTGCCCCAGGGGCCTGCAATGCCTGAGGAGTTGGACAGAGGGAGGGGTGCCCCTCCTGGAGGGCCCGGGGAAGTGAAAGGGGAAGGAGATGCTGGAAAGTGCGGGTGGGCGGGGCGGGCTGACTCAGAGGCCAGGCTCACACACCTCAGGGCTAAGCCTGGCCTCCCCAGTCCCCGAGAGTCCCCGAGGGCCTGCTCTGACCAGAGCTAAGCCTGAGTCACGACCCAGAAATCTCACCTCACCCCTGCCAGCGCAGCCGGAATCTCCCCATTTCTCAGACTCACAAACTGAGACCAGCGGCCACAGGGCTTGGTCTTGCAGTTCACCGCACGCTGTGACGCAACCACCACGCTGCGTTGCTGGTGGGCAATGGCCAAGCCTGGGTCTGTGGCTGTGCTCAGCACCCCTGCTTGGCCGTGGGGCACCCCCCACAGGGCTCCACGCCGGGCACTCCATGGCTGGCGCTCCTCCTCCAGCCGCGGGGCCTGGGGCCTGTCCAAGTGGAAACCCGATCGGTCATGGCCACAGTAGCTGCGTCACCAGCCCCTGCCCAGCCAGAAATCTCTGCTGCTGCTGCTGGGCTTGCCAGCAACCTGAGCCAGCTGTGTGGCTGGGCTTCCTGATGGCTCCCCTTGCTTGGCCCTGTGCCGACTGCTGGGGACACGGGGGTGGGGGTGGGGGATCCCTGGCCTGCCCTGTCCCCTGGGGATGTGGTCCTGATTGGATGAGGTTGGTCCTGGTCTAACCCAGAGAAGGGACAGAAGTCCTGGGCTTTGGTTGGATGGATCGGGTACAGAAGAAGTTTCCCCAGTGGACTGACCTCCATTGGGGACCGGTGGCAGCAGCCAGGGCCCTCCTCCCCTCATTTCCGGGATCCCGAGAGAATCATTTAGGCTAAGGACGTCACCTGGACTGCTGAGACCCCCAGCATGGGGCATGAGAGTGGGGAGGGGGGCTGGCACCGGGTGTGCTCACAGCTGTGACCCAGGATGTGTGGTGAGGAAGTTGCAGGGTCAGTCCAAGCCCTGGTAAGATTCAGGGATAAACCCATGGTGCCCAGAGCTGGAAGGCCACATGCAATCCCCTCTTAGCGAAGCCAGGGTGAAGAGGGCCCCAGAGCAGGTGGGGTACCCCAGGAAGTAGCGCCCTGCCCCCTCCAGGAGGCCCCATGGATAGTGAGCTCAGCACACCGTCTTTGGGGGACCCCAGTCTTTCCTTCTTCGAACCCCACTGAGGCTCCACACTAAGATTCTGCTCTGTTGCTCGCCCACTGGATGTCCTCGGGGAAGTGACTCAGCATCTCTGAGCCCACCAGGGTCTGAAAGACCATGTGTGGATGGCACTGTCTGGGTGGGCCTTCTGGGCTTTTCAGCAGTTTGTCACAGACTCTCAAAGCTGGCCACCACCCGGCTCCTTAAGAAAAGAGAAAACAAGGCCCAGAGATGGGCAGAGCTGGCTCAGAGGCACACAGCCGGTGTGGCAAGCCAGAGCCCAGGCCTGGAAGGCTGGAGGTATGCAGTCTGTGTGCCACTGGAGGGCCAAGTGGATCCGTCTGGAAGGATGCAAGATGCTGCTCCCCACGGCCAAAGGGACCTGAGCAGGCCCTAGTGCGCGGACAGTTCTCGCGGCCACTTGGGGCCTGTCTCCCCAGGAAGGAAGCTACACGCTAGGCCTGGCCTTCCCCACCTGGCCAAACCCAGTCCTGCCCGAAGGCTCATTCCGTGTCCCTCTCAGAGCACGTGAACTTCAGGTCCCTCAAACCATCTGGCTCAGGAGGGAGTGGGGCCCCCCTTGCTGCCCCCCTACTTGCCCTGGGGTCCCCTCTCTGTAGGCTGGTGCATCGCGGTGCCCAGCACCCAGCAGGCATCAAGACTGCAGAAGCCTGGGTGGCTCAGTGGGTTAAGCCTCTGCCTTCGGCTCAGGTCATGATCTCAGGGACCTAGGATTGAGTCCCGCATCCGGCTTTCTGCTCAGCGGGGAGCCTGCTTCCCCTTCTCTCTCTGCCTGCCTCTCTGCCTACTTGTGATCTGTCTGTCAAATGAATAAATAAAATCTTAAAAAAAAAAGAAAGAAAGAAAGACTGCAGAAGTAGATGGAAAGTTCTAAGTGTGTAGCTTTGTCATCTGCCCTGTTGGGGACATAGGGAAGACCACTGTGAGAGTGGCCTTGGGTAAGTCGCTCGCCTACGAAGTCACAGAGCAGAAACACTGGGCCTGCCCGGACGGAGCACAGGATGGCCACGTGCTGGTGACCTTGGGCCTTACACACTGTGTCCCTGTGGCATGAAAGCCAGAATACATCTTCTTCATCCCAGGCTTGCGGAGGGGGCTAAGAGGGGAGGGGCTCTCCAGCCTTGCAGCCACCTCCTGGGTGGTTCCCTGCTGGGCCAGCTCCAGGAGGCCTAGGAGGGGAGCGCTGGAAAAAAACCCTTTCTGCCTGCCCCCCCTCTGCACCCCCCCAGCATGTGTGTAACGTGTGTGAATTCACAAGAAAAATCGATGTCTCTCACTGGTCCTCATGCTCGTCACACACAGAGCAGGTCCCTTGAGGGGTGGATGGTGGGGAAGAGAGAGCCAGTGACCCCGCTGCCTTCTCCCTCTGCCCTTCCGCATTGTTTTTCCACCAGAGAATACCCATATGACATGTGGGTGAGGAGCGGGCAAGGGAAAGGGGAGGGGAGTGAGCGAAAGACTTGGAACGAGAGGCCACCCAAATCTCCAAATCACCAGTAAAGATAAAATGATGCTCGGGATACCTGGGTGGCTCAGTTGGTTAAGTGTCCGATTCTTGGTTTCTGCTCAGGTTTTGATCTCGGGGTCACAAGTTCAAGCCTCACATTGGGCTCCACAGGAGGCTCCTTAAAAAAAAAAAAATAATAAGATGCTCAACATCACCGGTCAATGGGAAATGCAAATTAAAACCACACTGAGGGGCGCCTGGGTGGCTCAGTGGGTTAAAGCCTCTGCCTTCCGCTCGGGTCATGATCTCAGGGTCCTGGGATCGAGCCCCACATCGGACCCTGTGCTCAGCAGGGAGCCTGCTTCCCTCTCTCTCTGGCTGCTTCTCTGCCTGCTTGTGATCTGTCAAATAAATAAAGAAAATCTTTAAAAATAAAATAAAATTTAAAAACATAAAATAAAACCACACTGAGATGTAGCCTCATCCCTGCAGTGGGATGGCGTCCCCAGAGGATTGGCGTCCCCAGTGCTGCTGGGGACAAGCAGCCGCTAGAAGATTGCGGGACTGGAATTTCCACAACCACCTTGGAAACTGTTCACAGGGCCCTGAAAATACAACCTGGCCATTCCACTCCTAGGTATTTATCCAAGAAAAAGGAGTCTGTGTGTCCCCCAGAAGACATGAGCAGGAATGTTTGTACATATTCACGTATAATATAGAGTCACATAATACGTATTTATCAATGCCCCGAATGCACATGAGAACTAGGGACAGACAAACGAACTGTGGCGCCTTCATGCCCGGGAATGGGCTACCGGTGGGCTCCAGACTGTCAGTCTCAAAAACACCGTGTCAAAAGGAAGAAGCCAGATGCAGAAGTAGATGCCACGTGATTCAGTGTTCACAGAGTTTACAGACAGGGGTGGGAGGTGGTGCTGAAGTCAGGTTGGTCGCTGCCCTTTGGGAAGTGGTGACTGAAAAGAGCATGAGGGAGCCTCTAGGAGTTGAAAATGTCTCTTGGTCTGGGTGCTGGGTGTAAGTATTCGGGAGGGGGGCAATTCATGCAGCTACGCACTAAGGATGTGTGCACTTTCCCAAGAGGGGAGTATTTTGGGAATGTGGCCCACCCCTGCCAGCCTCATCTCACATGCCAGACATGTAGGCCTCTTGTCCTCAGAGCTCCAAACTCCTGCCTGCCTCAGGGCCTTTGCACTTGCCCTTCTCCCTGTCTATAATGGACCCTGCTCCCCAGGCACACCCTATTTGCTTCTTTACTTCCTGCTTATACTTTTTTTTTTTAGAGATTTTATTTATTGGGGCGCCTGGGTGGCTCAGTGGGTTAAAGCCTCTGCTTTTGGCTCCGGTCATAATCCCAGGGTCCTGGGATCGAGTCCCACATCAGGCTCTCTGCTCAGTGGGGAACCTGCTTCCCCCTCTCTCTCTGCCTGCCTCTGTGCCTACTTGTGATCTCTGTCTGTCAAATAAATAAATAAAATCTTTTTTTTTTAAAGATTTCATTTATTTATTTGACAGAGAGAGAGATCACAAGTAGGCAGAGAGGCAGGCAGAGAGGTGGGGGGGAGCAGGATCCCCACTGAGCAGAGTCTGAGGCAGGGCTCGATCCCAGGCCCCTGAGATCATAGCCTGAGCCAAAGGCAGAGGCTTAACCCACTGAGCCACCCAAGCACCCCTACAGTCTGCTTATCCTTTAGGTCTCATTGTAAATGTCACCTCTTCCAGGAAGTCCTTCCTGACTCCTAGCCAAGGGCAGGGCTCTTAGGCCTCCCACATTTCTTTGTCATGTTCATCACAACTGATAATTAATATAGGTTTGCTTTCTCCCTCCATGCTCCATAGGCAGGGAGCATATCTGTTTTGGTCACTGCAGGATCCCTAGCACATTGTTATGGCTATTGAAGTTTTCAGCTCCCATCTGTGGACGGACAGACGGAAGGAAGGAAGGAAGGATCGATCCAGTTCTCTACAGAAGAGACAGAGGCTGCCTTGAGGGTGTGAGCATCCTGTCCCAGGAGGGTGTGGTGTCCCAGGACTGCCAAAGCTGATGAGGAATAGGCCTAGGGAGGAGGGGGCTGGCCACCCGAGGGCTCACACCTTCCAGAGGATGTTGGCAGGAGGGGAGTAGAGGTGTCATAGGAAGTCTGTGCTGTAGCTGACTCACCCGGCCTCTGATAACACTCACGGGTCAGACTCCAGCCTCGCGCTCCAGAAGTCCCCCGGGGAAACAAGTGTCTGATATCCTGACTGTGCGCGGGGCTGCCTGGCAAGACTTTCCAGGGGAGGGGTCTTTTTGGCTGGGCTTTGAAGTTTGAATAGGAGACAGTTAGGGAGGTCTTGATAGATGGGGAAGTTGGGAGAGCTGAAAACATCTGCCGTGCTCGGTGCTTTGGAAAGTGAGTCTGTAGAAACCTTAGCTGGGAGCCAACACCCCGTAGGGTTCAAGAAGGCCCCCAGCTGAGAAAGAGCCCAACTGAGTGAAGGGGGTTGGGGCAAGCACGGGTTGCCCAAGCGGCCCTGCCTGCCTCTCTATGCCCTGTTCCTCCCAGGACACAGTTTGGGGGAAAGGAGGTCAGAGGGGGCTGTCGGTCTCTACCCCTTTGTGAGGAACGTACTGGGCCTTGAACTGGGGTTCCGTCGTACAGATGGGGAGACTGAGGTGGGCGTGGACAGAGCCTAGACTCACATGCCTGGGTGAAGCTTGGGTTCGGGAGCCCGCAAGGGCTGGGCAATCTGCACACGCAAGTTCACTGGGCCAGCCTCTAGGACCAAGCCCTGGGAACCAGAACCTGAACCAGGCCTTCCAAGTGACAGCTGCCAGGCCTCTGGGCCTCCTCCCCGTCTTGCTGGTCCCAGGTGCCTTCCTCACCTTATCAAGCTCAGTCTGGCCCAGAGAAGGACAGCCAGGGGCAAGACACCACACAGCAAGAACGTAGCTCTGGGA
Source organism: Mustela erminea (assembly GCF_009829155.1). Lineage (NCBI taxonomy): Eukaryota > Metazoa > Chordata > Mammalia > Carnivora > Mustelidae > Mustela > Mustela erminea. The sequence goes on from NC_045633.1 coordinate 28,494,541, forward strand.
CTCAGATGACACCCGTCTTCTCAGAGAACTAACCTAAACTCAGGAGCTGGGACTTGGTTCTGCACGGGCAATGGGAGCTATAGAGGGTGTAGGAGCAAGAGAGGGGTAGGGCCAAGTGTAGTGCTTCAGCAGAAAGTTCCACACTAAGAAAGGACCCGGGAGGGCTCCGACACAAAGTCTGTAGCCTCGGATTTCAGATTTCTCTCTGCGCCCAGCTGAGTAGATGTTGGGACTAGAAATATAAGAGTTCCAAGAACAATTATGATAATAGTAACGCCAATGATAACCTGTGGGTCTATTCACTTTTTTAAAAAAGATTTTATTTATTTCTTTGACACAGAGAGAGAAAGAGAGAGATCACAAGTAGGCAGAGAGGTGGAGGAAGCAGGCTCCCCACGGAGCAGAGAGGCCAACACAGGGCTCCATCCCAGGACCCTGAAATCATGACCTGAGCTGAAGGCAGAGGCTTAACCCACTGAGCCACCCAGGCGCCCCGGGTCTGTTCACTTTTCTGACACCCTACATTTCGCTTTCACCCCTGTGGCAATCCCAAGAGGTGGGCAGGGCTGCTTTCATGATACTGTTGTTGTTTTTTTAAAGATTAATTGATTTGAGAAGGAGCAGAGGGAGAGAGAGAATTTCAACCAGACTCCGTGCTCACGCTCAAGACCTTGAGATTACTGCCTGAGCCACAACCAGGAGTCGGAACCTTAACCAACTGAGCCGCCCAGGAGCCCCTCATTATACTCTTATAGCTGTTGGTGTCAAAGCCCACTGTGGAGGCTGGAGCCCTGCCTGTTGCATGCATAGTTCCCTCCCTTTTGCACGGGGCCTTGCTCACCAGGATGAGGTGAGGAGGTGAGCCCCTAGCTGCGACCCACTGTTCCTTCACAACCAGATGCTCTCGGCACCAGCCCTCTGGGGGGTCAGGCCCTGTCCTGCTCACTCCTGTCAGCTGCTGCAGGAGACCGGGGCTGTGGTCCGGGGCTCCCCAAATCCAGGTGAGGCCCAGAGGGGTGAAGGGACATGGCCAAGGTCACACCCACGGAAGAAGGTTGGTGAGCTGGGGCACATCTGCCTTCCCTGTGATCCTGGGCAAGTCACTTTACCTGGAAGAACCTTGATCTCTCTGTTAAGATAGGGGTGTGGGGGGACGCCTGGGTGGCTCAGTTGGTTAAGCGGCTGCCTTCGGCTCAGGTCATGATCCCAGTGTCCTGGGATCGAGTCCCACATCGGGCTCCTTGCTCAGCAGGAAGCCTGCTTCTCCCTCTGCCTCTGCCTGCCACTCTGCCTGTGCTCACTCTCTCTGACAAAAAAAAAAAAAGAAGAAGAAGATAGGGGTGTGGGGCACCTGGGCAGCTCAGTGGGTTAAACACTCGACTCTTGATCTCAGTTTGTTTGGGTCTTGAGGTCAAACCCCACAGTGGGCTCCATGCCCAGAAATTATGTTAAAAAAAAAAATGTAAGGGGCTCCTGGGCAGCTCGGTCAGTGAAACGTCTGCCTTCTGCTCAGGTCATTGTCCCAGGGTCTTGGGATTGAGCCCCACATCAGGCTCCCTGCTCAATTAGGAGTCTGCTTCTCCCTCTCTGTTTGCCCCTCTCCCGGGTACTGCGCACACACTCTCTCTCCCTCTCTCAAATAGATGACTAAAATCTTTTTTTTTTTTTTTTAAAGATTTTATTTATTTATTTGACAGAGAGAAATTACAAGTATACTGAGAGGCAGGCAGAGAGAGAGAGAGAAGGAAGCAGGCTCCCTGCTGAGCAGAGAGCCCGATGCGGGACTCGATCCCAGGACCCTGAGATCATGACCTGAGCCGAAGGCAGCGGCTTAACCCACTGAGCCACCCAGGCGCCCATAGATGACTAAAATCTTTAAAATAAAATATAGGGGCGCCTGGGTGGCTCAATGGGTTAAGCCTCTGCCTCCAGCTCAGGTCATGATGTCAGGGTCCTGGGATCAAGCCCCATATCAGGATCTCTGCTCAGCAGGGAGCCTGCTCCCCCCCAACTCTGCCTGCTTGTGATCTCTGTCTGTCAAATAAATAAATAAAATCTTTAAAAAAAAATACAATACAGGGGCGCCTGGGTGGCTCAGTGGGTTAAGCCGCTGCCTTCGGCTCAGGTCATGATCTCAGGGTCCTGGGATCGAGCCCCGCATCGGGCTCTCTGCTCAGCAGGGAGCCTGCTTCCCTCTCTCTCTCTGCCTGCCTCTCCATCTACTTGTGATTTCTCTCTGTAAAATAAATAAATAAATAAAATCTTTTAAAAAAAAATAGAATACAATACAATACAATTGACCTTCTCTCAAAAAAAAATTTTTTTTAATAAAATAGGGGTGAAAATTTCATGCGGCTGCCAGAGGATGGCGTTGAGTGGTTAGAACAGTGCCACGTGGGGCCTGGCTGGCTCAGCCGGTAGAGAATGGGACTCTTGATCTCGGGGTTGTGAGTTCAAGCCCCACATTGGGTACAGAGATTGCATAAATAACGAAAAAAAAAAACCACTTTAAAAGAAAAGTGCCCAGGGACGCCTGGGTGGCTCAGTTGGTTAAGTAGCTGCCTTCGGCTCAGGTCATGATCCCGGCGTCCTGGGATCGAGTCCCACGTCGGGCTCCTTGCTCCGCGGGGAGCCTGCTTCTCCCTCTGACTCTGCCTGCCACTCTGTCTGCCTGTGCTCACTCTCGCTCTCTCTCTCTGACTAAATAAATAAAATCTTAAAAAAAAAAAAAAAGTGTCCAATGGAAGTGCTGGGCTGGAAAACGTTCATTCCTGTCTCCAGGGAAGAACTGGGGACCAGTGGCTTCTTTATGGCACCTGCCCAAGGGGGTCTGCTTTGAGGAGGGAGCAGGGAGAAGGGTGCCCATGGATCAGTTGACCGACTGAGCTTCCTGACCTTGCCTTTTGCCTACTCCCAGGGGCCGCCTGAGCAGAGGGCAGAGAGCAAAGGGCGAAGGCTAGAGCCTGGCCTCTCCCTGTCCTCCTGGGGCCACTCATAGACATTATCTGGGCTTAATCATGACAGCCGCCTTTCCCTGAGGGTGTGCTGGGTGTGGTGCCAGCCTTCCAGCTCAGCGTCTCTGAGCAGCCCCCTCACCTGCCCTCAGCATCACCTGCACTTAGGAAGGGCGGAGCCAGGAGTCACGGGGTCAGGTCTGGCACGCTCCCCCCACCCAGAGGAGGGAGTGACCCTGCAGGTGCCTGAGCCTCCCAGGGGAGCTGGACCAGAGTCCCCACCCTCTGCCTCCCAGTCATCTGACACTCAGCTCCACAGGCCTTGGCAACTCTCTTTGAGGCCTGGGAATTTCCGGGGGACTCAGGAGAATGACGATCTGTCCCAGGTCACTCATGGGGGCCCCTTTGGGTGCACCTGGGCCAGCGTTCCCAGCGTCTGGGGTCCTATGGTGGGGGATTCCCATGGTCCAGGGCTGAAAAGCAGAACCTGTGGAGCACTCTGGGCCCTGCCGTCTCTGGGTCTCGGTGTGCTCATCCCTATTATTTAGCCCAGTGGCCTGAGACCAGAGCTCCAGGGTCCCAGGGGGAACTCCGGACCACCCAGATGGCTGAAATACCGAGGTCTCAGAATCCTACAGCGCATCCACGCCGTCCTGCCAAGTGGCCAGGGCTGGATGACAGGACAGGTGAGGGTAAAGGAGAACTTTCTCTGTCCAGAATCTGGGTCCCGACCTCAGGCTGCAAGACAGAGCCCCAGACACTCCCAGGTTGGGGGGGCGGGCGGGGGGAAGAGTCTGGGTCTAAGCAAATCAGAGTGGGAAGGGCCCATCTGGACACCCCAGGTAGGCAACTGCCTGGGTCCCCAACCATCCTTCCAGCCTGGGGCTGGCTTGGCCTGTTTGGGGGGTCCCCGTCGTCACTGCCTCTACCCAGGGCTCGCGCGCTGAGGGGTGGGGTGGGGTGCTATTATCTGGCGCTGCCAGGCCCGCGCGGCTCGCGCTCACGTGGCCGCGGCTGCGCGCCTCCCTCGTCTCCGGACCGAGTCTCGCGCGGACAGATAAGCCCCGCGTTCGCAGAGCGTGTCCAGCGCCGGCCGGAGCTGCCCGCGGGCCCCCTGCCCGCCCTCCCCCATCCCCGGCCGGCCCGGCCCACTTGGCCCAACTTCCTCTCCATAAAAGGCGAGGTTTGGGAGCGCCCGGGGAGGGGGCGTTGGACTCACGTGCCTGGCCGCGGAGCTTGGCCTGGGCCGCCCCCCACGTCCTCCTGCACCCGGGGGCTGGGCTGCCTGGGCTGCCGTGGGCGGCTGGGGGGGTGGGCTCACGGCGGGGGCGGGGTTTCCCCCAAATCCCCGCCTCGCGCTTGCCCCGGGAAGCCCCCAGACCACCATCCCGACCGCGCTCTCCTCCTCCCGACCCGCCTGAACGCCATGGACTTTGTCCCCACTTCGCGTTTGAACAACCTGAGGCCCACAGCCAAGCGGGTCCGAGGAGCGCGGGGTTGGGCATCTGGGAACATCAGGAACGACCATCGTGTCCGAGGTCACACTGTTACTCAGCTCTGTGGAGATGCATACGAGTCACACTTCGTGGGGGACGGTCGAGTGTATTTTAATACCTCTAGAGATTATACTACCTCCCCGGCATCCTCGTCCCTTGGCTAGCGTGTGACCTTGGACGCCCGTTCCTTTGGCGCCCAGCCTCAGTTTCCCCGCCCGTTAACCGGGGGAGAGGCTTTTCGTCTCCGGAGTTTGTGCAGATGTAAAGCCAGCACCCAGCCGGCCCCCGCGCGGGGTTAGAGCCGGAACCAGGAGGGGGGCGCAGCCGCTTCCCGCCAGCACACCCCCCGCCCCTCCCTAGGGAGCCTGCAAGGGCTGCGTTGAGGCTCAGAGGCCGCGGATGCGGAGACAAACAGTGGGTGCTCAATAAATGCAGCGCGCACCCCCTCCCCGCCCCAGGGTGAGTCATCCCGATCCTGGCCCGGCGCCGGGGATCAGGGCCATCGGGTGCCATCGGGCTCACCCCACCGCGCATTGTGACCTCGGCAGGGGTCCGCCCCTCTCCGGGCCTCAGTTTCCCGCCCCATAAGTTCAAGAGAAGCATGGGCCTGACCCGTTTGTTGGGGGGTGGGGAGCGCGGGAGGCCCCCGCGGGGCTCCCCCCGCCCCAGGCGCGGGCCGCGGTCCCCGCCGGGCCCGGCCACGTCCGCTACCCACGAGGCCGCCATAAAAGGCAAGCGGCCGCAGGTCGCGCAGCCAAACTTAGTCATCCGGCCCGCGGGCCGCCGGGCTGCGCGTAGCAGCTTCCTCCCCGAACTTCCCGTTTTCCGAGGGGCCCGGGGAGGGGGCCGAGGTGCGGCTGGGCCTTTCGAAACGCCTCGGCTCCCAGCAACTGGGGGCTTGGCCAGGGGGCGTCCCCGGCGGGCGCGTTCAAGCCGGAGCTGCGAGTCCGCGCGGCGCCTCCAGGAGACGCCTGCCAGGGAGCCCCAGGCCTCTGCTCGGGGAAATCTCAGCCGGCGGCCAGAAGCCATCTGTGCAATGTGAGAGCGTCGGGCCGAAACCACCCCGACAGCGTCCCTGGAGCAGGGATCGGTCGGGGGTATGGGACAGCATGCAGCGCAAAGTAAGGAAGCGCTCGCTGGTGCTGCGCAGCCCGGGCCGGCGGGGAGCGCATGAACCCCAGGGACACCCCTCTTGCTGTCCGCTTTGCGCTACATTTAGAGCCAAAGCTAACTGCAGTGTGGTGAGAGCGGTCAGGACGGTGGCTGTCCAGAGTGAGGGGCAGGTCCTGCTTGGCTTGGAGACAGAGGCAGGAGCCTTCCCAGAATGGATGGGCTCCCCTCACCCTGACATCTAGGGTGGTGGCCCTAGGGCTGCACAGTCAAGGTTGGTGACCTCGACTATGCGGAAATTATAGCCCAATGCAGACTGTAAAAAAAAAAAAAAAGGAATGCACACACGGGACACTCCCATGGGTTGTTTAGGGTTGTCTACAAAGGTACACAGGTCATAAGGACATAGGAGGGAGTCAATGTTACAGCTTCGGTGTGAAGGTGGGAGGGGACGCAGGAGACCCATGGAAGGGGACATGCCCACTGATGCTGGTTTCCTCTGTTCCTTTCAGAAAACAAAGCTGAAGGAAATGCTGTAAGATGATGACTAGGTCTGGGAGTACATTATCTTCCTCTCTGACCTTTTCTACCTATTTGAAATATTGCACACTTTTTACGATGAAAGCCGGGGGAGGGGGAGCACAATGGCTGGGAATTTGACACAGTGGTCAACTTCTTCGACCCTCTGTTTCTTCTTCTGTACAATGGGGCCATCAGTAATCCCTTTGGGGAAGGTTTATTGAGAATTCTATGCAGTGATGTATGCCCAGTACTGAGTGTGAGCCCTAGGTATGCCGTCTGTATGCGGTTCCCCTTTTCCTGAGCCGCCCCTGGGAGAAGGGAGGATTTGCTAGGCTGGGGGGCCAGAGTGAGAAGGTCTTCAGCCCACAGTTCCATTAGGCCAATGGCCTAGCATGGCCTGGCTGGGAAGGCTTGTGTTTCTGACTAATGGGGCCAGCCAACCCCATGCCTTGCCTGTCCCATCCTGTCCTGACTGTCCTGTCCCCGGGGCCAGGGTCACTCTGGGTGAGGCTCAGGGCCAGAGTCCCAGCAGGACACAGTCCGGCAGGTCACCTGGCCTCAGATTCCAGGAGGCCGGATCCTCAGGAAGCCTCTGTGGGTGGCGAGGACACACAGGTATGGGGAGGTGCCAGCCGGTTGGTCAGCCCTGTTGGGGACACAGAGTCCAGAGAGCCCCGGAGGGCTGTGGGCAACCCAGCGCAGCAGGAAGGAAGGGAGGAGGGGTTAGGAAAGGGCGTCCAGGAAAGGAAAGGGAAGAGAAAAGAGAAAGCAAAAGGACGGTAGCCTGCTTTTCTTCCACTTTTTTTTTTTTTTAAGATTTTATTTATTTATTTGACAGAGAGAGATCACAAGTAGACAGAGAGGCAAGCAGAGAGAGAGAGGAGGAAGCAGGCTCTCTGCTGAGCACAGAGCCGGATGCGGGACTCGATCCGAGGACCCTGAGATCATGACCTGAGCTGAAGGCAGAGGCATAACCCACTGAGCCACCCAGGCGCCCCTTCCTCCACTATTTTTGAACTCCCATATGTGGGCACTGCATCTGGGCTCTCTGCTGAAAGCCTCCCATGATCCTCCTGGGGGTTGGAGGACCCCCTCCCCCCACAAGGCAGCAAGGTTACATGACTAGGCCAAGGTGACTTGGCTGAGAGGGGCAGGGTCTGGGGAGTGTGAGCAAGAGACATTGAGATTGTGAGGCCAGGGGGCAACAGAGCCCAGGGTAGGGGCTGTGAAGCAGCTCCAGTGAGGGGGAGCCCTTGAGAGTGAGGGAGGAGGGGTGGGGAGCTGACAGGGCTCGGGGCAGGGCTGAGGCAGGACCGGGGCAGGACTGGCTGGAAGACATGCCTCTTGGGTGCCCTCTAGCGGGGACGTTCTCCCTGGCTAGGCGGCTCTGTGTGTCCGCATTCCAAGCGTTAGGAAATGACTAGATTCTCCCAGTGGGGGACGCGGCCCACAATAGGTACCCCTTCATAGCACCCCATTTTCAACCCTCCCTCACCTCCTCAGGCTCTGCCTCACCCCAGGCCTTGCTGCACAAGAGGAGGCCGTGGGAAAGCATCAAGCAGGAGGAGCGCCCTTAGCTGCCCTGGGACCCAGCCGTCACCCACCCACCAAGAGTTCTGGTGGCAGTTTCCCAGCGACCCTACTGGGGGAGACATTTCTCTCCTTTTTATTTTTATTTTTTAAAAAGATTTTATTTATTTATTTGACAGACGGAGATCACAAGTAGGCAGAGAGAGAGAAAGAGGGGGAAGCAGGCTCCCCACTGAGCAACCAGCCCAAGTGGGGCTTGATCCCAGGACCCTGGGATCATGACCCAAGCTGAAGGCAGAGGCTTAACCCCCTCAGCCACCCAGGCACCCCTCTCTTCTCCTTTTTAGATGAGAAATCTGAGGTCTAGAGGGTACACAGGCACCCCTTCCCTGATGCACACAGTGGCACTAGGGGGCTGGGCACCCTGAGTCTGCACTCTAGCTGAATGCACTTGACCCTGAGCGTCTGGGCATGGCAGCCTCTGGGGCTGGCTGAGGAATCGAACTGCCCTGCTGAAGACCCCGTAACACCCTCGTCTGAAGGGACCCTCTTGCAGACGCCAACAATTTGCCAGGTCTATAGACTGAAGTTTCAACCAACCCATCTGTGGCCTACATTCAGTGAGGCAGACAGGCCAGAACTTTCACGGGATAAGTGGGAGAAAGAGGCCAACGGAAGTGACTTACCATGGTAACCTGCACACCTTCGAGAAACGTATTGGTGGGGCAGCAGCCTCATCCCTGTGCGACTGCCTTCTGTGGCTGGGTGGCAGGGGTGGTATTCTACTGGGATGGACTCTGATATCAGGGGGCTGGTGGAACCCCGAATGGTAGAGGCTGAGTGGAGACTTTTTTTTTTAGATTTTATTTATTCATTTGATAGAAAGAGAGATCGCAAGTAGGCAGAGCAGCAGGCAGAGAGAGAAGAGGGGGAAGCAGGCTCCCTGCTAAGCAGAGAGTCACAGGCAGGGCTCGATCCCAGGACCCTGAGATCATGACCCGAGCCAAAGGCAGAGGCTTAACCCACTGAGCCACTCAGGCGCCCCTGAGTGGAGACTCTTAAGGGTAAGAGGCCAGGTGGAAGAGGGAACACAAGCAGGGACAGAGGGAGAGGGAGAAGCACACTCCCCACGGAGCAGGGAGCCAGATGTGGGGCTAAATCCCACGACCTTGGGATCATGACCTGAGCCAAAGGCAGATGCTTAACCACTGAACCACAGTTTTTTACAGGAGTTTTTGATAGAGGCTAATCATGGGGCTCCTAGGATTGAAGCAGCTGATTTCTACTACAGTGTCGCTCGAACAGTATAACGGGAAAACTCGAGGTCTTGTGGACAGAAACCTGTCCAGAGCCCGCACAGTCTAGAGTTTCTAGGCTTGAGATATGTTATTTAATGCATGAAGAAAGAAATGCATATATTGGTTACCGGGCCACACATTTGTGCTTTCAACTTGCTGACAGTTGTGGTCACAAAATCCTCTTTGTAATTCTATGTATTTTATTTTACAAATTTAAAAGCATCATTCCTGGGGCGCCTGGCTGGGGGTGGGGGGGTGCACAGTCGGTTAAGCATCTGACTTTTGGTTTTGGCTCAGGTCGCTGAGATCCAGCCGGGAGTGGAGTCGGGCTCCACGCTCAGTGGGGAATCTGCTTGAGACCCTCTCACTCTCTCTAAAATAAATAAATAACTTAAAAAAATGTGCATCATTCTGACCAAGTGTTCATGATGAATGGATAAACAACAGGTACATACAATGAGATATAATTCTACTTTTAAATTTTTTTTAAGATTTTATTTATTTATTTGACAGAGATCACAGAAGGCAGAGAGGCAGGCAGAGAGAGGGGGGGAAGCAGGCTCCCGGCTAAACAGAGAACGCGATGCGAGACTCCATCCCAGGACTCTGGGATCATGACCTGAGCTGAAGGTCAGAGGCTTTAACCCACTGAGCCACTCAGGCGCTCCATAATTCTACTCTTAAAGGGAAGGGGATTCTGACCCATGTTAGGACATGGATGGACCTTGAGGACATAACGCTGGTGAGTAAGCCGGAGACAAAAGGTCCCATACCCTATGATCGGGCAGGTCAAGTCAAACTGGGAAACAAAGTGTAAGGGTGATTACCATGGGGTTTAGGGGAAAGGAAAGTTTAAAGGGTAGAGAGTTTCAGATTTGCAAAGAGAGAAGTTTCTGGAGTGCTGTTTCACAACGGAGTGAGTATTTCTGACTAAACTCCACAGTTAAAATTGTTTAAGATGGGAAATGTTATGTTACGCTATTTTACCACAATTTTAAAAAGGCGGGATGCAATAAAACAACTTAAAGCCTTCAACGTTTTTTAAAAAAGCATGATTCTAACAGGGGTCCCTATGTTGTTACCCTCAAATGCTAAAGACCACCACAAGGTCCCCGGCACCCAAAAGGTTAAGAGTCCCGGCGTCTCCTATTGGCCGAACCTAGCAGGAATTCTGGGGGCGACCAGGGATTCTGGGAAGCGTAGTTTGCAGCCCCCAGCCGGAGCCTCGCGCTGTTGGGTGGGTTTGGGGCCGGGAGACAATGGCTGCAAGACCGGCATCCGGTCTGGCGGGGAATTCTCAGGATGCAAGCTCAGCGCGCCTGTGCCTACGCTGCGCACGGGCAGCCTCACACACAGTTACACGGCCGCGCACACCTGTCCCCTTGCACCATGCAGCACGTGGCGCTCCCCATTAGCAGTTTGCATCTTTTCCAATCTTAACTGCTCATCCAAGGATCTGCGGGTCAGGCTGGCAACTGCCCTCTTGCTCTCCTCTGACACATCCCCGCTGGAGCACAGACTTTGGCAGTGACCGTGGGAAGGATGTGCAGGCTACAGGTGACTGAGGGAGGAGCGTGCCAGTCAGAGGGCCCAAGCTTGTGCAAAGGCCCTAAGGCAGGAGCCTGCGTGGCCACTAGGGTGGGTGGGGGAGAACGGCAAGGGACGACGTAGGGTTGGCCTCGTTGGCCACGATGAGGTCTTCAGAAAAGACAGGGGCTGGGTTTTCCAGGTGAGCGCTGGAGCGCTGCCTATAGGGAATCGAATGACACTGACTGTTCCCTCTGGGTCTGCCGCGGAAGCCTCGGAAGTGACTCAGCAGAATTCCTGGGAGCTGGGGGCGGGTGTGAGGGATGCTCCAGAGGGGCTGGGGAGGGGCGGTGCCCGTGCGGAGGCCCTACCCCCAAGCTCTGGCGGCCCACGACGCACACCCGCCCACTGGCTGCAGGCTACCTAAGGCCCCATCCCCAGGAGGGATTGATGGTGGGATGTAGCCTGAGGATTTAGAGAAGAAGGAGGGAGCACCCTCCTGGCACCATCCCTGAGCCTGGGCTTGGCTGTCGGTGGGGCCGACTGAAAGGAACTGGCGTGGGTTGGGGGCTGGCTGTTGGTAGTTCCTAGACCCAGGCCTTTGGAAAGGAGCTGGATGGGCAGAGTTGGCCCGGTCTGAACTCCCTGCTGACTCAGCCGGGTCAAGCTCTCTTGGGAACTAACTCCCTTCCTCTGTATAAAGCGAATTGTTCAATAAACAGGCCTGCAAGGATAATCATAAATTTCCTGGTGGCACATTGGGCGTGCGTGTGTGTGTGTGTGCATGCGCAACGCCCCCATACACACCCAGGCTGGAACAGGTTTGAGTGTACCAGGGCAGCGGAAACAATATGCTAAGAACCGAGCCTCAGTTTTCCAATGAATAAAGTGGGTATAAGGACCCCAAGAATGAGCCTTGCTGGAGTTAGTGGCAAGTGGCGCGCTGCCCATCTAATTCCCCTAAATCACGGCAAGACCACACTCAGGCTCTTGCAACCAGGAGCAGGTGGCCTGAGAATGCGAATTAATAACTGCATGTCCCAGCTCCCAACATGCCTGCTTAGAGAAGCTGTCCACGACTACCAAGACAAAAGATACAGCGTGCTTCCTCCTAGGCGCGGGAGAGGAGGGGAACCCTACCCAAGACTCCGCAGCCCTCAGGGACCCTGCGTGGTCTCTACCTCCGGATGCGGCTGCGGAGCTCCTGACGGCCGCCAGGTGGCGCGAGAGACGCGCCTGCTTCGCCAAGCTGGGCGGGGCTGGGCCCGTCCTGGAGTAGGGGCTCCTCCCGAAGTCTTTGCCTCAAACCTATTTAGAAGCCCTTTGTACAAAAAAAAGAGAAAAAAATGCGCTCAAATATGAGTCAATATAGGTTTAATAACCGCCGGTCATTATATATTTCTGTGGTCAAATTATAACTGAACTAGCCTTCTCCGTCCTAGCCTGAGGCCTAGGGACCCCAGCATCCCTCTGAGTTGGGGGTCTAGAGCAGGGGCCTGCGGACGGTGTCCTGGCTGGGTTAGAGGAGAGAGAACTGGGTGGGGTGCTTCTCAGGGCAGGGAGGGTTAAGCCAGGCTTTAAAAGTGGGTAGAATTTGGGGAATGGGGGAGGGGATTCTAAAAGCTGGGAAGTTGGGGCACCTGGGTGGCTCAGTGAGTTAAAGCCTCTGCCTTCTGCAGGTCATGATCCCAGGACCCTGGGATCCAGCTGCATCTGGCCCTCTGCTCGGCAGAGAGCCTGCTTCCACCCCCCCAGCCCCTGCCCGCCTCTCAGTCTACTTGTGATCTCTGTCTGCCAAATAAATAAATAAAATGTTTAAAAGCTGGGAAGTAGAATAGGTTCCAACAAGTGGAGTGGGTCACTCAGGTGGGCAAGAGGATGGCATCTGGCAAGTGTGTGGGGCTGTGATGCCCAGCTTGGGAGTGGCCACACTTTGTCCCAGAGTGGTTTCAGGGACACTGACAAATATGGAGGCCACCATGGGCTGTGCTGGGCCCTGGGTATACAATGGCCCTGCCTGTTTTCTCCCAACATAACACCATCCATAGCTCCCCAGGGCTCCTGAGAAGAAACTGGGGGCCTCAGCCTGAACCTGCCAGCTAATGGCAGCTCCAAGTCGCATGGGTGAGAATGGACTGGACCGTGACTGACCAGGAAGCATAGCAGGTCGGGGTGGGGGGGCTGGTGAATATTCGGGGAGACCCAGGTCTTGACCCCCTTCCAGCCCGGACCTGATGCAGGTTGGAGGGAGGAAGGGCCCTGGGCTGGGAGATAGGTCTCAAAGTATCATTTCCAAAAAGCTAAGGTCGGGACATGTGGCTCGTTCAGTCAGTATAGAGCATGAGACTCTTGATCTTGGGGTCGGGAGTTTAAATCCCATGACGGTGGTGGAGATTACATTAAAAAATTAAAAAAAAAAATTGTCAGGGAACCTGGGTGACTCAATCGGTTGAGCGTCTGCCTTCGGCTCAGGTCATGATCCTGGAGTCCCAGGATGGAGCCTGCATCAGGCTCTCTTTTCAACTGGGGGCCTGCTTCTCCCTCTCCCTCTGCCTCCTGCTCCCTTTGCTTCTTGTTCTCTCTCTTGCTCTACCAAATAAATAAATAAAATCTTAAAATAAAATAAAATCTTTAAAGAAAAGCTAAACTCATGACTCTTATACAGTTAGACAAGGAGCATTTGTCAAAGATGTAATTCAACTTATTAATTAACAAGGGAGCACTAAGATAGTAAATTGATGCAAAGAACATTTGAGGAACTGTATTTTTCACTTTCTCCTACCCCCCTAAGAAATTGGCATTTATACAATTCATTTAAAAATGCTGGGATGAGGGGCGCCTGGGTGGCTCAGTGGGTTAAGCCGCTGCCTTCAGCTCAGGTCATGATCCCAGGGTCCTGGGATCGAGTCTCACATTGGGCTGTCTGCTCAGCAAAGAGCTTTTCTCTCTGCCTCTGCCTGCTTGTGTTCTCCCCCCCGACTCTGACAAATAAATAAATAAATAAAATCTTTAAAAAAAATAATTTTAAAAATGCTGGGATGAGGGGCACCTGGGTGGCTCAGTGGGTTAAGCATCTGCCTTGGGCTCAGGTCATGATCTTAGGGCCCTGGGATCGAGTTCTGCATCTCCCTCTCCTTGCTTCTCCCTCTGCCCCTCCCCCCTTGTTCTCAAATGAATAAATAAAATATTTATTTAAAAAATACTGGGATAGAGGCACCTGGGTGGCTCAGTGGGTTAAGCCTCTGCCTTCGGCTCAGGTCATGATCTCAGGGTCCTGGGATCAAGCCCCGCATCGGGCTCTCTGCTCAGCAGGGAGCCTGCTTCCCCTCTCTCTCTGCCTACTTGTGATCTCTCTCTCTCTCTGTCAAATAAATAAATAAAATATTTTTTTAAAAATACTAGGATAAGATTCCTAATTCAATACAAAACAAAACCTGACTAATGTCCTTTGGGGCAATCAAGAGTAACCTTTGAAATACGAATAGCATATAATTTCACTGACATGTGGAATTTAGAAAACAAACACAGGACCAAACAAGAGAACAAGTAGACTCTTAAATACAGAGAACAAACTGGTGATTACCAGAGGGGAGGTGGTGGGGGGTGGGCCGTGGATGAAATAGGCGAAGGGGATTAAGAGATACAAACTTAGAGTCATAAAATAAGTAAATCCCAGAGATGAAAAGTACAGCATAAGAGGGGGCCACCCATCTGCCTTCAGCTCAGGTCATGTCCTGGGATCGAGCCCCGCTCTGGGATCCCTGCTCAGCTGACAGTCTGCTTCTCCCTTTTGCTCTCTACCGACTTGTACTTTCTCAAATAAATAAAAAAAAATTTTTTTAAGATTTTATTTTATTTATTTGACAGAGAGAGATCACAAGTAGGCAGAGAGGCAGAGAGAGAGAGAGGAGGAAGCAGGCTCCCTGCTGAGCAGAGAGCCCGATGCGGGACTCGATCCCAGGACCCTGAGATCATGACCTGAGCCGAAGGCAGCGGCTTAACCTAGTGAGCCACCCAGGCGCCCTCAAATAAATAAAATTTTAAAAATAACAACAACCCAGCAACTTCTGTTGCTATCTTTTCTATCAGACACTAGTCCACAGGTTAACCTATAACTGAGCCCTTAAAAGAAAGCAAATAGCAAGGCAAACAGAAGTTTCCTAGAGAAGCGCCTGGGTGGCTCAGTCGCTGGGCTTTTGCCTTTGTCTCAAGTCATGATCCCGGGGTGCTGGGGGGTCCTGGGATCGAGCTCCGTATCAGGCTCCCTGCTTGGCTAGAAGCTTCTCCCTCCCTCTCCCACTCCTCTGATTGTGTTCCCTCTCTCGCTGTGTCTCTGTCAAATAACAAATAAAATCTTTAAATAAATCTTTAAATAAAATAAATAAAATCTTTTTTTTTAAGATTTTATTTATTTATTTGACAGAGAGAGAGATCACAAGCCTTTATATATTTATTTGACAGACAGAGATCACAAGTAGGCAGAGAGGCAGGCAGAGAGAGAGGAAGGGAAGCAGGCTCCCTGCTAAGCAGAGAGCCCAATGCAGGGTTCGACCCCATGACCCCGAGACCATGACCCGAGCTGAAGGCAGCGGCTTAATCCACTGAGCCACCCAGGCGCCCCAATAAATAAAATCTTTAAAAAAAAAAAAAAGAAGAAGAAGTTTCCTAGAGAGTTAAATCACCTGTAGATGCACTTGTTATACAAGGCAGTCCTGCTCTGGGCCCTATTTCTAGGTTTTGGATGAGTCTTCCTGACACAGGAGACGTGGATGCTCGGCGGTGACCCATGGCAGAGGTGGGAATTCTTCTGATCCGTTCTGGCCTCAGCCTCCTTAGCCAAGGGGCTCGGACCACATCTTCTGGCTCCTCCGACAGTCTCCACCTTCCAAGACCAATATTACCTCCCAGATGGACCCAGGATCCCCACTTCATTTTATTTCTACCCCTCTCGGGACATCTGTGTTTCCAATTGGCCAAAGGGCAAGGTACAGGGGATGACTGTGGCTATCTCTGCCTGTTGTTCTGCAGAGGACCCCAAATTTGAGAATTTGCCCTTGATTCCACCGAATGCCATTCAGTTCAAAAGGACTGAGCCAGTGGGGGGAGACCTGATATGCTCCTGGTGCTCAGGAGCTGGGAAACAAGGTCTGGTCTCTTAAGATAATAGGAGAGTCAGGCGCCTGGGTGGCTTAGTTGGTTGAGAGTCTCTGCCTTCTGCTCGGGTTCTGGGATGGAGCCCTGCATCGGGAGATTGCTTCTCCCTGCTGCTTCTGCCACACTCTCCCCCATGACTCCCCCCCTCCCCCGCTGTGTTTCTCTCTCACTGTCAAATAAATCAATTTTCTTTTCTTTTTTTTTTTTTAAGCTAATGGGAGAGTCTGAGACTTTGTGGATTCAGCAGGAAAGTGTTTGGCAGTTGACTGGTAATGTCTGCCATGAGTGCAAAAGTGAAAATAGGGGGATGCCTGGGTGGCTCAGTTGGTTGGGCAGCTGCCTTTGGCTCGGGTCATGACCCCACTGTCCTGGGATCGAGTCCCACATCGGGCTCTCTGCTCGTCGGGGAGCCTGCTTCTCCCTCTGCCTCTGCCTGCCATTCTGTCTGCCTGTGCTCGCTCTCTCCCCCCCCCCTCTGATAAATAAATAAAATCTTAAAAAAAAAAAAAGTGAAAATAGGCCGTAAATTCTGTATTTACCCGCCCATTTTCCTAGGATTGATGTGAGGATGGAATCAACATCGTCAATGAATATCTTCACGTTGCAAGAAATGGACACCACCACTGAATCTTGCCTAAAACAATGAATTTTGGCTTCTGTAACTGTCTAGGGATAATGAGACTTCAGGTACGGTATGATCAGAGTTCTGGCTCAATTTCTCTGAGACTCTCTTAGCATTGTCTTTTCCACAGGCCAGCTCTGTCTACAAGGCGACCAAATGCCTGCTACAAGTCCAGGTGGCACACCCACAGGTTACACTGACCTGGGGGGTCGACAGCACTGCTCTGAGCCAGCAGGCTAAGCGACAGCCCCGAGGTTGCTCCTCATTGGACAATTTCGGTCACATGCCCATCCCTGGAGCACAGATCGTCGTCTGGGTGGAGGGGTGGGGTGGGGAGGAGTGGGGTGGAGGGGGAGCAGGGAGGAGGAACAGGGTTGTCCCCCAGGCTCACAGTTGAGGGAAAGAGTGAACCGTGGAAGAAAACCAGTCCAAAGGAGGGAAAGGATGGATGCTGGGCAGGGGCGCCCGGAGAGCCCGTGGCTGGGAAGAGGACTGCCTGTTAAGAAACCCCTCCAGGCTGTCTGAGGACTGCAATAGGGCCGGCCGGCGGGGGAGACGGGAAGGAGCGCGGCAGCAAAGGGATGCAGGCTGGAAGGGGCGACTTTGGGGAAGGTGCCTCGGGTTGGAGATCTCAGAAACCACGCCCTGCAGGAAGCGACTCCGGCCTCCCGCCGGGAGCCTCCAAGTCCCCCTAGCCTCCTGGGGCGCTCTCGGCGGTCTCAACCGGCAGGAAGGGGGTTGGGGGGGTTCGGGGAGCCCGCCCGGCCCGAGACGCGGTGGGGGACTGAGGGAAGTACCGCGGAGCAGGGGTCGCCCCCTTCCCAGCTGAGTCTACAATTGGGAGGTCGGGAACCCTGCTCACTCGGATCCCACCCCATCCCGGCTCCTTGATTCCAGGCTCCCAGGCCCCCGGTCCCCCTCTGCGCGGCGCCCACACCGTCTCCCCGCCTACAAGCACGCTATTGGCGTTCCAGAGCTGCGCTCTCCTCGGATTGGTCCATCTCCGGGAGGCCACGCCCCGTCAGCTGCACAAAGCGGAGGCCCACCCCGCCTCGGTGCGCTGAGACTCCGCGGAAGCTGGGGACCCGCTCCCTGGCTGCGAGCTCTGCCGACCCGGAGGCGCAGCTGAGTCACGGACTCCGACGTGGGGGTTGTAATAGGAGCTGCGATCGTGGTTGTTATGAGCTCCAAATGCATGCACTTGGGCCTTGGGGTCTCCGTCCGTGTCTCCCTACCTAGACCCCGCCCCTGGGGCTCTATTACCTCGGTGGAACTGACTCACAAGTCCCCTCCACCCCCAGACTCCTCCATCCACTTCCCCTTCCTGCCCGTAGTGCTGGCGGTGGGTGATGGGTGGACTCATTTCATTATTAGTTACTTGATTATGAAGCTCGTACGGATCAGCAAGCTGAGACTCAGAGAGGGTAGGTAATCTGCCCTAAGTCACACAGCCGTCAGAGGTAGCCCATTACTAATAATGAGGAGTGGGTAATGTAATCATCCGTGCCTCACCCTCCTCTAGTTTCTCCCCAAATACACTGGAGACCATAAGCTAAACCAGGGAGGGGTGGTCAGGATGACAGAAAGGTGTCCCCGGGCAAGTTGTCTGGGGGTTGGAGGAGGGCATTTCAATAAGAAAACTTGGCAGTGGTATTTAGAGAGCCTGCACAGACTTTGTTCCCACCTCGCCCTCCCAGGCAAGTTTGGCCTCCTTGAACTTTACTCACCTCTGAACTCACCTCTGAAATGGGATAATAACAGCTGTGAGGATTAGATCAGACCTGCCCGGCGCCCGGCACACGGAAGAGGCTAGACAGGGAGCATCTTTGGGTACCATGAAGACCCTGTGAAGGGTCCAAAGTCCACAGAGCATCCTTAGAGTAGGGTGGACCTGTTCAGTGGGGGCAGAGAGAGAGAATCCACAAGCAGACTCCATGCTGAGCACAGAGCTGGAGGCAGGGCTCAACCCCGGAGATCACGACCTAGGCCAAACCAAGAGTCACCAGCTCAATGGACTGAGCCACCCACATGCCTGCGGATGGCCCTTCTGAAGCTCTGGGAGAGGGTGGGCAGGTGCGGGGGACACTGGCCAGGACTCCTGGGGTCAAGCTTGATGCGTGTGGCATATCTCCAGGTGTGTTTCACCTGTGTCCTCAGTGGCCAGGGCTTCCCTTTACTTGTCCCCCACACCTGGGGGACATGTAGCCCTGGTCTCCTGTATTTATAGCTCACCTTCTCTGCCAGTGAGAACCTGGCTGCCATTATCCTAATGTTTCTGTTTATTTTCTCCGTCCCCTGATGCACCCCTGTCTCCCATGGCCACCACCACCCTGCAGAGGTTTTTCTCCCCGGCTCAGCCACCCGGCCTCCACTGGATCTCACCCCACATGGGCTTGGATGCCCTTCACCTCCCCTGCCTGGAGACGCTCTCCCCTCCACTGAGCCCCAACTCCTGCGCATCCCCCGGGGAAGCCCTCTCCACCTACCAGCCTCTGGACCTCCACCCCTACTCAGAGCCACGGTGTGGGTGTCCACTTTGCTCTGCCCCAGCTGCCGGCCCCAGCGAATGACTTTACGACTCAGTTGTTCCAGAAGGGAAAGGAAAAGAGAAGGGGACAAAGAAAAAAGGAAGGTGTCTTCTCTGTTTCCTGCTTTATCTTGAGAACTTGTGCCAAGTATGCATTTATACCAACGCACTTCCTTTCGATTTAACAAGATACCCAAACCCACGCCCCCCCCAGCACACCTGCTGGGAGAGTTGATGGGGGGGGGCAGAATGCTTGGGGGGGGGTTAGGCTGCTGGGGAGGGCTGGAAAGGGCAGGGTGGGGAAGGGGGCGCCCTGGGGAGACGCAGACTGGGCAGGCGGCCTCCTATCCTCTTAGCTTCCTCCCCAGACAATAGGCTGCCTTCTGCGGCGGGAGATAAGGGCCAAGTCCGGCAGACGGATGGAATCCCGGCCTCCTGTTTGCGGCCAGTCCGGAGCAGGCTGCTTCCCTGGGGCTGCCCCCACTTCCCCCGCCAGCCTGTGGGTTTCTGGTCCCCATCACCCTGAGCCTTTGAGAAAGGGAGGTGCTGAGGCCTGCCTTGGCTCCAGGACCCAATCACTCAAGGATAATGTTTTATTTTATTATTATTTTTTTTTTTAAGATTTTTATTTATTTATTTATTTGACAGAGAGAGAGAGAGATCACAAGTAGGCTGAGAGGCAGACAGAGAGAGAGAGGGAAGCAGGCTCCTGCTGAGCAGAGAGCCTGATGCGGAACTCGATCCCAGGACCCTGAGATCATGACCTGAGCCGAAGGCAATGGCCTAATCCACTGAGCCACCCAGGCGCCCCGGATAATGTTTTATTTTAGTTTTAGTTAGGGATTTTTTGTTTTCTTTCTTTTTTTTTTTTTTAAATTGAGGCTTCCAGTACCTGAAGTACACAGACCTTTACCACTCAAGACTCCGTGTGCGTTGTTGATACGAGGGTGTGGACCAGGACTTCGGCCAGTGAGGCCCAGGATGGCCCCTGTGGTGGGCAGCACTTGGGCCGAGCAGAAGGTGAGCTGAATAGCTTTGTTCAGGGGTGGAAAGAACCTAAAATTTCTCAACAATTTGTATATGCGTTATATGTTGAAATGATCATATTTGATGCACATTAATGGGTTAAATAAAGTATACCACTAAACATTGATTTCACTGATTTTTCTTTTTTAATGTGGCAGCTAGAACACTTCAAGTTACACCAGTGGCTGGTATGGAAAATTTCGAGCCCCCCAGGCCCCCTGGAGCCCCTGCCCCATCAGCACCTCCCCAGAGGTCACTTGCTGCAGTCATCCCAGACTAGCTTGGATTTTTTTTTTTTTTTAAAGATTTTATTTATTTATTCGACAGACAGAGATCACAGGTAGGCATAGAGGCAGGCAGAGAGAGAGAGAGAGTGAGAAACAGGCTTCCCGCTGAGTAGAGAGCCTGATGTGGGGCTCGATCCCAGGACCCTGGGATCAGACCTGAGCTGAAGGCAGAGGCTTCAACCCACTGAGCCACCCAGGCGCCCCACTTGGATTGTTTTTGAATTTAGGTAAATGGTGTCGCACAGCAAGAGGCATCTGTGTGATGGCGTACTCACGGGGAATTTACCAATTCAGACCCTGGATGGGACAAGGGGACCACAGCAGGGTCCTTGCCCTGGAGAGCCCACAAATGACAGAAATGATGCCCAGGGTCCCGGGGGTTGCAGAGGGGAAGGAGGGCCTGAGCCAGGCAAGGGTCCCATCCGGACTATATGGGGTTGAACTGTGGCTGCCCCCTCCCACCTCCAAATTTGTAACCACCTGGAACCTCAGAACATGAGGTTCTGCATTTGGAAGTAAAGTCTTCGCAGATGTCACCAGCTAGGGCTCCCGCACGAGGTGCTGGATTGTGAACAGCCCGAAATCCCATGGACGCGGTGTCTTTGTAGGGGAAAGGAGAGGGGATTCGTGTAGAGCGGGATGTGAGGATGGAGACCATGGGAAGGCAGGGAAGAGATGGAGCCACGCGGCCACAAGCCTAGGGCTGCTGGGGGCCACCAGAGGGTGCCTAAGTGGGGAGGATCCTCTCCCAGGGCCTCCCAAGCAAGCCCGATTTCTGGCTACTGGCCTCCAGAACCCTAAGGGAAGTCCTGTTGTTTTGAGCTGTGCGGCTTGAGGTACTTTTCTTTGGCGGCGCCAGGAAACTCATTTGTGGAGCAGGAGGGGAGGGAGCCTGGGCAGCCTCACCCACCCAGCCACAGAGGGGAAACTGAGGCCCTGGGAGCAAAAGAGTGAGAGCTGCTTGCGGAACCTGGGTTTGGGGCCCGGTCCTGACTCGCTGGACCTCCCCAGGCAAGTCAGTGCACCTCTCTGAGTAGCACTGTCCCCGAAGTGGCGCTGCTGGGGCTGGACAGGGACCCACCAAGCAGGACTGATAGCACAGTGGATGGTGGGGAGGAGGCGCTGTCCCTCAGAACCCCACAGGTGCCCTCAAGTGGCTCCCAGAGTGGTGTAGACGTGCTGAGAATCTCCTAAAACCACTGTGTGGTCAGAGCCTGCAGTGTCCTGGAACAGTGGCCTCGGAGACACTCCTTTATTGGGATTTTATGTTGGTTTTACCAATAACCCCAAGACTAGAACAGAGGCTATTTCTTGGGGATGCTGCTGCCCTCCGCCCCCCACGAGCCCCGCCAGACTGGGGGAGCTAAGGGGAGGGAAGGGGACTCTGCTGGCCCTTCCGACCTCCATCTTCCCACCTGGGGTGTGGGAAGCCCGGGACAGCGGGAGAGGAAGGGACAGAGGGGTCCCGCTCTGTTTCGGAGGCTCGTTCTGGAGGAGGGAAGCTGTGCAATATTACCACTGGCCATGACCCGAGGAGGCTTGAGGTCCCCAGGCGCCTATGTGGCCCTGCTCTCACTCCCCACTGCCAGCCCTGCTCACGGTGTCACTTCTGTCCCCAAAACAGAAACTGCTTTCTGGGCACATCCTCTGGGTTTTGCTTGGCTGGCCCTTGAGGCCCTCAGAATTGGGGCCTCTACCCCAGGTGTGGAGAGTCCCCTCCTGCGGGCTGCATTTCTTTCCCCAGCCTCTGCCCCAGGCTGGCTTCTCCTCACCATCTTCCTACAGGTGACAACGGGGGCAGCGCACACTCCTGCTCAGCGCCCCCATGGCTCCCCAGCGCTCTCAGGATAAACCCCGTGAGCACAGGCCTGCAGGTCTGGCCTCTGCAATTCTGTCACCTTCCTCTGCACCGCAGATCTAACCTAAGCTGGCCCCTCAACTCCTACTCCTCTGCTGACTCCAGACGATGCAACCCCTTTTCCAGAACACTCCCCCACCACCCTGTGGGGTCGGCAGCATTGCCTCCTTTTTACAAAACATGATCCCACTCGGAGGCTGTCTGTGCACTGACCTCTGTGTCTTTGGGCTCCCTTTTTCACTCCAGTGGTGTGTGTTTCTGTCTCCTCCCAGAAGGGCGCTGTCTCGTTTACTGGGTGACGCGGTAAGTCACGAAGTCAGGTGCGGCCGCCATTCAGCTCCCGACCCTGTGAATGAGACTCCTCCAGAGACCTCATTCCTATTCCATTCAAATTCGTATTTCCTTTAATCCTTTATTGTCTAGGCTACTTCGCACCGCATCCTTGGGGCTCGTCCGCGGTGTGTGCTTTTCTTTTTGACGGGTGAGTAATATTCCATTTATGGATGGACCACATTCTGTTTGTCCATCATCCATCGACAGACCCTTGGGTCGCTCCCACCTTTTGGCCAGTGGGAGTCACGTGGCTGTGAATATGGCCCCACAAATACAGAGTCCCCGCTTTCAATTCACTGGGTATAGACCCAGGGAGGAATTGCTGGATCACAAGGTCATTCTTTGGGGGTTGGTTTCAGAGAGGGGCACGTTTCACAACTTGGCCAAGAGAATTCAGGGAAGATGTGCTAGAGGGGTTGGGAAAGTGTTTCTCTCTCTCTCTTTCTCTTTTTAAGTAGGCTTCCTGCCCAACCTAGTGATTGAACTCACGACCCTGAGATGAAGAGTCACGTGCTCTAACAACACAACCAGCCAGAAGCCCCAGTATTTCTTTGATGTGCAAAGATAGTCCTCTGCAAAGAGCTGCTGGAATTGGGGAGTCTGGAGTCTGTGAACCTGGGTGGGAAATAATCGCGTGCTGATGGTCACTAACTGAGTTTAGCATTTCCCTCCTTTATGTAAGTGAGCAACAAACCCACCCAGGGCGCAGGTCTTGGTCACCAACAGTGTCACTGATGGCTTTAGCCCATGTTACTCTTCCTGGGGAAATTTCAGATTATCATTTAGACTCAAGTCATGGTAATTCTTGAATCCACCATGAGATATTATTTTTTAGTGTATCATTAAGAAGCACACATATTAGCATATCACATTTAAACAATATGTTGACAACTTTATTTATTTATTTTTTTAAGATTTATTTATTTATTTATTTGACAGAAAGAGATCACAAGTAGGCAGAGAGGCAGGCAGAGAGAGAGAGAGAGGAGGAAGCAGGCTCCCTGCTGAGCAATGAGCCCGAGGTGGGGCTTGATCCTAGGACACTAATGCTGGGATCATGACTGGAGTCGAAGGCAGAGGCTTTAACCCACTGAGCCACCCAGGCGCCCCTGACCTTATGTGTTTAAATCATGATGCCAAGAAGGAGTTTATCAGTTGTCAAAAGCCTAGTCTAGATAATGTTAGGAAAATGATGTGATGTTTGGAGCCCTGGTAGCCATTTTTTTACTCTGAGGTGCTCAGCCTGATGGCAAAGCTGACTCAATAAGAATAGCAGAGGAGTGGGGGAAGTTCCAGGGTCCTTTCCCAGCTATTACCAGAATTAACCAACCCTGGAAACTCCCCTCTTTGGGACTTCTTGTCTCTTGCCATTAACTAATGGATTCGTTGTTTGGTGAGCTAAGTCAGGGTTTTCTTTTTCTTTCTGTCTTCTCTTTTTAAAAAAAAAAAAGAAAAAGATTTTATTTATTTATTTGACAGAGATCATAGGAGGCAGAGAGAGAGAGGGAAGCGGGCTCTCCGCTGAGCAGAGAGCCCAAGCCGGCTCTCAGTGCCAGGACCCTGAGATCATGACCTCAGTCGAAGGCAGTTACTCAACCTTTGGAGCCACCCAGGCCTCCCTTTCTCTGTCAAATAAATAAATAAATAAATAAAATCTTTAAAAAAATCACAAGAAGGGAAAATACACCTAGCAAATCCACGTGTAAGTGGACACACACGGTTCAGACCCACGTTGCCCAGGGCAGGGCGAAGCAGGCAATGGCGGCAGCTCTGGAGACCTATGGGGAGGGTGTGAGTGAGTGGAGAGGGACCAGGAAGGGAAGCAGGACGGGGGCGCAGAGGCCAGACCATCAGGGACCCTGACGTGCTGGGCGCTGGGCCCTGGGGAGCCATGGGAGAGGTCTAAGTGAGAGGGGCCCCAGCACACTTGCCTTCTTAGAAGCCACTTGGGCTGTCCTGGTGGACACCTTGGGGGCAGCTGTACTAGGGAGACACGCTTGTGACCCTTGTCCCCCCGCTCCCCCGAGCATCAGGAATTGATCAGAACAGCGCGCGGGCCTCACTGAACCCGGGAAGACAGACTCCTTGTTCCTCGTAGCTGACCCGGATGGGCTGTGTCCAGGCCCCGGCAGCAGTGGATGGCTACCCCGTTTGGTAGAAGGTGCCGAGGCCAGAGACGGGCCCGTCCCACTGAGGTTTTGCAGCGCGGGTGGGGGGGAGCCCTAAGGGGCGCTGGCCCTTCGGGACAGGGGTGGGGCGGTGGCCCGCGCTAGGAGACCAAGGCTCGCCACCAGCCAGGGGCCTCTCCACGGCCAAGGAATCCAGGCCCACTCCTGGCAAGGATGTCTTGGCAGGAGTGAGGCTCTGCCCGGGGTGCTAATGCCCTCTTAATTAGCCAGGCTCTTGCCAGGCACCTGCCGCCGCAGCCTCACTCTGCGAAACACGCCTGGGCCTCAGGGCCAGAGCAGCATCTGCCCCCCTGGCAGGTGCGGCGTCCTGGCACCCCGAAAACGGCACATCCCTCCTTAAAGCTGGACTAGGGCCTTTTTCGTTCTCTCCAGGCCTCAGTGGCCCTGTCTGTAACCGGAAGGCGCAACAGCCAGAGACTGGCAGGGGTGTTGGCCAGGACGGGGTGAGGGGGCGATGGCCTCCTTGTGCCCGCCTTGGCTCTGTCCCCACAGTGCTGGGGGGCAGCCTGTGGCCTTGGATGGCACAGGGGTCCTGGAGTCCTGCCCTGGAGGGATGCAGGCCGTACCAGGCTGCCTCGAGGGGCCCCCTTCCACAGCAGAACAACGGAAGCCATTCACAGGCTCCGGCCTCCAGGCAGGTCATTTATGGAGGGCTGAGCCGGGGACATCTGGACGTCTGTGACGTGGACAGCGCCTCTGGCCCCTCACCGCCCCGGCCACACTCCCCTCCTTCTGAGGGACAGGAGGCCCAGTCCCCATCACGCAGCTCTGAGGATGCTGGCTCAGAGCTCCCAGGACAGCCTCAGGCCCTGCCCTTTTGCAGACGACAAACCAAAGCTTCAGGGGGGCTGTGATGAGCCAGAGGAGCCCCAAGCCCCGGTCTCTGGGTGATAGTCAAAGAGAAGCTTTGGGTGGGGGAGGGGTTGGGGGTGGCGTGTGAGGTCTCCAGGGACTCCCTGGGTCTGGTGTGAGGCTGCCAAGCTGGGTGTGAAGGGGGAGCCCCGGGGGAGAGGTGTGAGGAGGCTGGGGGCTGGGGGCTGGGAGGCTGGGGAGGCTGTAGTGCCTGGAAGGAAGGGGTGTGACCCCTGCTCAAGGCAAGAGGGGGAGCAGCCCCCCCGGGAGGGAGTACCCGGGAGTTTGGGTCCTCATACTATCACACCTAGCGGCGTGATTTGGATGTGTTCTTTTTTCCCCCCAAAAGTGATGGGTTTTTAAAATTGGGGTAAAATTTACATAACATACAACTTACTGTTTTACAGTATATACTTCTAGGGCGCCCGGGTTGTTCAGTCGGTTAAGCGTCCAGCTTCGGCTCAGGTGGTGATCTCAGAGTCCTGGGATCGAGTCCCGCATCGGGCTCACTGCTCAGTGGGGAGTCTGCTTCTCCCTCTCCCTCTGCCTGCTGCTCCCCCTTGCTGTGGTGGCTCTCTCTGTCAAAAAAATTAAAAAAAAAAAATTAAAAAAATATATACTTCTGGGGCACCTGGGTGGCTCAGTGGGTTAAAGCCTCTGCCTTCAGCTCAGGTTATGATCCCAGGATCCTGGGATCCAGCCCCGAGGCGGGCTCTCTGCTCAGCAGGGAGTCTGCTTCCTCCTCTCTCTCTGCCTGCCTCTCCTCCTACTTGTGATCTCCGTCTGTCAAATAAATAAATAAAATCTTAAAAAATATATATATATATGTATATATATATATTTCTGTAGTATTAACTACATGCACCAGCACCTGTCCCTAACTCCAGAGCATTTCTCTCACCCCAGAAGGAACCCTGCACCCATCAGGCAGTTCCTCCCCATCCCCCAGCAACCACCCATCTGCCTTCTGTAGGGTGTGTCCCTTCCTCTCATCTGGGAAACAGGGAAGACTCCCAGCTCATCAGAAGGTTAAAGCAGATAAAGTTCTCAGCACAATGCCTGGAGCTTTTATGAGAATGAATGCCTGCCTCCCCAACCAGACAGACCCTGTGCCCCACAAGGGCAGAGCCCAGCGAGAGGGTCCCCAGGAGCCGGTCAAGCTAGCACCCAGCTCTCAGGCTGGGGAAGATTCCTGCCTTGAGGACCCCTGGGGGCCTGGGGTGTAGGAGGCACTGGATAGCCTGGCTCACCTCAGGAAGGGGTAGAGGTGAGCCCACGACCAGTCCAGGCAGTCATTATCCCCGACCGAGCTGGGAGCGTCAGTCCTGTAGGAATTTCATGACTCTGCACATGCCCTAGTGTAAAGAGGTGGTATAGACAGCCCTGGAGACTAGGAGGGGGGGCTCTTTGGGAAGGGTCACCAAGGGATGGAAGCAAGATGCAGAGAAAGAAGCTGAAGCCAAGACAAATATGTAAACAAGGCCCTCAGAAATAAAGCTATGCATTTCCGTATCTAATATCTATCACTATCTTCTATCCATCTATCATCTGTCAACCTATGCATCTGTTTATCTACCTATCCATCTATCATCCATCTTTCTACCTATCATTTATCAATCTATCCATCCACCATCCATCCACCCCCTATCATCTATCCCTCCAACCATCTATCTTCCCATCTATCATCTATCAATCTATTTATTCATCCATACAACATCTATCTACCTATCTATCCATCTTCTTTCCCCTACCTACCATCCATCCATCTATCCACCCAACCACCCATCATCCATCATCTATCAACCTACCATCCATCCATCCATCTGTCCATCCATCCATCCATTCATCATCTATCAACCTACAGTCCATCCATCCATTCATCATTCATCAACCTACCATCCATCCATCCATCCATCCGCCCATCCATCCATCCACTTATCTCTCTATCAACCTACAGTCCATCCATCCATCCATTCATCATTCATCAACCTACCATCCATCCATCCATCCATCCGCCCATCCATCCATCCACTTATCTCTCTATCAACCTACAGTCCGTCCATCCATCCATCCATTCATCATTCATCAACCTACCATCCATCTATCCATCCATCCGTCCATCCATCCGTCCACCCATTCATCCACTTATCCATCTATCAACCTACCATCCATCCATCCATCCGCCCATCCATCCATCCACTTATCTCTCTATCAACCTACAGTCCATCCATCCATTCATCATTCATCAACCTACCATCCATCTATCCATCCATCCGTCCATCCATCCGTCCATCCATTCATCCACTTATCCATCTATCAACCTACCATCCATCCATCCATCCATCCGCCCATCCATCCATCCACTTATCTCTCTATCAACCTACAGTCCATCCATCCATCCATTCATCATTCATCAACCTACCATCCATCTATCCATCCATCCGTCCATCCATCCGTCCATCCATTCATCCACTTATCCATCTATCAACCTACAGTCCATCCATCCATCCATTCATCATCTATCAACCTACCATCCATCTATCCATCCATCCGTCCATCCATCCACTTATCCATCTATCAACCTACAGTCCATCCATCCATCCATTCATCATTCATCAACCTACCATCCATCTATCCATCCATCCGTCCATCCATCCACTTATCCATCTATCAACCTACAGTCCATCCATCCATCCATTCATCATTCATCAACCTACCATCCATCTATCCAACCATCCATCATCTCTGCACCTCTGTCTGCCTAACACATTTCCGAATCATCATAGAGAGGTCGGTGTGGTGGGCAGTGGTCGGAACACCGGGAGGGCAGCCCTCTCACACAGAGCTATGGCACAGGAGAAAAGAGGGCTTTACAACGTCTCCCAGGTTTTATTATTGTCATGAAAAATAACACATACGTAAAAAACACTGAAGCATGGCGCAGCCGCCTGTGCTCTCCCGGCCAGCGCAGAAATCACATTCCATCTATCCCACCGACCCCCCCCGCCGCCGCAACACACAACATTTTCTTGGAGGGGGGGCTGGGTATTTTATTTTTTATTTTTATTCTTGGTAGGTTTTTCCAAAGCCTTTTATTATGGAAATGTCCACAAACAGTTATTAAAGTAGAGACGATCATGCAGGGAGCCCTACGTATCCGCCACCCTGTCTGGAATATTGTAAGACAAACTCAGTTGTTCCTGCTGTTCCAAGTGCAGGACTTTCGGGAGGGAAGGTAAAGACATTTGGTTGCTGTTTCTAATAGGATGTTGTGCTGAGATTACGTCTCCCTCGGCATTTTTCTGAGAAACTCTGCAGGTGTCATTACTCCCATCTGACAGGCAAGGAAGCCGAGGCACCAGAGGGAAGTAAGTAATTCACTGAAGGTCCCGTGGCAAGTATGCATCAGAGCCAGGACGTGAGGGGCGTCAGGGTCTACTCCTTGACTTCTGTGCCAGGTGCACCTTGGGATCTCATCTCAGGAACCCCTGCTCGCCGTGGGTGGGCTCAGGGATCCCCCCCGAGGCTGCTCGGCTTGGGGAGAAGAGGTCTGGGTCTCCGTGGGTCAAGGTCCTCACCTGGGGAACTGGGTTTGGGGCCATCTGAGCAGCCCTTCCCAGTGGCCCCATTTCCCTCCCCCGATCAGGCACATGCCACAAGGTGGCCTGCCCAGGAGCCACTCAGGTCTGGTTCCCGCCACGTCCTCCTTCCAGGGCAGCTCAGGTGGCACCTGGGCTCCCATGGGGCCCGGGGACACAGTGACCGTGTTCCTGTCCTTCCCCTGCGGGACCTGAGGCAGGGTCTGCCGACAGCACCGTGTGACTGTGCTGGACACAGAGGTGCCCAGTGTAACCGAAACATGGGCCGGGAGAAGGCCAGTGGAGGGCACACGACATGGGGACAAAGCAGCAGGTGACTTTTGAAATGCTCTTTTGCTCAACTTGCCTGAGATTTTGTGCCTGTATTGGCTTCCCAATATAATTGATTATCATAATAAATATCTTTTTTTAAAAAAGATTTTATTTATTTATTTGACAGACAGAGATCACAAGTAGGCAGAGAGGCAGGCAGAGAGAGAGAGAGGAAGGGAAGCAGGCTCCCTGCTGAGCAGAGAGCCGGATGTGGGGTTCGATCCCAGGACCCTGGGATCATGACCTGAGCCGAAGGCAGAGGCTTAACCCACTGAGCCACCCAGGCGCCCCAGTAATAAATATCTTTTTTTTTTAAAGGTTTTATTTATTTATTTGACAGACAGAGATCACAAGTAGGCAGAGAGAGAGAGAGAGGAGGAAGCAGGCTCCCGCTGAGCAGAGAGCCCGATGCGGGGCTCGATCCCAGAACCCTGGGATCATGACCGGAGCTGAAGGCAGAGGCTTTAACCCGCTGAGCCACCCAGGCGCCCCAGTAATAAATATCTTTTAAAGCCAAGAAGCTTCCGGGTGCCTAGCTGGCTCCGTCAACAGAGGCATGCGACTCTCGATCTCAAGGTGGTGAGTTCGGGCCTCACGTTGGGTGTTGAGATTACTTATTTAAAAAAAAAAAGAGAGGCTTCCCTCTTACCCCATCCAAGGCTCTTTGGTCATGAGATCCAGACATGTGGTTGTTTGCCCACTCCATAGGACACCCTCGCTCCTGGCAGCTTCATTGGGCCAGGGCTTCCTCACTTCCAAATCTCCAGGCAAGCTAGTGCACGGCACATACATACCACCCGCATTGGCACTGGACAGAGGATGGAGTGAGCTCCCCATTACCAGAGGCATTCAAAGCAAGACTGGACAGCCTTCATTTTCTTACACGGTACACAGGGCATGGTCGGGCAAGGAGATGCACAAAAACATGCCGGTGTGTGGTTGAGGACTACACTGTTGGGAGGGGGGCCTGGCCAAAGCAAGGCATCCACCGCAACAATCCAAATGTCCATCCATACGGCGCCAGGTAAACAAACACAGCCCACAGTGCTGTGGAATGTTCTAGAACAGGAAAGAAGAACAAGGAAGCCGCTTTTGTACTGAAGCCCAAATGGCGTTAAGATAACCAAGTAAGAGGCAGCTGGCTGGCTCATTCCGGAGAGCACGCGCCTCTTGATCCCTGGGGTCATGAGTTTGAGTCCCATGGTGGTTGTCTTAAAAAAGAAAAAAAAAAAAGAATAAAAAGATACATCAAGTGACAGAAGAATAGCAAATAATG
This sequence comes from Mustela erminea, assembly GCF_009829155.1. NCBI lineage: Eukaryota > Metazoa > Chordata > Mammalia > Carnivora > Mustelidae > Mustela > Mustela erminea. The sequence goes on from NC_045633.1 coordinate 28,525,013, forward strand.
GAGAGAAGAATACAAAGGCAGTTGCTTGCCTTCATGTGAAGACAGGGACACATAAGTGACAAATTTAACTGCCGATGATGACAAGGGCCACCTTAAGTTTTTGATTATTTGAGTCATGAAACCTATTGTCTATTCAGGGAAAAAAAAAAAAAAGCAACTTAAATACTAGTAACTTAGTTCCACATCCATCGAAATTCACCCCAGTGCTTCCTATACTGACCCCAGTAACCCCAGCAACCTGCAGGCTCAATTTTGGTCACTGGGATTGTCCTTGTCCTGTGGGCAGGTCCCGGGGGGGCTTTCCTCTTCCTCCTACCTCTGCCCTTTGCAACATTCAATTTTAATTTATCCAACAAATAGGCACAAGGCTCTGAGTTCTGATGGATCCTAAAGGCTTCCCACGACTCTGCCTTCGCTTCACTGCAGGACTAGGGTCCTGGGGATTCCTGGGGACTCTGGGGGCCAGAGAAGATCCGTCTGTGTCCCCAGGATCCTCCTGTCCATGTTGTTAGTGAACAATAAAACAGCGATGTTTGCTGCGCACTGACCACATGCCAGGCACTGTCTCCTAGGTGCCTGATGAGCCACCAACTTTAGCTTCTACTGTCCTTCTCGGCATTTCTGCTGGTGCGGGTGCTGTCACCATGACCCCTTCAGAGAGGGCAAAGCTGAGAGCCAGAGATGTGCATTTGAACCCAGACTGTTGCAAACCCATCTGGACTCTGGACTTGTCAGTCTTTCTTTCTTTCTTTTTTTAAAAGATTTTATTTATTTATTTGTCAGAGAGAGAGAGAGAGAGCGAGCACAGGCAGAGTGGCAGGCAGAGACAGAGAGAGAAGCAGGCTCAAGGAGCCAGATGTGGGACTCGATCCCAGGACGCTGGGATCATGACCTGAGTGGAAGGCAGACGCTTAACCAACTGAGCCACCCAGGCTTCTCGACTTGCCAGTCTTTCTAGACTGGCATCGCCTGGGAAGAAGTGGACCCTCCCCCACCTCTGATCTGATTGAGGGGCAGGAGCCCTTCCTGGCCTCCAGGCTGTAGAGCTGTAGGAGGGACCTTTTGGCCAGAGCTGGGGCAGGGAACTGCAGACCAGAGGGAGGGGCCACCCATTCCTGATCCCAATAGGCGAGTCTCAGCATCCTCCAGTCCCCCTGCCAGCACCAAGCTGGGCAGCACACAGCCTTCTGGAAACGCCTACAACTATTCATCCGCCTTCCTTTGAGCCTTGGAGGAGGTTGGCCAGAGGTCTGGGATCTTTCTAATTAGATGCACGGCTTCCAGGGGACTGGAAGGGCTCCGGAGGGTGGACAGGAACAGTGTCTGAGCTCCATGCCCCCAGGGACACTGAGACCCTCCTGAGATGGGGGATTTGTATCTCTTCTACAACAATGGAAGCTCAGAGAGTTTAGGCAACTTGCCTGAAGTCACAGAGCCAGGGAGATCCTGGGTTTCAAGCCTAAGGGATAACCTAAAAATGAGAAATTTTTGATGTTCCGGGCTCTTGAGGGATGGGTTTCGTGGGGCAGGAGGATATGGTCACTGCCTGCCTGGGGTTCTAGGCCCTGCCATTTGGCCCCGAGACCTTGTGGGCAGCTTGTGGTCATGCTGGCATTCCACGAGCTTGCTTGGCATGTGGGGAATGTCCCAGCAAAAGTCCTGGCCTTAGAAAAGGGAAGTGTTCCTAGAAGGGGGAGGACGTGGCAGGGTGGCGGTGAAGGGCCTGCGGGGAGTGTCCCCTTCGAGGGAGAATGGTACAGTTGGGGTCCTGAAGGAGGAGGGCTTCGACCAGTTCAGCCACCTAGAAAGTGGGAGCCTGGGGGTACACATTGAAGGGCACACTGGTCCTGGAGCCCCCAGCCCGCCCACGCCCTTCAGACTGTGGGGCCAGGAGTGGGTCCCACCTCTGAGCAGCCCACCCCACCGCCAGAACCCTGAGACTTCTGCAACCCCAGAATGGGAACAGCAGTCTCTTGTCTCTGCCACTACCTTGAAGAACTAATTTGGGCCAGCTAGGCGGAATGCTTGGTCTGAGGGCAGGGTCTGGGTGGCCTGCAGGGAAGTGTCTTACAAGGCCTGAGCTGGGTGAGTTGGGGTCTGTGGGCCCTTCCCCCAGCTCCTGTCCAGCCCCACGCCTGTTTGGCTCACCCGCCCCTGCGCCGCGGGGGTGAGTGCACCCTCCCTCCTTTAAAGCTCTGCTTCTAAGGCCACCTCCTCCGAGCAGCCTCCGGTCCGCCCCCACCCAGTACAGATCTGTTCTGCGGTCTCTGCGGTCTCTGTCACAGCCTCAAACCCTTCCTCCCCGCTAGGCTTAGAACGGGGAGGACTCCGACCGGTCCCGAGCTCCGGGTGGGTCCTCAGGCTGCGGCGCTGCGGGGGTGGGACCCTGACACTGGGGGGCGCGAGCTGGGGGCGCTTCCGAGGGCGGCCGTGCAGAACCGGGGAACGCGGAGACCCCAGCAGCCATCCGCGCCCCTTGAGTCCCCGCGCCGCGCGCTCCCTGAGCCCCCTCCCCTGCCGAGCCCCGGGGCGGGGCGGGGGCGGGGCCCCGCGACGCTGACGTCACCGCGCCTAGAAAGGGGCCCGCGCGCCGCGGGCCGGCTTTGTGGAGCGCTGCGGAGGGTGCGCGCCGGGCCGCGGTCTCGAACAAAGGAGCAGGGCGCCGCCGCGGGGACCCGCCACCGACCTCCCGGGCCGCGCCGGGGCCCTCCCGCTCGCCGCCACCATGACCGCCAACGGCACTGCTGAGGCCGTGCAGATCCAGTTCGGCCTCATCAACTGCGGCAACAAGTACCTGACGGCAGAGGCGTTCGGGTTCAAGGTGAACGCGTCGGCCAGCAGCCTGAAGAAGAAGCAGATCTGGACGCTGGAGCAGCCGCCCGACGAGGCGGGCAGCGCGGCTGTGTGCCTGCGCAGCCACCTGGGCCGCTACCTGGCGGCGGACAAGGACGGCAATGTGACCTGCGAGCGCGAAGTGCCCGGCCCCGACTGCCGCTTTCTCATCGTGGCGCACGACGACGGCCGCTGGTCCCTGCAATCTGAGGTGCACCGGCGCTACTTCGGCGGCACCGAGGACCGCCTGTCGTGCTTCGCGCAGACCGTGTCGCCGGCTGAGAAGTGGAGCGTGCACATCGCCATGCACCCGCAGGTCAACATCTACAGCCTGACCCGCAAGCGCTACGCGCACCTGAGCGCGCGGCCGGCGGACGAGATCGCCGTGGACCGCGACGTGCCCTGGGGCGTCGACTCGCTCATCACGCTGGCCTTCCAGGACCAGCGCTACAGCGTGCAGACCGCTGACCACCGCTTCCTGCGCCACGACGGGCGCCTGGTGGCGCGCCCCGAGCCCGCCACTGGCTACACGCTAGAGTTCCGTTCCGGCAAGGTGGCCTTCCGCGACTGCGAGGGCCGCTACCTGGCGCCGTCGGGCCCCAGCGGCACGCTCAAGGCGGGCAAGGCCACCAAGGTGGGCAAGGACGAGCTCTTCGCCCTGGAGCAGAGCTGCGCTCAGGTCGTGCTGCAGGCGGCCAACGAGAGGAACGTGTCCACGCGCCAGGGTGAGTGGGGACGCCGCCCCCCTCCTCTCCCGGTCGGTGCACAAAGCGCACCCCACCCCCGTACCTCCGGACTCCCGCCCTTTCTCACCCGCGGCGCTGCTACAGTCCCTAGCGACGCCGGGTGCGCCCTCGCTAGGCGCGCTGGCCACCCCGCCTTGTCGCGGGACGTGCGCTCGGGCCCGGAGGAGGGGGCGAGGGGTGGGGCCATGCCCATCCTTGCGCGCCGCTGCACCCTCCTAGCCGGCGTTGGGGTTTCGGCTCCCTGGGTCCCCGCGTAGGCGCCGCCCTATGTGCCACCCACCGAACCCCCGCCTGGGACTCCCCTTGCGCGCGGGTTCCGCGGATCGCCCGGCGCAGCCCTGGGTTGGGGAGAACGCCCCTCCCCCCTTTCCTTGTGCCCCTCCCTAATCAGCCGGCCTGTAGCTCAGGGGCGGAGGCGAGGGTCGCTCTGCGAGCGGGGCTCACCCCCACCCCTCACGAACCTCCCAGCGCTTGCGGGGTGGGGGAGCCTTTGATCTCCGTAGGGTGCGCTTCCACCTTCCAGCCCTCCGGGCCTTTCTGTACCTCCACTTGCAGCCTCGAGGGGTCGGCCTCTGCTGGGGGGCTGTGTCCCGAGTGTCTGCCCTTCCCCCCCAGCCCCTCCTCCCGCGCCTGCCCCGCGCTCGAGGCCGCGGCCTTTGTGAGCAGGGGGGCGGGCTCCTCCAGAGGGCCCTCCCTCGCCCCCTTTGTCCTGCTCGGTCTCTGCAGATGGGAAAACCAGATGCGGAGGGGCGGGGGAAGGGATCGGTTTTCTGCGGGTCCCCCCTCCTGAGGACCCCCCGCGCCGTCTCCGGCCTAGTGCCCCGGTCCGGAGCTTTCCCTGGAGGTGGCCTCCCTCCTCGCGCCCCGGTCCTGGGACGGCGTGGCGCGGATGGCGCCCTGCCAGGCACCCCGCCCTGCGCCCGCAAGTCTCGTTCGGGTCTGTTGCGCTCTGCCCTGCGGGCGTTGGGAGGGCGGACTGAGCGTGAGCCCGGAGACCCTAGCCCGGCTCCCTCGGGAAGCCCCTTCCTTCCCTCGAGTGAACCCAACCCCAAGTGTCCCGTCCGGAACAATTGACTGCAACTCGCTTGGTCCTTTCCCGGGCCTCCCGCTGGCCTGGCCATTTCCTACCGGCCTGCGCGCCAGAAGTGAGCCCCTCTCTTTCCCTTCTTAGAGTCTCCCCCTGGGCGGATTCTCTTCCTTCTGGCGCCCTCGTTCCTCCTTTGGCAAGGAAGCCAGTTGATTCTTTGCAGCCGGAGGCCCCGCTGGAGAGACCTGTGGGGGTCCTGCTCAGCTGAATGGGAAGTTGGGCCCCAGCCTCTGGAGATGGCTGGATGGAAGCCCAATCAGTGTCGTGCTCCCGGTGGAGTGGACTTCCCTGCCTTCATCCTGAAGGCCACCCTCCTGACTGTGGGCGGGGTCTTGTGGAGCTGGGGCTTACAGCCCCCTGGCACTGGGGTCCGGTCTGATGGGGTAATGGCTGTTTTGTGCCTCAGTTTGCTGATTGATTTGGGCAGTATTGTCTCCGTTGGATGAGCCTGTTTGCCTGAGAGGTGAAGCCATTTGCTCAAGGTCACACAGCAAGTAAGCAACACAAAGAACTGGGTCTGTTTGATTACAGAATAGGCTCTTTTCTGACACCCCCCCCCCCACCACCACCAGGCCTCCCAGCCTCCAGGGCACAGTGGCCTCCCCCCTCCCCCCACAGTGTAGGTGGGGCAGGACTCCTCACCTGTTCAGCAAAACTTGAGCCTCTCCTACCAGGTGAGACATGGTCATTGGTGAACGAATGAGTATATGTGCCCGGACCTTCCCTTTTGTAGCTGATGTTCTTCTTGGGACATGATCAGCATCCCAGAGGTGTCACGCAGAGGCCTAGGTGTCCAGAAGGTACATCAAGATCTCAGATTAGACTGTGGGGTGGGGGAGACACTTCTGAAGAGGACCCTGGAGCTGACCTGAAGGATGAATACAAGGTGGCATGTATCAGGCATGTGGAACAGGGTTGCAGGCAAAAAAGACACAGCTTGTGTAAAGGCCCTGAGGCACGGAGGAGCAGAAAGCCCATTATGGCTGAGTAAGAGCCTGTGAGGTTGGTAGGTGGGACTGGAACCGCCAGTGGGGCCATAGGACCCACGGTGGGCACACCCCTGCAGGGAGGCCGCGTCCCTGCTGGGCTGCACCCAGTGCCTTCCTTGGGGAAGACGAGGAGGAGCGGGTGGACCTGGCCCTGAGGGTCAGGGATCTCATGACTTCCTCTTGAGGGGAAGAGCAGATCGAGTCTGGGCAGATGCCCTCTCCTCTTTATTAGCCCTTGCTGGAAGTGTCACTGTGTGATTCAGGCTGATGGGGCAGGGGGAGTCCGAAATTGGGCCAGAAGTGTTGGCTCATCTCTGAGTTTAAAGGTATGAAGAACTGGGGGAGGAGTCTTTGGGGGCTGAGATTGGGACTCTTTGGGCCTTGGATCTAGGGGTCCTCCTCTTGTTCTCATGTTAACTGACCCCAAGGCTTCCCGGTGGGATGGAAGCTGCTGTGTGGTTGGGGGCGTGTCTCAGAGGCCATTTTGGACAGGCCTGCGTGGCAGAGGAGGCGGTGTCTGTATTTCTGACACATGTTGGGAAAAGCCAGCCAGGGAGGAGGAGGCTTCTGGGCTTAGCTGGCGGGGGGATGTGAATCATGCCCACAGGCTTGCACAGGCCTGCCTGGCGGGGGTGCGGTGCTCCCTGCTGACACTGCAACCTGCTCTCTGGCCTCAGTTTCCCCATCTATAAAGGGCTGGCGTGGGCTCATTCTCTGAGCCAGGGTTTGTTTCTGGGAAGGGGGTCATCTCAGCCACGAGGGAGTGGGGTCCCGGTGTCCGGGGACTGATGTGCTAGGTGGGTGGAATCCGTCCATCCCAGGGCTTCAGAAATGGGGTAGCTGTGACCACGTCACTGGTGAGGGCCCTGGCTTGGGCAGGGATGAAGGATGGCAGGGTGGCTGGGTGAATGGCACTTCCCAGCCAGGTGGGGTGTCTTCCGCCCCCAGTACTCCTTGGAAGTCTTACCCGCCCTGGACGTCAGGCCCACATTTCCCACTTGGTCTCAGCCTCCTTGCCCTGGGGGTCCATGCTCAGGTTGCGCACTGTCCCAGCCACTCAGAGGCACTCAGAGGCCAGGCTTGGCTGGTCGCCTGAGAAGAGGGCTGGTCAGGCTGGGCTTTGCAGGATGTGTAAGAGCTCTCCCTAAGAGCCAGGGCATTTGAGGTCATCCTTGGGCAAGGTTGGAGGATGGATCTGAGGTGGTCACGTAGTAGAAAGAGGGCAGGGGGAGGGGAGGCCACAGAAGCTTCCAGGCTCCTTCCCCTAAACTGAATGGGGTGGTGGGGGTTGCCTCTTTTGGACCAGCCAGGGTAATTTGGGAACTGCCAAGGCTGAGGGGGATGGAATGTCCTCTCTGAGCCACCATAGGGAATAGCTCAGAGGCTTGGGACAGGAAAAGCCATGAGGCAGAGGGACAGACAGGGCGGGGGATGTTGGGGGGGGGGAGGCAGGAGATGAGCTTCTCCCAGCCCCGCATCTGCCTCTCCGGGGCTCCTACGGGCCTGTGACTCAGTGCCGCTGCTGCAGCTGATGAAAAGAAAAATCCCAAAGAAAACCCTGTTCCCATAGTAACCCAGCTCTAATTAGAGACTCCAAGGCCAAGTGGGGCCTTTCCCGTCTGGGCAGGGCCTTGGAGCCAGGAAGGGCCCTGCAGGATGTTGGGAAGAGGAGACACCCCCGACTCCCACCCCCGCTGCGGTACTTCTTCCTGTTGGGGTCCGAAGACCTGGTGTCAGCTTGATACTAGGGCCCTGAATCCTTCCACCCTCCTGGCAGAGTGGACAGACCCTTTCGATAGACTGGGAGACAGGCTGAGTGAGGGGAAGGCACTTTGGGTGCCCACTTTGGGCGGCACCCTGGCTGGCCCAAGTCATTCCATCAGATCCCGTCCAGGACTGGATACGGGCAGCGCATGGGGTCTGAGCAGCCCAGCAGATGGCCTTGGCTGTGTGGCCCTTGGGTGGGGCCTCCCTTTGTTTTAATGTGGGAAGAGCAGGTCAGTATGGATTTTTTGGAGCACAGGGCTGCCCCTGGCTAAGTCTCCCTGAGAAGGAGCCTCCTGACTCCTGCGTAACCTCTAGCTAGAGGTTGGACTTCTAATCCAGGTCCCTTTCCTCCTGCCTCTTTTGCCCTGTTTTCTGGAGATCCCCTTCTGTCCTGTCTGCCCGAGGAGGACGTAATCCTGTCTCTCCCCTCCTTCTGGTCAGCCAGCACACCCCACATTGGGCAGGTGGTACCAGGGGCTGGGGTGGGCTGGCTTATAGAGTGGGGCATGTCCACCAGCTTTTGGGGACTCTAGCCTCACGTTGTGCTCCCCAGAGTGGCCTTAGGATGGTCCTATTCTTTTTTTTTTTTTTTAAAGATTTTATTTATTTGACAGAGTGAGACCACAAGTAGGCAGAGAGGCAGGTAGAGAGAGAGAGGAGGAAGCAGGCTCCCCGACAAGCAGAGAGCCCAATGTGGGACTCGATCCTAGGACCCTGAGATCATGACCTGAGCTGAAGGTAGAGGCTTAATTAACCCACTGAGCCACCCAGGCGCCCAGGATGGTCCTATTTATTCTTGGTGGCTCAGCTACCCAGGGGGCCCAGTCCCTGTTGACCTTCATCGTCTCTGGGGGTGTGATGGTGGGTCTGGGTCACTGCCTGCCTCCTAGCAGTCAGCAGATCTTGAGATCAGGGCTAAGAGGGCCCAGCAGGCCTGGAGGCTTGAGCCCAAGGGGTTTTGAGAGGAGCTATTCAGGACCCTGGGTCTGCCAGTCCATAGAGAGAACACGGAGGTGGAGGCCGGAGTTTGCCCACTTCCCCTCCTGAGGCTTACCAGCACTTACCAGTTTCTCTCTGGGTGACCTTGGGCAAGGACATAGCACCTCTGGCTCATTCTCCTCCTTGAAGTGGAGGTGAAGGTCTCCACCCCCTGGTGCTGATGGGGGTTAAGACAGGCTCATACCCGGGCATCTGGGTGGCTCAGTGGGTTAAGCCGCTGCCTTCGGCTCAGGTCATAATCTCAGGGTCCTGGGATCGAGTCCCGAATCGGGCTCCCTGCTCAGCAGGGAGCCTGCTTCCCTCTCTCTCTCTCTGCCTGCCTCTCTGTCTACTGTGATCTCTCTCTGTCAAATAAATAAATAAAATCTTTAAAAAAAAAAAAAAGACAGGCTCATACCCTTCAGATCCTCCGCTTGGTGGTGGAGAACTACATGTGGGTTCTGGGCAGGGAACTGGGGCTCCCCCATCCGCCAGCTTCCATCTGCTTCTCTGAAGGGCCGCCTGCCACCTCCCACTGTGATCCCATCTTCCTAAAGGTGTCCAGACGCAAATGGTGACCCACTTTCGAGCCCCGAGACTGGATGGCCAGCAGAGTGGGTGGACGTCCCTGCTGTTGTGGTTCTTAGAACCCAGGCATTTGGGGAATGTGAATTTGTTCTGCTGGAACGAAATAGCCTATTTCCAGGTTGTTAGCTGGAAGAGGTTAACTACACAGGTGGGGCCCCAGAGATCAGCCGCTGGGCAGCAGCGCACGAGAGCGCAGAAGCCCCCTCTGTCACATCAGGTGATTTAGGGACAGGGAAATGTGTGTGAGCAGTGTTGCCTAGATCATTTGCAAATCGAGATCTGTGGCACGCGTGCCCTTGAGGTAGTGAAAATACGTGTGTCTGCACCCGGGAAACGGCGAGGAGGGTGTGTCCACCTCCTATTTGCAGTGTGTTCTGGGGGTGCGGGTGCGGTGGGCATGGGGGTATGTGTGACTCCCCCGCCCCTGAGAGAGAGAGAGCAAGGCCAGGCCGGGCAGAGGGAGAGGAGAGAGAATCTCAAGCAGACTCCAAGCTCAATGCGGAGACCCGGGACTTGATCTCATGACTCTCGACATTATGATCTGAGCCAAAATCAAGAGTCTCGCGCTTAAACTGCTGAGCCACCCCGGTGCTCCCGTGTGACTCCCTTTTTATGCATTTATGAGTTTTATAAATTTTCTGAAACGAGTGTGTGGTATTACGTTTCATTCCTAACTTTTACACACATATGGGAGCAGGAAGGATATAATCTATCGATTTCCCCCAAACGCGGTATTCTGCCGTCTAGCTCCATCTGTCCCTGTAGTCCCTGGTTTTGATTGTATTTAAAGCAAATCCCTGACATCAAGGCATTTCATCGCGAGATATTTGTGGGTCTCTGAAAGATGAGGCCATTTTCTTACATAACTAGTATATGATTAACAATAATTAATCCTTAGTAGTTAATCCCGGGCCACATTAAGATTCTCCCGATTGGTTCTAGAAGGTCTTTGTGCAGACGGTTTGTTGGAAGGTGTTCTAGCATCGGAGAAAATGATGTTGAGTGCGGGCGGAGTCGGCCGCCTGGGGTCCCGGGTCTTGCCCCCTGATGTGGAGGCCGAGGTGATGTGTGAGGGCAGGGCTATGGTTCGGGGTGGGGGTGGGGGACCCCGTGCCAGTCGGAAGTTCTCCCCGCAGGTATGGATCTGTCAGCCAATCAGGACGAGGAGACCGACCAAGAGACCTTCCAGCTGGAGATTGACCGTGACACCAAAAAGTGCGCCTTCCGCACCCACACGGGCAAGTACTGGACGCTGACAGCCACTGGGGGCGTGCAGTCCACAGCCTCCACCAAGTGAGTGTCCCACCACGCCCAGGCTGGCCCTTCCCGGGGGTCGGGGGACCGGGGACAGCCCCTCCTGACCCTTCCCGCCACCTCCAGGAACGCCAGCTGCTATTTCGACATCGAGTGGCGTGATCGGCGGATCACACTGCGTGCGTCCAATGGCAAGTTCGTGACGGCCAAGAAGAACGGGCAGCTGGCTGCCTCGGTGGAGACAGCAGGTAGCCACCTGTGGGTGCACCCCCGTCCCAGGTTCTCTGGGGGTTCTGCCCACCTCATCGCCGCTCACCAAACCGCCCCCTCCCCACGCCCCGGCCACCCCAGGGCTGACATGCTGGGCGACCCCAGACTCCTGCTCTCCCTCTCTGAGCCGCGCCTGGATCATCCCACTCACCGCCCTTCCCCTTTCCTGGGACAGGGGACTCGGAGCTCTTCCTCATGAAGCTCATCAACCGTCCCATCATTGTGTTCCGTGGGGAGCATGGCTTCATCGGCTGCCGCAAGGTCACGGGCACCCTGGATGCCAACCGCTCTAGCTATGATGTCTTCCAGCTGGAGTTCAATGACGGTGCCTACAACATCAAAGGTGGGTTCTGAGGGGTGGTAGCTCCAGGGGGGCGCAGGGGCCCGCGTGGCCACACAGGGATTGAAGCGCCCTTGTCCCACATTGGGGCTCAGCCTGGCCACCCTGTGACTTGGCTCTGGGGACAAACATCCTGTGGCCACCAGGCCCCTTCTTCTCTTCTCTTGTGTAGGAGGGAGGACCCACACCTACACACTCTTGTGTAGGGGGAGGAGGGCAGAGAGGGAAAGAGGATTCTGGGAACGGTGGACAGGGAAGGTGTCCCACACCTGAGTTATGGGACTTAAAGTCCTGGTGGGGGGAAAAGGCTCAGACCTCCATCCAGCAGGGGTGGGAGGCGTGGGTGGGCATCCCACAGAATGCACCCCAACTCCAGAGGCCCATGATGGCAGGGTGGGGAGCTGGCCAAGGGTGAGGCCTGATGGGTCTCGCTCCCCCAGACTCCACAGGCAAGTACTGGACAGTGGGCAGTGACTCGTCGGTCACCAGCAGCAGCGACACCCCCGTGGACTTCTTCTTCGAATTCTGTGACTACAACAAGGTGGCCATCAAGGTGGGCGGGCGCTACCTGAAGGGGGACCATGCGGGGGTCCTGAAGGCCTGCGCCGAGACCATCGAGCCAGCCACCCTCTGGGAGTACTAGCCGCCACCCAGCGTCCTGTCCCTGCCCTGCCCAGACCCTTCTGCTAATAACTCTCTTCTCCAGGCGGGCTCTGGCGTGGTGGCGAGCCCCTTGCCTTTCAAACTGGAAACCCAGAGAAAACGGTGCCCCCCCCACCTGTTGCCCCGTGCCTGGTCCTTGGAGGGATCTCAGACCCCTCTGTTCTCTCTTCTCTGCTATGGGCGAGGCTGGCAGCCCTTTCTTCTGACCTCAGATGACTCTGAGCCTTACTTCCCCAAAGTGGCCGAGGAGAGTGGGGGAGCTCGGAGGCCTTCCCGGGCCCCTGGGCCTGCTGGGGTAACTGGAATTTCCTGCCCCCTCCCAAGAGCCTCTGCCCGCCCCACTTCCCCGGAACTGGGTGCCTGCCCCCAGCCTATCACCCCGCCCCCACACGGCGCACCGCCCCTGCGTCAGGGGAAGGCCGCAGGAAGGGGAGGGGTGACACTGGCATGTACCCGCAGCTCGCCCCTCTGCACCCAGTGGGCCTGCCCACCGCACACCCCGTCCTGGCCTGACTGGAAGCAGAAAATGACCAAATCAGTATTTTTTTTTTTTTTTTTTAAACGAGGCATTATTGCTGGAGGTATGCAGGCCAGCCTGGTGGCAACCCTGAGTGATCTTCAAGGGGGTCTTGTGGGGGAATCTTGAAACCGCATCTCTGGGCATCGGTACCCTCCTTGTCTGCTAGCTGTGGGGGCGCACGGTGCTTTCCTGAATCTAGAACCTGTCCCCAACTCCTCGGGGGCCCTTGGCGGCCCCCCCTCCCTCCTGCCTGCCCAGGCTTGTGTCCCCATCTGGTTGGTGCTGAGCCCCTCACCGCCTCAGCCAGAGCCCCCGGTGTGATCGGTGCTCCCTGTCCGACTGGACTCCTCGGGTCTCGGGGTGGGATGAAGCTGGGCGTCGCCCTCCACCGGGAGCCCCACGGGGAGGCTCCAGGCCCCTGGCTCCCAGCCCTGCCCCTGCCAGCCCTGCTCCCCTCGACCAGTTCATCTCTGCCATGCATCTCACTCTGGGTGTCTTGGTCTTTTATTTTTTGTAAGTGTCATTTGTATAACTAAATGCCCATGATAGTAGCTTCAGACTGGAAAAGCAAAATAAAATAATGCGAGTGTGCAGCCCTCAGCTGGCCTGTGTATGTCTTGGGGATGCAGGGGTGTGGGTCGAGGGTCCTGTGGATGCTCTGAGCTGCCGGGACATCTCTTGGAGTGGAGGAGGCCTCTGCTAGGGGTGGACTCTGACCCCAGAGACCAGCCTGGGGCCGCCAGTGTCCCAAGGGCATAGTGGGATCTCCCACTCCCATTCAGGTGGCTGAATCTGGTCCCACAACTTCCCTTCTCCAGTACCTATCTGGAGGCCTGGAAACAGGCATGCACTTGGGCTGGGCCTGTGCACTGCATGATTGTGTGCATAGGAGGTAGAGAGCGAGGTAGCATGATGGCACAGATCCAGCTTCCTCCTCCTGCCTCCACGGATGCACCTTGATGGGGCCCTCTTCACACATTGCAAGAGACCCCAAGCACACCCCCAAACACGAGGCTCAGGTTCCCCAGGGGCTGGGATTGCGTGGTCCAAAGAATCCCCTGAGGATGGGCACAGAGAACGGTGCAGATCCTGGGAGGGGTCTGCTGGATGGGCTAAGCTCCTTCAAAGCAGGACCCCTGGCCTCAGCCCTGGGAGCTGGGGGGCCCGTCTCCATCTGGCAGACCTCCATGTGGCCAGCCCTCCAGGGACTGCAGGATCTCATTAAGCCAGAGCTGCCGGAGGGGTTAGCGCTCTTCCACCTTATAGAGGAGGAGACCGAGGTTCAGAGTGGCAAGGCCTGGCCGGTACAGCGATAAGCAGATGGTGACTGAGGATGATTGAGGACGTCCTGGGGTGCGGCTCTTTTGCTCCCGCCTTGCTGCCCCAGTGGTCAGCGAAACTGCTGACTGGCTGCTGGTGACGAAACCAGGATGCCTGTGCTGTGGTTGGTGGTCCCTGGAGGCGGGAGTCTCGAGATCGACAAGGGCAGATGGCGCCACAAAAGGCTGTCGGGGCCCCAGTGGGGTCCTGGCGACCAATCCCCCACCCCTGTTAAAGCCAGGCTGGAAGCCAGAGAAGTCTCGGTGATGTGGAAGGAACAGATGAATTGGTCGGAGCCAAGATCTTCCAGACCGTGGTGGAAGGGGGGAGGCACACTGAAAGGGGTAGCAGGGGGGCAGGTGGGCCGCTGGACATGGTTTCCTGCAATGCCTGGGAGGGCAGGAAAGAACTGCCCTGGAATGACCCCGGGGTCCCCTGGCCGAATCCGAGCCCGGTCTGAGCCAGGCGAGCTACGCGTAGGTTGTGGATTCCATTTGTTCTGCAAAAATGGGCACCTGCTACGTGGCTGAGCTTTCGGGGGGGCTGCTGGCTACAGTGTACTTGGGGAGCTGATCACAACCAGGGAAAGAGGACAGTACAAGGGATGGGAAGGTCAGTCTGGGTAGAGGGAACAGCATAAGCAAAGGCCCTACGGGAGAGATGGGACAGAGCCTCCTTGGATGGTGGTTGGAGACTTGGTTTGAGCAAACGAAGCTGGTTGCCTCCACCGGGGTGCCCACTCCCCTCCATTCGCCCAGACCCAGACTGGCAGGTCTTCCTTGCCTCCAGCTGTGAAGCCTGCCATGGAGGGTGAGCAAAAGTTCAGCCTTCCATTGCACAGATGGGGAAACTGAGACCTAGCAGATGCCCAGTGAGCCTGGGCAGGGGCAGTGGAGCCGAGTTCCAAGTCACAGTTAGTTGTGAGCCCCAAAGATCATGATTGAAGGAAAAATGTTCCGTGAAATTGAAAAGGAAGAAAAAGAAGAGAGACAAGCACTCTTCCTCCCGACGTGTCCGTCCCTGTCAGGGGCCGAAAGAGGCTGCGGGCCAAGCAGCTTCAGACAGGCTGGAAACAGACAGCCATGTAGCCAGAGGGCACAGGCCATCCCTGGGCCTCACCCCTGGGCCTCCCCACTCCTGTCTGCTGGGGTTCCCACAGGTGTGGCCCTGTAGGACCCTTGTTGTGATGGGACCCCAAGCCCCTGCCGGGGGACCGTGGAGCTGTCCCTCTGGTGGGGAAGGCCTCTGAGCTTCCCAAGGGTGTCTCCCTGGGACACCCCTGCCAAGTAGGTCCCCTCCCCAGCTCAGGCTCCTCCCCTGTTCATTTCAGGGGAGACCTCAGTGGAGGGCACCCCAGACCTGGCTGGGCCTCACTTCCTCTAGGGTCAGAGCTGCCTCTTCCAGAATTGGGAGGGATGATAGGTGACTTCCAATGACCTCACACTGTAGCATACCGTAGGTGAGGCTGCAGAGGAAGCTTGAGTCTCTGGGGACCTCCTGTCCTCAGTTTCCCCCATTTGAGCAATGGGCAAATGGTTCCCAGGGCAAGACTGCCCAGTTGGACGAGAACCCTGGGACAGCAAAAGAAGGGAACAGGTGCGGTTTCCTCAGGCAGAAGGAGGCCTGGAGAAGCCCGCCTCCCCAAGACACACCTGGCAGGGGAAGAGACGGGGTGGGTCGGGTAGAGCATTTGCCCTGAGGCCCCAGCCTCGTCGTGGGGACCCTGGGCTTAACCGGGAGGAGGACTGATCCTCCAGGAGGGGTGAATAATGGAGACAAAAGCTGCACAGATGTGGGGAAAGGATCTGACCCCCCAGGACGGGAGGAGGAGACCCACCTTCTAGGCACCTCCCACTGGTGTCAGGCACTGGTAAGTGCTCTGAGAGGGTTACAGCGTCATCATTGCTGTTAGCTTAGGAATTAAGGTAATGAAACAGGGCACCTGGGTGGCTCAGTGGGTTAAGCCTCTGCCTTTGGCTCGGGTCATGATCTCGGGGTCCTGGGATCGAGCCCCGCATCGGGCTCTCTGCTCAGCGGGGAGCCTGCTTCCCTCCTTCCCTTCTGCTTGCCTCTCTGCCTACTTGTGATCTGTCTCTGTCTGCCAAAAAAATAAATAAAATATTAAAAAAAAAAAAAGAATTAAGGTAATGAAAGCACGGAGTCTGGCGTCGGAGGATCCCAGCAACCCCCAGAGTAACACTGATGGCAGTCTTTTAGTCTTCTGGAAAATCTTACTTTTATGGGAAAGCATTCATATACAGCCCTTGCTAGGTGCTGGGTACTTACCCTTCATTCACTTGCTCAGTCCCTGGGTCCCCAATTGGGATTCGTGTGCGGAGGTCAGAACCCCAGCACCTCTCGGGGTGATGGTGCGCGGAGACAAGGTATTTCAGGAGGTGATTAAGATTTAAAAAGGTTGCTGAGGTGAGCCCCACTCCAATCTGACCGTGTCCTGGTAAGAAGAGGAGATGAGGAGGTAAATGTGCCCAGAGGGAAGGCGGGAGGCCGCGGACAGAGGCCGCGAAGACTGCCCACCCCCTCCCCACTTTGGGACTCCCGCCTTCAGGGCTGGGAAAAAACTTGCAATGTTGAGGCGCCCGGCCCATGACTCCTACCACCCACATCCCAGCCCCGCAGGGGAGCGTGTCCTGCAACTCACTGCTGCAGAAATTGAGGTTCAGGGAGGTTAAGTAAGTTGCTCCCAGCTCGGGGTACAGCTGGGATTTAGATATAAATGTAACCCTTCTGGGCAAGCACGCGGACACTCCTCCTCCTATGACTGGTTCCCCCAAAACAGACAGACACGCACATTCAAGGCCAAGTGGCTTACTTGGGTGGTGACCCCAGGAAACGGGGGGTCGGGGGAGGGCTGGTGAGGGTGAGCCGGAGGTGCACAAGGCATCTGTCCTTCTGTGACCACTCGAGTGACTTGGCCCTGCGTCTGTGAGGTTCACCCATGTCGTGGCGTGGGTCGGAGCTCTAGTCCTTGTTCTGGCTGACTCATGTTCCGAGGGACACGCGGATGCATGTGCCGCTCCCCAGACGGACACCGGATTGCTTTTGGTTCTTGTGAATGCCGCCGCTTAGAACACGGGTACAAATCTCTTGAGTCCCTGTTTTCTCTTCTTTTGGGTTTACACCCAGAGTGGCTTTGCTGCTTCTTACGGTCGTTCTAGTTTCATTTTTTCAAGCACCCTCCCTACCCTGTTTTGCACAGTGGCTGCACTGCTCTACACCCCCAGCAACAGTGAGCGGGGGTTGTAGTCTGCTTTGTTGCACACTCGGGTTTGTGGGCTTCCATGACCCCCTCCCTTCAGCTGTCACCCGACACGTGTGTTTTCCTTACCTGCACAGGCAGACCTTGGTCCGGCTTCTCGAGGGCCACTCTGTCCTTGGCCATCGGATCTAGTCAGTGCCCCAGTCACGGACACTCCCGCCCGTTCTCCCTCGTTCTGAGCGGCGTGTGCTGCTGCATAGAACAACAGTGGGCAGGAGACACTTGATGAGGCTCTTGGGGAAATATCTGGAAGGGCAATTCTTTTTTTTTTTTTTAAAGATTTTATTTATTTATTTGACAGATAGAGATCACAAGTAGGCAGAGAGAGAGGAGGAAGCAGGCTCCCCGCTGAGCAGAGAGCACGATGTGGGGCTCGATCCTAGGACCCTGGGATCATGACCTGAGCAGAAGGCAGAGGCTTTAACCCATTGAGCCACCCAGGTGCCCCCCCCCTTTTTTTAAAGATTTTATTTATTTATTTGACAAAGACACCAAGAGAGGGAGCATAAGCAGGGGGAGTGGGAGAGGGAGAAGCAGGCTCCCGGCTGAGCAGGGAGCATGATGCCAGGCTCGATCCCAGGACCCTGGGATCATGACCTGAGCCGAAGGCAGACACTTAACAACTGAGCCACCCAGGCGCTCCAGGAAGGGCAATTCTTAAGTCACTTGAGGTTTGGATAGAGGCGGCCGGACTGCCTCCCCAAAGGCCCTCCCACCCCCGCCCAGCTGTGGATGAGTGTGTCTTTACGTTCTCCCCCTCCTGGATGGAATCGTTCTGGAAGCTTCTTGCCAGGCTGAGGTGAGATCGAGGGTGCTGCATGGGTCAGGAGTGCAAGGGTCACCTGC
Source organism: Mustela erminea (assembly GCF_009829155.1). Lineage (NCBI taxonomy): Eukaryota > Metazoa > Chordata > Mammalia > Carnivora > Mustelidae > Mustela > Mustela erminea. Next base: position 28,542,490 of record NC_045633.1, read on the forward strand.
GGCTGAGTCTGTGCTAATGGGGAGCACCTAAGCTGGGCGGAGCCTCTCCACCTCTTTCCCCTGCCACTTGGCGTCCTCCTCCCCTGGAGCAGGGCTGGCAGATTTGGGGGAATGTAAATAAAAGCCGCCGCATCTCCCATGGCCCCGGATAAAGTCTCCTCCAAGAGCTGGCCCATGGTCCCTGCAGCTGCAGGGGGGCCTAGAGGGGCTCCACAGTGGCCCATGCTGTGACCAGCTGCTCCGCACCTGGCCCCAGGTCCTCTCCACAAGGACCCCGTTTGCAGACCCCGAGTGGCCTGTCTGGCTGCTTCCTCCTCCTTCACGCCTCTGCCCTGTGGGTCCTCGGCGTCCCCAAGTTTTCAGATCTGTCTCCTCCACGCAGGGAGGTCCCCAGTCTCTGCCAGGCTTCTATCACTCAGGCTACCCAGCCCAACCCTTCCCTTTTACAGATGGGGAAACTGAGGCTCCAGCAAGCAGGGGACTTGCCGCCCAGGACGCAGGTGGAGAAAGCAGTCGCTCACATTTTTGGATTCCAAACACAATTAAGCTGACATCTGTGTGGTTCCACAGGTCACACTGTGTCTTCGCCTGCAGTAGCTTGCTGAGTGTCCTGCAGACCGCCTTCCAACAACTATTTCCTGAGCACCCTGGGCCCCAACCGGGTGCCAGAGATGCAGTGCCGAGCACAATGGTGCTCTCGGTCCTTTGGGGAGGCAGGCCTGGTGGACAGTGTTCTCGGGAGGAGAGGCACAGAGGCCTGGGCCGTGGCTCACAGCCGGGGAACAGCACTGCTGGGCAGGAACTGTGTGCCTGCATGTTCTTCAATGTTCCTGGCCTCCAGAATGTTCCAGGCCTCCTTTCTTGTTCCCCATCAGAGGCAAGAAAAAGGAGCTGTCTGTGGGGGAGGTGGCGTCAGAGTCGCCGGAGGTCTGAGGCTGAGCAGGTGAGGGTGCCCTGTGGGGAGCCATCCAGGTCGCCCACTCGGTGCCCAGGCCCAGGCCTCCCCAGAGCCCCAGCGGGGGGGCACCCCCCCGAAGCCGATCAGGGCCTGGGGCTGCCCCTCCTGGGCCTCCAGCAGGTCATGGAGACGTGTGCTGCCTGCGGAGCTGTCTTCTTTGGAGCTATGGGCACGTGTTCGCCCCATGGCCACGGTGACCCTTACAACTCATGTGCTTCTCCATGTGAGTGGCCAGGAAGGGGGCCAGGCCACCTGGCTTCAGAGCCCCACTTCCTGCGCTGTGCTCTTTTAATACTGTTGCTTTGCTTCTGTTCCAGTTCGGTTTTTCTGGTTTTTTATCATGGGTATTTTTTGGTTAAGTGGCCTCAATCTGGATAGAAATGAGGAAAGAGAGAGAGAGAGAGAGAGGGAGAACAAGACGTGGGGGAGAGAAAGGAGACACCGACAGTCCCTTTGGACAGCTGCGGCCCTGCTCTCCTTGTGGTGACGTCCTGGGCACAGGTGTACCCCCCCCAGGCCGTGAACGCTGCTCAAACTGGGAGTGGTGGTTTGGGGTCCCGTTTCTGCTCGGGAGGCAAGGGATTCCCCCAATCCGGGTGGTCCTGTGGCTGGGTCTGGCCGGGAAGGATGCACGCGGATGGCTGCTGTGCCCACTTAGGGCACTGCAGGAGGGGAGCTCGGCCCAGGAGTGATGGGAGGCCAGGGCAGAGCAGCCCTCGCGGAGGCCATCTGGGGGCTGCAGTCTCAGATGAACCCCAGCTGAGAGCAGAGTGGACTGGCTGAGCCCATGAACCTGCAGCGCTGTCCGAATCAGCATCTCCGGCTTCCCAAGCTGCCGCTGGGGGCTGTGCTCCCCCTGCTTTAAAGGTGGCATTTATTTATTTGAGAGAGGGAGAGGGAGAAGCAGGCTCCCTGCTGAGCAGGGCGACAAATGCGGGTCTCTATCCTGGGATCATGACCTGAGCTGAAGGCAGGTGCTCAACCGCCTGAGCCACGCAGGTGCCCCGTGGGCTGTGGTCTTATTCAGCAGGAGATGGGAAGCCAGAGAAGCAGGGGGGAGGTGGCGCTGGAGGAGGGGAAGGACGCAGGGTGCTGCTCCCAGGCACCCAGAGGAACCGGAGGGCCCGAGACAAGGTTCTGGGGAAGCTCCGAGAATGCCTGCAGGTGGGCACTGCACCCAGCACCAGGTCCTCCTGTGGGGGCACCAGCTCTCCCAAGCCCACAGTTTTCTCCTACTGCCCTGGCTGCCCTCCACCTGCCCTGTCATCAGGGTGGCTCTTGGGGTCCCAGCCTGGCTCGCTGTGCCATCCCCAGGCCTTCAGGGCTGGGTCTGCCGTGGGACACCTCTTGGACAAACACACTCATCGGGATCGAAGACATGGCCTCTGCCCTTGGGCCCTGGCCCGCTGCTCCACCTGCTGCCCTTGCCGGCACTGTGTGGCAGCGTGGTCCTCCTCTCTCTGCAAGTCCCCGCTGCCGCCAGCTCCCCTGGGTCTCTCTGGAACCCTCCCAGATGTGCTCCCACCCGTCGGGATCCCTGGAGGCATCCCTCCTCCTCCCAAACCTCCCGCCCCAGGACTCCGCCAAGGATCTGCAGTGATCCCTACACTGATGAGCTGTTGAAATGCAGATTCCTGGGAACCACCAGCATCACTGGCCCTGCAGCCTGCAAGCGGTCCAGCCCCGGAACAGGACAAGGAGCTAGGCTGGGGCCCCAATTTCTGCCTTCCCAGTGCCTGGGCCACCCCTACCATGTTCCGTGCCCAGAGGCCTCTTGTTGCGCCGTGGAGTGGTGAGTCCAGCCCGGGCAGCTCCCACTGGGTGCACACACATGGCTGCGTGGGGCACGTGGGTTGGGGGGACTGGACCTGTGGGGTGGTGAGGGGCAGCTGCCCAGGGGATGGGCCTGGGTCTGAACCTGGGACAGCCTCTGGGAGTGGATGCCAAAGGGCAGCCAGCAAGGGAACCCAACAACTCTTATCACGTGAGAGACTTCAAGCTCTTTTCTGGCTTTCTCGAATTCTCTTAGCCTGATGAAAAGGTGCTGTAATTATCCCCGCTTTGCTTCAAGCAGCTGGCTTCAGTGACCTTCCCCGGGGCCCCATAGTGCTGCACCTGCAGGAGCCACAGGATGGCCTCGGGCCCGGTGCACCACCCCCACTTAGGGAAGAGGCAGGTCCCAGTGATCCTGGTGACCCTGGTGACAGCCTGTGCTGGCTCCATGCCCCTATAGTGAGGGTCTTAACTGGCATCGTCTAGGGCAAAGTCAAGCTGGTGGTCAGTTCTGGGCTGTCTTTGCCAAGACGTACTGACGAAGGGGGAGGAAGCAAGCAGAAGAGTCACTTCCGACTAAATCCTGGAAGGGAAGACCCAGAGCTGGGGCTTTGGGGGTGTGTGTGTGTGTACCCCTAGGGGTCATGAGAACAAAGAACAACTGGCAAGATAGGGGCAGCTGTGGGCCAGCCTGTAGAAGGTGATTAAGAAGTCCAAACAGAAAGCTTACAAGCCTGAGGCAAGAAGGTTCTAGAAGGAGGAGCTAATTGTATTTTGGAAGCAATTGCTCATACCTTGCTAAAGCCCACGATAGGGTACAAACCTGTGCGTCTGGTTTACTGGTTGGGGAGACATTATATATACCACAGAGCAGGACAACCTAGAAGGAAATGCATCAAAAAAATATTATCAGTAGGGGCGCCTGGGTGGCTCAGTGGGTTAAGCATTCAACTCTTGACTTCGGCTCAGGTCATGATCTCAGGGTCATGAGATCGAGCCCTGCATCGGGCTCTGCAATCAATGGGGTCCGCTTGAGATCGTCTCTCTGCCCCCTCCCCACTCCTCCATGCTAATAAACAAATCTTAAAAAAAAATATATATATATTAGAGGGGTGCCTGGGTGGCTCAGTGGGTTAAAGCCTCTGCCTTCGGCTTGGGTCATGATTTCAGGGTCCTGGGATCAGGCCCCGCATCGGGCTTTCTGCTCCACGAGGAGCCTGCTTCCTCCTCTCTCTCTCTGCCTGCTTCTCTGTGATCTCGGTCAAATTAAAAAAACAAAAACAAAAACATGTATTTATATATATATTTTATATATATATATAAAATCAGTAGTTACCTTTGGGTAACAAAGCACTTTTGAATTGATGCTTTTCTGTATCTTCAAATTTTTTCTGTTTTAAAACATGTATAATTGGCCAACGTGTACGTATATACATCACTTTAAGGATGGAAAAGTGAGTTTGGGCAGGACAATTACAAAGGCACCTGACCTAAACAGCAGTTCCCTCTAAAGGAAAATGTGTCCATTCTAGTGTCCCCATGAGGTCGGATTCCAGGAGACGAGTCTTAGGACAGCCGAGGGACCGAGGGACCGTGGTGACAAAGATATGCCAGCAAAAGGTGAGGACACAGCCCAGGGCGGGTGGGTTGACACTGTTTAGTCAAGGAAATCTGGCAAGGAATCTTGCAGAAGCCATAGAAATACACACCCCTCCCTGTCCCTTCTATGCACAACTCTGCTCCTGGAAAATGCATCCTTTGAAACATCCAAGAGGGTTAAACAACCAAGAGGGTGGCAGGAAGTGCGAAGCCCCCAGATTTCCCATCAGGATGGCACAAAGAGAACCCATCAGACCCAGAGGGCACTCTGTGATTGCAAAGGGAGAAAAATAAGTCCCGTTTTGAAAAGTGTAGAATCTCTTTTTCTGGAAGGGGATTCTGTGCCAAAAAACAACAAAAAACCACCCAAGCAGGGTCGGCACGAGACATCACCGGATCTTCCTTCAGGGGAGGGGAGATGGGGGTCTCACGTCTCCCTGCAGCTCTCCGGCGGCAGCCGACAGCCGGTCCTGGGGAGTGGAGGCTTCATAGGCCCAATCATTCCCTGGGAATCTGTCGCCCGTGTGTGCAGCCCCTGTAACTTCGTGGGGGTGGCAAGGCCTGCCTGGTAGTGCCGTGTGGACAGATGAAACCAGAGGGAGTGTAGTGCACAAACATTTATTTACAAAAAGTCCAAGTTACATATGATACAGGCTTTTTACACACAGTAGTTTAAACAGAATTATTTTGATGTATTTTTACTACCAGAAGGTACAGAAAAAAAATTTAATAAACTAATCATTTTTGCTATTTTTATACAAAGTGACAGGTCATGCACACTTTTTTTTTTTTAAGTTTTAAAATCTTTTGCTAAGTGCAAATACTAGATTCCTCTCTCCAGTTTAAGGCAAGTAGAACAGGACTGTCGCTGGGCAGTCTCTGGCTTGGGGGAGCAAACACTGTGGCCCAGAGAGGGAAAGGTGCCAGGCTGCCTCTGGGATTCCTGCCTTGTCCCTGTGACTGGCTAGTCTCCGTGGGTCTCCTATCTTCACATCTTGCAGCCATTTGCTGGCTGGTCGGAGTACTAAGGTCCCCTCTCCCCTGAACTCTCACTAGTGCAGGCTATTTCTCAAGAAGCCTGGGGTCCTCTGGAACACAGGCACCTAGACAGTCACTTCACAGACAGGTGGGGGACCTCATGCTAGCATCAAACTTGTGGCAATGACCTTCCCCCAAACAGCAACTGTGCTGCCGCAGGCCTGGGACCTGCCCCACCATCCAGGTCAAGGGGGATCATCAGAAACCAGGCACCCGTGGTTCCCTAGCAGCTGCTTGTGGCTACGAACAGCCCGAATTCATCTCAAAGGACAAGTCTTCAGTTTGGCCTTGGGGGGAAGCAATCATTCTTGCCTCTTCCTGTGCCAGGGGGGCTTCACATGCCGCCCACCCGGGGTGTGTCCCTTCAGCTGCCCAAAGCACCTCATGAAGCCCTGTGCCCTGGCTGGTTTCCTCCTTGGATGAACTGCGCCAAGGGGCTCAGGAGGTTTTGGTGTGTCTATTTGGTGGGATGTCCACTAGAAGCTCAACTGCTCTTGAGACCCCTGCTGTCTTGGGGATACAAAGGGACCACGCTATAAAGGTACTTAGACATGTCACCGTGCTCCACAGGGCACCCCCAGCAGGGCTCTCCCAAGGGACTGCCATTCAGGCTCCCGGCCAGGCAGGCCCCTCCTTGTTTCCTGCCCCACATGCAGAGAACTGCAAAGTCCTCCCTGGAGGAAAAGCAGGACAAAAAACAGGCAACTTAGCAGATTTCTGCCCATTTTAATCCTTGAAATACATGAGAAATGGATGGCAGTGGATGTCTATGCACAAGAACGCATGGTCCTGGGGCATGGCCTGTAGGCTCACCCCACTGCGGTCTGTGCACAGGTGCTGGGAACTTCCGGGAACCCCACAGCCATCAGAGATACAGCAGCAGTGACAGAGGCCAACACTGGGTCAGGCAGGGTCGCTCCCGCAGAGGCCTCTGCTCTGTACAGCGGAGGCGAGTGATGGGGCAGAGCCTCAGGTGGGCTGGGGCTGAACAGGCAAAGGTGAGTGGGAAGGGGCAGGGATTCCCACGCCGACTCAGAGCTAGACTCACCTGGCTGTGGGCAAGGGCAGCTCCATGGGCGGATGCTGGGTGTAGTCTGGGTCTTCTGTCCCCCTGTGGAAACCCACCACTACCACCAAACCTCTGGGGAGAAGCTGCTCATTACCAGTAACTGGGCTGCCTGGGAAAGCCACCAAGCCTGTCACAGGCGCCCGAAAGGACCTTTTGTTTGGCAAGATTCAGGACCATCCAGCCCTCACTGGCTGCCTGGCATGGGAAAACAGATTTGACTTTCCAGAGACTGAACGAGAGAAACTCTAGCAGGCCACAGAAAACCCAGTAAGTTCAAAGTGAGTAAATGGCAAATATTTCTTTAAACTACAAAACAGAACTGATAGCATGAGATGGCTCTCTGTGGTCTCATCGGAGTGGGCCAAGGACGAGACCAGAATAGTCATGGTGGCAGCAGCGGCGGCCTGGGGTTCTGGATGTGGGAGATAAAGTCTGCAGCCTCCCCACCCTGAGTGGTGCTCCCAGGCCTGGGGACATGGCTCTGCCACCGCCTTCCTGGGACCAATGGGCTTGAAGCAGCAGGGTGTACTCACTCTGGATGGGCTGCAGCACTGGGGTGGGGGCGGGGGAGAACCCAGCCTTCACAACATGGTTCAGACAGCTCAGCTCTCTCCGAACTCGACTCCCTCCAACTGGGACTCAGCTTTATCGAGAATCAGACTATACTGCGGTAAGGAAGGCCTATGTGGTTAACTGAGAGACTTCTGAGGTCTGCCAGGGGAGGGAACGGACCCAAACACTTCACTCATCTCTGTCTGCAGGGACAGGACTGACAGAGCAGAGACGAGCTACCTTGTGGTGAGGGTCCCTGCACTGTGGCTTGGACAGTGGAACTCTCTAGGGAGGCCCTACTCTCTGGTCCAGCAAGTGCCAGACCAATCCTTTTACAGGCACCTGAGGGCACTGGCCTGCTGGCCGCTCTTCAAGGGGCAGTAGCCCTTCCCAGGAAGGAGCAGGTAAAAAGCCAGCCTATCCTTTTGAGAGCCAAGTGCATGATCCCTACTCTGAAGGCATGGCCTTGGGGGTGAGGCGGGTAATCTACAGAACCCTGGCCCTGCACAGGCTGGGCTGCTCAGCGGCAGGGCTCCGGGGAGGACGCAGGACACAGAGCTGTCAGAAGCGATGCCGTGGCTGCGGGCCGAAGTGCATAGGCAGGTTGTGCTCCAGCGGCACGTGGACGGGAGCGAAGTCGTAGTTGACACGCACATTGGGCAGAGGGGGCACGTAGGGCGCTGGG